>NW_012115200.1:3539852-3558533 GCF_000951035.1 Colobus angolensis palliatus | reverse complement strand
ACCTCTTTTTTTCATAACTGATGATTTTAAAGTTTTGGCATTTGGGAATTACAATGTTTCTGAACTTTGTTTATTCTTTTTTTCTTTTTTTTTAGATAGGGTCTTGCTCTGTCACCAGGCTGAACTGCAGTAGTACAATCATAGCTCACTGAAGCTTTGAACTCCTGGGCTCAAACAATCCTCCTGCCCCAGCCTCCTGAGTAGCTGGGACTATAGGTGCATGCCATCACATCCAGCTGATTAAAAACATTTTTCTTCAGACGTGGGGTCTTGCTATGTTGTCCAGGCTGGTCTCACACTCCTGGCCACAAGCAGTCCTCCCCGGCTTGGCCTCTCAAAGCGCTGGGACGACAGGTGTGAGCTGCCGCGTCGCGCCCCTTTTGTCCTCTGAGTGTATCGGGTGGACGGGGATGCTCTGAGTGCCTGTGGTGATGGCCTTCTTGGCATTCACAGGTGCACAGGACCACATTCAGATGCCATGTAGCTGGCACAGGTGCTGACCCTGACCCGGTTCCAGTGCCCGGTGCCAGGAGGTCTGTGGGATGGCTGGTGTCTGTAGGATCATGTGCCCGATGCCAACTGATCCCAGACTTGGCCTGGTGGCATCTCATCACTCTGCTCAAAGCTCGCCTTTCTGCATCTTCCCTTGAAAACTGTTTTTCTGCTGAGGTCATGCTGTTCTCTCTGTTTGACTGTGGGTCCACCTTCCGATTTGTGTGGACTGGAAAATTGCTGACCAAAAATCTGGTCCAAAAGCTGGACCCCAGAATTACCTCCAGGCTCATGACGAGGGAAGGCTCGCGTGCAGGCCTGGCATCACCGGACGGCAGCCTGGTGGTGCAGCAGCTCGGGGGCCTCCCATCCTCGCGGGCTTCACCGTGACCACTCCCCACGCCAGGATGGAAGGCAGCCACCACTTGCGGGGCAGGGGGCTGAGGTTTCCTAGGCAGAGAGGGTTTTCCTATACTGTCTCCTACCCAACACAGGCCTGGGTGTCTGCTTCTCAGATGCCGGGAGGTGGGGAGAAGAGAGGGGCAGGAAGAACATGGAGCCGCTGAGGAGGTTTTGGTCACAGGCTGTGGTTTCTCTAATGGAAGGGGACGTTTGAAGGGATTTCCCAGGAAGACAGACCCTGGAGCCCGAGGGAAGGTGGTGTGGGAAGCCCGTGGGCCCCGGTCCTCATCCCTGCAGTGTGGTGCATCAGTGACGGTGGGTGGCTCTGCACTGCGCTGGCCCCGTGGCCTGACTGCTGTGACTCTGCATTGACGTGACACATCAGTGGAATGGGCCATGGGCACTGAGACTCCAAGGTGATTCTGGAGCAAAATCCTAGGATGTCCTGGGCTCTTGTGTTGCTCGGATTCCAGGAAAGGGATCTGATTCTCATCCTGTGTCCATGGCACGACATCTAGATGTTTCCAAGGCCAGAATGGTTGCCTCCAAGGGCAGGCCGGGCAGATTCATCCCAGACCACTGGACCTTCCCTCGACCTCTTGCGCCTGCCAGCCTTGCTACTGTTGCCGACTCACCGTCTTCCCTGGGGGTCCCAGCACCCACCCCTGCCAGTGGCCCAAAGGGGCTGTGTGTGAGTAGCCGTGGGGTCTGGTGGGGTGGCACCATCCAGAGACATCGTGGGCACAGGGACGCCGGACCTCCCATGGCTGCTGTCAGGGCTGAGGCCAGACTGGCCGATGGTCCGGATGGCAGCACCAGGGACAGCACCCACTGCCTGGGCCCCCTGGGTGCTTCCAGGAGGAAGCTGGTTCCTCGGCCCTGGGGGACGCTGTGAACCACACACTGGTCCTGCTGTGCCATGGTGCTGGGCCCTCAGAAACTGGAGCTGGCGCAGGGTTCTCGGTTCCTGTCCTGGCTGTCACCTTCCATGCTGTGCCCTCTCTGGAGCTGGGGCGACCTCCAGGGAGTGGAAGAACAGGGTGGATTTAAGGCTGTCACTGAAGGAGTCCTGGGAGTGAGTCAGCCTTGCCATGTCCCTGGGGAAGGAGGCGCCTGCTGGCTGCCTGTGTGGTAGAGTGGCAGGTGACTTGGGGATGGAGGTAGCCGCCTGCCAAGGAGGCGTTGGACTCAGGGACATCTTGGGGCCCTCCCAGGTCTGGTTCCCGTGGATTTTGCGGTTTGCACTCAGCTGGGTTTATTCTGTAGACAGACCCACACCTGAGGGACCAAGGCAGCCTGAGGATCTGGCGTCCGTGGCTTCTGGTGGGGTGAGGGCAGGGGAGGGCTCTGCAGCCAGGCCCTGTTAGATTTCCAAGCCTCAGGTAAATGTCAGCTGGCAGTGCAGCCTCCACAGCTGGTATGAGGCTTTGCCACTTCACCTTTCCTGCAGAACAACCGTGAACAGTTGTCGATCTTCATCTATTGACCGCCCATCAAACATGTATGAAAATTTCTCTGTAAAGAAATGTCCGGCCGGGCGCGGTGGCTCAAGTCTGTAATCCCAGCACTTTGGGAGGCCGGGACGGGCGGATCACAAGGTCAGGAGATCGAGACCATCCTGGCTAACACGGTGAAACCCCATCTCTTCTAAGAAATACAAAAAACTAGCTGGGCGAGGTGGCGGGCGCCTATAGTCCCAGCTACTCGGGAGGCTGAGGGCAGGAGAATGGCGTAAACCCGGGAGGTGGAGCTTGCAGTGAGCTGAGATCCGGCCACTGCACTACTCCAGCCTGGGCGACAGAGCGAGACTCCGTCTCAAAAAAAAAAAAAAGGTCCAAAATAAAACCATGCACTTAACCGGGAGATAAGATTTAAAACAGTAGCCTTTCCTTAGCAGTGGTGAGTTGAGATAGGATTTAAAACAGCAGTCTTTCCTTTGCAATGGTGTGTTCCTTCTGTTGACCCACATATGGTGTGGGATGGGCGTTTGATTCAGACTCCACGTTACCCTTGTGTGAGTCCCGAATCTGGGTCAGCTGTTGGCTGCTCCACAGGCCCTAGGACAGCAGGAGCCGAGCCCTCCTCTGAGTCCCAGTGTGGCCGCACCTAGCGTGGATGGTGCTTGCTGTCTGGTCCCGTCTTGAGCAGTGACCCCGCAGGCATCTGCAGACTGATGCATTCTCCTTGTAGATTGCGTTCCAGCCCTAACGCCTGCACCTGGGCTTGCCTCCTCGCATACGTTTAAGTCGATGTGCGCCTCCCACGTCTTGCAGATCTTATGGAAAAAGAGAACAGAGCCCAGGGTCGCACCAAGAATCAGCCGGGAAGTCAGAAGTGCAGTTGGCAGCCCAGGCCCAGTCAGTATGGGGCTGGGGTCAGCGCATGCGTAGTGGGCTCTTATGAGCTTTTGCTTAGATCCACTCTCATTCATTCACTCACTCACCATGCATTCATTCATTCACTCATCTCATTTGCTCACCTACTCATTCATTCACTCACTCACCATGCATTCATTTACGTACTGTGCGTTCATTCACTCGCCATGCGTTCATTCACTCGCCGTGCGTTCATTCACGCACTGTGCGTTCATTCACTCACCATTCACTCGCCGTGCGTTCATTCACTCACCTACTCATTTCACTCATCTCATTTACTGATTCACTGACTCCACTCATTTGCTAACTCTTTCACTCATTCACTCCTTCACTAACTCACCGTGCATTCCTTTACTCACTGCATTCCTTCACTCACTGTGCATTCATTCACTCATTTACTTCGTGCATTTATCTTATTTACTCATTTGCTAACTCCACTCATTCCCTAACTCCTTGACTCATTCCCTAACTCCTTGACTCATTCACTAACTCCTTGACTCATTCACTAACTCCTTGACTCATTCACTAACTCCTTGACTCATTCACTAACTCCTTGACTCATTCACTAACTCATTCACTACTTCACTCACTCACTACTTCACTCACTCACTACTTCACTCACTCCTTCACTCACTCACTACTTCACTCACTCACTACTTCACTCACTACTTCACTCACTCACTACTTCACTCACTCACTACTTCACTCACTCACTACTTCACTCACTACTTCACTCACTCACTACTTCACTCACTCACTCACTCATTCACTCACTCATTCACTACGTCACTCACTATGTCACTCACTCACTACGTCACTCACTCACTACGTCACTCACTACGTCACTCACTCACGTCACTCACTCACTCCGTCACTACGTCACTCACTACGTCACTCACTACGTCACTCACTACGTCACTCACTACGTCACTCACTCACTACGTCACTCACTCACTACGTCACTCATTCACTACGTCACTCATTCACTACGTCACTCTTGTTAACTCATTCATTCTCTCACCATGCATTCATTCACTCACCCATTCATCTCATTTCCTCACTCATTCACTAATTCCTTTACTCATTCACTAACTCACTCATTCACTCTACATTCTGACTCTCTGAGTTTCTCATTTATTTACTCATTCATTCACTCAACAGGGCTTTGCTGAGAACAGAGATCTGGAGGAGGTACTGCAGTGATATCTTCCTGAGTCCCACAGATACCTGCAGTTTGCCTCATCCTGGAGCTGCAGAGGCTTAGAGCCTGCTCACAGGACCTTTAGGGCTGAGCAGCTTCCTTTCTTGACTGGGGACTGCCCTCTTGGTGGGGTCTCTTAGCATAGAAATCTCTATCAGATGCCCCATCAGCCTATTGAAAGTAGTGGAAAGGCTAAGTGGATTGGAACTGATTTCTGTGAAGCGAAGTAAATGTATAGGATGTTAACAGACAGATACTATTGTGGGAGGCAACTGCAGTCTTCAATGGGGTGAATCTTGGTGAAAATGACACACTTAAGTAGGGATGTGGTGAGCCCCAGGGCACGCACTGTGAGGCTCTGGGGCAGAAGGCTCAGGGGCAGAGGGCTCTGGGGGGAGAGGGCTCTGGGCAGAGGGCTCCAGGCAGAGGGAGCTGCTGGTGTGCAGACTGCATGGCAGGCACACTGGGCTGCTTCAGAGAGTGCCACAGAGTCAGCCACAGGGAGGGTGGAGGAGCCGAGGCCGGAGGGGTCTGGGGCTGGGTCCTGGACGGCTTGCTGGCTGCCAGAAGGATATGTGGGCTATTACTTGAGAGAAATGGGAGCATGGAGCCTTTGAGCAGAGCGGGGCATGACATGTTTGTTTCAAAAGGACGACGCCTGCAGCTTTGTTGAGAATAGATTCTAGGGCGAGGGTGGAGGCGGGAAGACCAGGCTGTTGCAGGAATCCAGGCGCGAGTGGACGGTGGCCAGAAGCAGAGGAGGGGCAAGATGCGGTCGGAGTCTGGAAACACTTGAAGGAAGAGCCTGCAGGATTTCCCGACAGACGGGCCGGGGTGTGAGACAGAGAGGAGTTGAGCCCATGCTGAGGCGTCAGGCCGAGCAGCTGATTGAGCTGTTGGTAGCTGGGGCTGTGGTGCGGCATGAGCTGGGGAGCTGGGATTGGGGCGTGTTGTATTTAGGTTTTAGTTTCAGACATCGCATTTGTTTGCTCAGGTTGTTTGTGGGTGGCCTAAACAACAGCCGTTTGCGCTCTCACGGATCTGGAGGCTGGAAGTCCGAGGCCACGCGCCGGCAGCGTTGGCTCCCTCTGAGGCCTGGCTCCTTGGCACGTGGGCAGTGTCCTCACATGGCCATTCCTCTGTGGGTGTCTCCGTCCTGGTCTTTTCTATGACGACACAGTCCAGTGGGATCGGGCCCACCCGCGTGACCTTGCTTCACCTTTACCAACTCTTTGAAGATCTCATCTCCACACACAGCCACGTTCGGAGGCACGAGGGGTCAGGGCCTCAGCTTAGGACTTTGGGGGCACAGCACAGCCCATGACACACCTACCCTGTTGGGGCTTGCGTGCACACCTGGTCTGTCCTTTCCCCACTTCGGCTGAGCTGGAGAGAAGCTGGGCATGCATTCAGGGTAGGGGCCTTGCCCGCCAGCACACACACAAACGTGAGGAGGTCCCAGCGTCCAGGCACTGAGCAGTGGCGTTGTCTGTAAGGCAGCCCCAGTGCTGCCTGGAAAGGGGCCCGGCCGTGGCTCTGAAAGCCACACTGCAGCTCTGTGGCTCCGAGTACAGTGTGCCCAGGGGGCCTCGGGAGTCTGTGGAAAACTCAGACTCCAGATCCCCACCCAGATGTGGAAATTGTGTTCTGTAGGTGTGGGGTGTCGGGGAGGGTGCAAGTCTGGGGTCAGGAACGGGTGCTCGCTAGGTCACTCCGAGGTGTGCTTTGGCCACCTTAGGGAAACACCACCGTGGTTCTTCAGTGGCAGGGGCTGGATCCATGGTTGCAGGTCTTACCAGCCCTCCCAGCCGGACAAGGCCGTGTCATGCTGACGCCACGGCCACGCACTTCCCACCCTGAGCGCTGTGTGTGGGGTCAGATTTGGCCACAATTGACGGGACAGCGTCTTTCTGTGTGAGGCCAGGTGTGGGGCCAGCCTCAGGTTCCCAGTGAGGCAGGGCGTGGGTGCAGCACGGGCCCACACTATTGGGACAGAGAGCCAGGGGCTCTGGGAACATGGCCTCCGTTATGACCCTCCATGCTATTCTTGCAGCTCTCTGCCTGAGCCTCTTGCCAGGTGCGCTGGTTTTTTCCTGAGTGCCAGGGACCTGGGAACCGTGGCTGTAGGGTTCCCAGGGTGGGGATCTGGAGCCTGCTTTACAGATGGGGTGTGTGGGCCACTGCCATGTCGGGGCCGACGCTGGCTGGAAGTGCCTGAGCCCAGGGACACCCTTCTGGATGCTGGGGTCCTCAGCCATGGGTGGGGGGTGCCGGCTGCTGAATGGAGGACCCCAATTAGGACACTCCTCACGCCTTGTATTTCCATCTGATAATGAAGGCCTGGCAGCTGCGTCTTTGAGTCACTTTGGGGGTGCCATCCTTCCTGTACCCCGTCTGACTGTGGTTGAGAACCCCCTTGGTCTCACCCCTGGCCCCGCCCTCAGGACAAATCACTCCTCTGATTGGTGGAAGGTGAGGCCCCAACCCATTGCCCTACCCTTACTGGCTGTTGCTCTGGGGGCGGGGCTGCATCCTTCTGGTTCTGCTTCTGCCGCGGCTGCAGCTGGGTCCTAACCAGGTGTGTTGATGGATGCCTCCAGGATGGGAAGGAGCCCTGGGCCGCTCCACAGCCTCATCCTGGCCAGGATGGAGCTCTGAGTCCAGGATGATGCACAGGGCTCGCTGTGGTCCTCTTTGGGCTGTCTGTTGGTTCTCTGCTGTTACAGATGCAGAGGGAGGAGGGGTGTCAGGCTGGCACTCCCAGGCCATTCTGCAAGGCAGCACTAGCGAATACAGCCATGGCTTCATGTCCGGCAGGCCGGCAGCAGGTGTGGGCCTCCCAGGGAAGAGGCCACTCTGGAAACTGGGGTTGCCGTAACTCACGGCCACACCCTGCGGTTCCCACAGAGCACCTTCACTCTTGGTTCCAGAGTCTGACAGGGCCACCTGCCCTCCAGAGGTGCCAGGGAGGGTTTGCTCTCGCCAATTCCAGCTTCCAGAGGCTGCTCCCCTGCAGCCATGGCTTGTGACCCACCTCTGCAAGGCCAGCGGTGTGGTCCCTTGCTTCACTTGTGGCATCGCCTTCCCTGGTAGCAGCGTCTCCCTACAAGGCCAGCTGTGAGCAGTTAGGGCCCACCTGGATAACGCGGGAGGTCCCCCCTCAAGATTGTTCACTCAGTCACATCTGCCAAATCCTTTTTGCCACATAAGGTGAATCACAGGTCCGGGGACTGGGGCCTGGACATCCCCGGAGCCATTGTTCAGCTACCCACAGGCCATGTGGGGTGGGCTCTCCAGGCCTCCTCCTCACGTAGGTGCTGCCCTTGGTCCTCTGCTGCCCTCAGTCCTCCCCATAGGTTGAGGGGACGCTGTCCCAAGGCCCACAGCAGTACCAGTCATCAGCTTGTAAACACTGCAGGGTTCTCAGGAGACCATGAAAGCAGTCAGGGGAGGGCCCAGGCCGTCAGGCGTGGAGGAGCGGGGGCCTGGCTCAGGCATCCGCGGCCCGCATGGCGTGGAGGTCACCATTGGGTGGGTGTCAGCTGTTACGGCCGTGGCAGGCTAGGGACTCTCACTGAACGCCCCCTCCCAACACCAGCCTCTCAGGCTCAGGAGGACTGCCCCCGCTCTGCTGCTGGAGTCAGCCCTTCCACAGGCACTCGGGGGAGGCCAGGGCTGAAGGGGACCCCAGGGCCCACCCCCACCCTTTTCAAGGTGAGGCGAGGGTCTGGAATGCTCCCAGGTGGATGTAGTTGGGGGACAGCCTGGGGTCTGGCTCATAAGCCCATGTGTGGGAAATAAGACCATCCACGAGCTGTTAGCCCCGAGCAGCCTTCCTGCCCTGGGGGAAAATCCATCCATCAGCAGCCAGCCCAGAGGCGCTGGCTCTTAGCAGAGCAGTGATGGTGATAAATGGCTGTGAGGCTGCAGCTTGCTGCCACACACTTTCCCCAGGTCCTCCTGCAGCAGCCAGCAGCCAGCAGGGCTGGGAGGCAGCCCTGAGCTCAGGGGAAGATCTGGTGCGGCCAGTGGAATCTAGGCTGCATCTCAGTTCTGCAGCTCAGCAGTGGATTTTCCAGGCTCCAGCCACCATGTATCGGTCAGATGAGGCCAGGCACATAATCGGCTCACTTGAAGAGACCCTGTGCGGCACCCTGTACCCACCACTGTGTGCACACACATGCACAGAGACACACACAGACACATGCACAGAGCTGTACCCATAGGTACAGGCATGCACACACAGACATACACACGATGTGACATGCATGCACACACGATGCAACATGTGAACCCGCAATGCATGCACACACACCAACACACACACACACACACAATGTGATACATGCACACAGGCACAGAGCTGTGCCTGCATACATATGCATGCCCACCCACTGACACACACAATGTGATATAGGCATGCACACACAGGCACAGCTGCACCTGCATGCACATGCATGCACACACATCGACACACAGGACGTGACACATGCATGCACACGCACTGACACACATGCACAGAACCGTAGCCCCAGAAACATACATGCACACACATAGGCGCAGAGCTATACCCACAGGCACATGCACACTTAGCTGTGATCTGAGGTGTATCCCAGGCCTCCAGAATACAAGTGAATTCTGGGCTGTGCAGACTTCTCCCATTTTGGCCAGGTTTCCAGGGACCCCAAAAGGAGAACTTCACCCCACACTGGGCATGCTGCTTCTAAAGGGGGCCTGGTCCGCTACTGCAGCTGGCTCACTGCCTGCACTGAGCCCAACCCACATGTCACAGGCCGGAGAAGCCATGTGGGGAGCAGGGCCTGGGAAGCCTGAGGACAGGCTGGAAGGGGCTGCTCCGACTGCTGGCCCAGCTTTGGGTCTCACCACTGCAGTGGGGTGGGTGGGGGCTGCCCACTCAGTGACTGCCGAGCTCCCAGTGCTTATGGTGGTTGGTGGGGTTGGAGCTGCAGTTCCTCTGCAGCCTCGTCCTCACACCCCCCCCACCCCCAGTGTCCGTTGTCACTCCATGCCTCAAGGCTGGCTGAGAAGTCCTGTTGTTTTGACCTCAGGCCATCCCCGAGTCCCGCTTGTGTGATGTTCTCCTTGGAGTCCCCCCTTCCTGCGCCACCGGTAGAGCCCCCTCCAGTGCCCTCTTCCCCGAGAGCATTTCTGATCCATTCCTGCCATCCCACAGAGCCAGCCTCTCTTGCCCAGCGCCTCCCCCACCCACACCCACGTTCCTTCCTTCCCTCCCTCCAGCCCTGGCTTGCTCCTCCCCCAGGGCCACGCCGCCTTCCTTCCTCCCCTCCAGCCCTGGCTCATTCCTCCCCCGGGGCACAGAGTTGTCCTGGAGACAGATGGAGGGCTCCTTGGCATGGGCAGGCCATGTAACCTCAGTGAGCCTCAGTTTCCTGCTGCCAGAGGTAAACATCCATTTCCTGAAATTCAGATAAGATGCCTGAGACGCTCCCACTGCAGAATGTCCCTGATCTAGATCATCTATTTTTATTGAGGTATGATCACAGGGCACAGATGTGAGTGTGCAGATTGATGTTTGGACAGATGGGCACACCTGTGTAACCAAGACCCCCATGGAGACAGAGGGCATTGCCCTCCTTCTGGAAAGTTCCCTGGGCTCTATTCCAGGCATCCTCTTCCTACCCCTGGAGACAAACACTGGTGCAGCTTCTCACTGTGGATCCGTCCAGCCTGTTCTTGAACTCACACAAACAGAATCGCAGGACACACTGTTGTAAACCTGGCTTCTTTCTCTCAGTATAACGCCTTTGAGATTCATCCACGTGGCTACAGATCAGGAGTTGGTTCCTTTAAAAAAAAATCCCCTTGTGGTGTTCCATCGTATGGATATAACGTAATTTCTTTCTTCATTATCCTCCTGATGGACGTTTGGGATATTTCCAGTGTTTGGCTGTTGTGAGTAACGCAGCAAAGCACATTCCCGGGTAGACGTCTGTTTCATTCCTTTTGTGTAAATGTCTAGGAATGGAATTGCTGGGTGGCACAGCAAGTGTAGGTTTCACTAAGATGCTGCCTGGGTTTCCCAAGCGGCCGCGCATGGCACCCCCTCACCCCCAGCGTGTGGGTCGAGGTACCCGGCGTCCTTGCCAGGCCTCGCTGCTGCCACTCTCCCTGGCTGTTCTAGGGGGCCGGAGGGAGCCCATGTTGGGTTTTCCTTGTGTTTCCGTGGCAACTAAGGACAGCCTCTCTCCTGTGCTCATTGGTCTTCTGGAGCTCCTCCCCTGTGAAGCATCTGCCTGGGCCTCTTGCCCATCTTTAATGCGCTACTTGCCATTTATTATTGCCTTGTGTGTGCCCCGGCTGCCTGTGGCTGAACCCTGACCCAGAGCCTTCAGCAGGAAGGAAAGACATTGTCCCAAGCCATGAAAGCGAGAGGCCTCCCAGGGCTGTGCGGGGCTGATGGGCCTGCCCTCCATCTCTCTGCACCGTGTCCTCTCCTCACGCCCAGGCAGGGCCCCAGAGTGTAGTGAGGACCCCACAGGCTCCTCCAGGCCATGTGTTGCCCCTGCAACCCCGGTGGACGCTTCTCCCCTAGTTCCAGAGGCCCAGGACTGGCTGTTCCTGGACGCCCTCGCTGTGATGGGCCAGGCCCGGGCTGAGTGTGGCAGGGAGGACCTGGGGCTGTCATCGGAGGAGAAGAGTCAGTGCCCAGCAGTGTCCCGGGTCACTGCAGAGCCCACCTCACTGCCCTTGCGGCTCCCCCAGAGCCACCTCACCACCTCTGAGGCTCCCCCAGAGCCACCTCGCCACCCTTGCGGCTTCCCCAGAGTCACCTCACCGCCCTTGCAACCCTCCCAGAGTCACCTCACCGCCCCTGAGGCTCCCCCAGAGCCACCTCGCCGCCCTTGAGGCCCCCCCAGAGCTACTTCGCCGCCCTTGCGGCCACATCTGCTGCTTGCACCTTCTGCTGTTCTGTTGCTGCAGCGGGTCAGGAAGATGTGCTGCTGCCACGAATCCTCTGAAATCAGGCTGAGTATAAATAAAATACAGGTGTGCTGGATGAGGCTTGGACTTTCATGAACTTAACGTAGTTTAACGTCTTTCCTAAAGTCAAAGTCAGAATGAAGTGCCCTATTTACTCACATGCTTTTTCATGTCTTCCATCAAGAAAACCTGCTATGAATGACTGTCCTGCCCCTGCCTCCCACCAAGGAAGCTCGTGTTGAAAAAGAAGACTGTGCTGCCTGCTGGGTCCACCACGCTGGGTTTGGGGCGACAGTAAGGCCCTGTGGGGGTGTACCCCATGGGAGCCCCATTGGGTGCTGGTTCTGGGAATCCTCTTCCCCTCCCTGCATCCATGTCCCCCATCAGCTCAGGCCCCTGAGGATGGCGTCTGGCCCCTCAGCTCCCTGGTGGGAGAGGGTCCTGGAGGGGTCCTGGCCCGGGTCCCTCCTCCCGCTGAGGCCGTTCTTCCACCGACCTCTCGGTCCAGCAGGACGTGCCAGCAGTGCTGGGGTGCAGCAGAAAGCTCTGTCCCTGGCTCCCTCAAGGCCCCCGGCTCCCTGTGCATCCCGCCCACCTAAGGCCTACTCCCAGCTTCCCTGCAGGGGGCCGCAGCCCACAGCCCACTGATTGTAGGCCACTTAATTATTTTGTTAACTGAAGTGAAATTCATAGCACACAGAATTAACCACTTTAGAGTGAAGAGTTCCGTGGTCTTTAGTGCATCGACATTGTGGAGAACATACTCTTCACACCACCCCTAACTGCAGGTGTCTCACCAGCCCTAAGGGAGACTCCATGCCTGTGGATCACCGTCCCTCGCCACCACCTGCCCCAGCTCCTGGGAGCCACCGCTGCCTTCTGTCCCTGGGTCATGGCTTGGGCATTTCACAGGGGCGGAGTCACACAGTGCATGAAACTCTTCTCTCCGGCTGCCTTCACCTGGCGCCATGTTTCTCTCAGGGTCCTTCCAGCTCAGACCGTGTGTCACTGCGTCATGCTTTTCCTTTTCTATAATCTCAACTTTTTTTTTTGAGATGAAGTCTCGTTCTGTCATCCAGGCTGGAGTGCAGTGGCACAATCTCAGCTCACGGCAGCCTCTGCCTCCCAGGTTCAAGCAGTTCTCCTGCCTCAGCCTCCCAAGTATCTGGGATTACAGGCATCCACCACCATGCCCAGCTATTTATTTATTTTTGTATTTTTTGTAGAGATGGGGTTTCATCATGTTGGCTAGGTGGGTCTCGAAATCCTGACCTCAGGAGATCCACCTGCCTCGGCCTCCCAAAGTGCCGGGATTACATAATCTCAAATTTTATTTTAGATTTGAGGGTGCAGGTTCATTGCCTGGGTATATTGCGTGATGCTGAGGTTTGGGGTTCAATTGATCCTGTCACCCAGGCACTAAGCATGGTACCCAGTGGCTGATTTTTCTCTCTTTTTTTTTTGAGACGGAGTCTCGCTCTGTCGCCCAGGCTGGAGTGCGGTGGCCGGATCTCAGCTCACTGCAAGCTCCGCCTCCCAGGTTTACGCCATTGTCCTGCCTCAGCCTCCCGAGTAGCTGGGACTACAGGCGCCCACCACCTCGCCCGGCTAGTTTTTTGTATTTTTTTAGTAGAGACGGGGTTTCACCATGTTAGCCAGGATGGTCTCGATCTCCTGACCTCGTGATCTGCCCGTCTCGGCCTCCCAAAGTGCTGGGATTACAGGCTTGAGCCACCGCGCCTGGCCTCCAGTGGCTGATTTTTCAACTCTCAACCCCTCCTCCTGTCCCCTGCCTCGCAGTCCCAGTGTCCATTGTTCCTGTCTGTATGTCCACTTGTGCCCAGTGGTTAGCTCCCCACTTACATGTGAGGACATGTGGTATTGGGTTTTCTGTTCCTGCGTTAATTAACTCACGATTACGACCTCCAGCTGCATCCATGTTGCCGCAGAGGCCATGACCTTGTTCTTTTTTACGAGTGTGTAAATATGCCACAGTGTATAGCTACCGCATTTTCTTCAGCCAGTCCACCGTGGATGGGCACCTGGGTTGGTTCATGTCTTTGCCGTTGTGATTAGCGCCACGATGAACACGAATGCGCGTGTCTTTTTGGTAGAATGATTTGTTTTCTTTCGGATATGTGCCCATAATGGGATTGCTGGGTCAAAGGCTAATTCTGTATTTTTTGAGAAATCTTCAAACTGCTTTCCACAGTGGCTGAACTAATTTAGATTCCCACTAATAGTGTATAAGCGTTTGTTCTCTTTTCTCTGCAGTCTTGCCAGCATCTGTTGTTTTGTGACTTTTTAATAATAGTCATCCTGACTGGTGTGAGATGGTGTCTCATGTGGCTTTGATTTGCATTTCTCTGATGATTAGTGATGTGGAGCATGTTTTTCATATGCTTGTTGGCCATTTGGATGTCTGCTGGTGAAAAGTATTCATGTATTTTACCTGTTTTGTTGTTGTTGCTGTTGTTTTGTTTCTTGAGATGGAATCTCGCTCTGTCGCCCAGGCTGGAGTGCAGCGCCGTGATCTCGGCTCACTGCAACCTCTGCCTCGTGGGTTCAAGCAATTCTTTGCCTCAGCCTCCTGAGTAGCTGGGGTTACAGGCACCTGCCACCATACCCAGCTAATTTTTGTATTTTCAGTAGAGATGGGATTTCACCATCTTGGCCAGGCTAGTCTTGAACTCCTGACCTCGTGATCCACACACCTCAGCCTCCCAAAGTGCTGGGATTACAGGCATGAGCCACCGCGCCTAGCTGTATCTTACCCATTTTTTAATAGGTTATTTGTTTGTTACCTTGTCTAGTTGTTTAAGTTCCTTATAGATTCTGGGTATTAGAACTTTGTTGGATACGTACTTTGTGAATGTTTCCTCCCTGTCTGTAGGTTTTCAGTTTACTGTGCTGGTGGTTTCTCTTGCCATGCAGAAGCTCTTTAGCTTCATTAGGTTCCCCTTGTCACATTTCGTTTTTGTGTTAATTACTTTTGAGGAGTTAGTCATAAATTATTTCCAAGGCTGATGTCAAGAAGGGTGTTTCGTAGCTTTTCTTCTAGAACTTTTATAGTTTGAGGTCTTACATTTAAGTCTTTAATCTATCTTGAGTTAATTTTTGTATATAGTGAAAGGTAGAAGTCCAGCTTCATTCTTCTGCATGTGGCTCTCTAGCTCTCCCAGCACCATTTATTGAATAGAGAGTCCTTTCCCGATTGCTTGATTTTGTCAGCTTTTTCGAAGATCAGATGGTTGTAGGTGTGCAGCCTTAATTTTGGGTTCTCCATTCTGTTCCATTGGTCTATGTGTCCGTTTTTGTACCAGTGCCATGTTGTTTGGGTTACTGTGGCCCTGTAGTATAGTTTGAAGTCCAGTAATGTGATGCCCCTGGCTTTGTTCTTTTTCCTTAGGATTGCTTTGGCTGTTTGAGCTCGTTTTTGGTTGCATGTGAATTTTAGGATAGTTTTTCCTATTTCTGTGAAAAATGACTTTGTAGTTTGATAGGAAGAGCATCGAATCAGTAGATTACTTTGGGCAGTATGGCTATTTTAACAATATTGATACTGCCAATCTGTTAGCATGGGATGCGTTTCCACTTGTTTGTGTCATCTCTGACTTCTTTTTTATTTTATTTTTTTGAGACAGACTGTCTCTCCGCTGCCCGCCCAGGCTGGAGTGCAATGGTGCAATCGTGGCTCACTGCAACCTCTGCCTGCAGGATTCAAGCAATTCTCATGCCTCAGCCTACTGAGTAGCTGGGATTACAGGTGTGCACCATGCCTGGCTAATTTTCTGTATTTTAATAGAGACAGGGTTTTACCATGTTGTCCAGGCTGGTCTCAAACTCCTGACCTCAGGTGATCCACCTGCCTTGGCCTCCCACAGTGCTGGGATTACAGGCATGAACCACCATGCCCAGCCCCTGATTTTTCCCGCAGTGTTTTGTAGCTCCCCTTTAGAACTCATTTCACTTCCTTGGTTAGGTGTATTCCTGGGTATTTTATTTTATTTTTTGGCTATTGTAAATGGGATTGTATTCTTGATTTGGTTCTCAGCTTGAATGTTATTGGTGTATAGAAATGCTGCGGGTTATTGTATGTTGATTCTGTATCCTGAAACTTTACTGAGGTCGTTTGTCAGTTCCAGGAGCCTTCTGGAGGAGTCCTGGGGCTTTCTAGACATAGAATCCTGTCGTCAGCGAGGAGAGGTGATTTGGCCTCCTCTTTTCTTGTTTGGATTCCTTGGTTTCTTTCTCCTGCCCGACTGTGCTGGCCGGGGCCTCTGTCCTGTGCCTCCGAATGGCTGATGCACATTCCCCGGGGTGGCTGTGCCATATCAGGTTTACCTGCTTGTGCACCGATGGTGCTGGGGTTGCCTTCACCTTGTGGCTGCCGCGTGGGTCATGTTCCGTGTGGCCCACCTCTCATGAGGAGCCCCCACTGTGGTACCAAGGTCACTCCGCTGGCTTCTGCAGGCCGTCTGCTCGCGGTCGGGGTCTGTGCCCCTGTGAACCTGGCCCTGCCTGGGGGCCACACGTATTTCCTCGAGGGAGGAAGACTTGTTAGTGACTTTCACATCTGTGTTTGATTTCTTGTCTGCTCCCATGGACCGTGTCGCCACAGAGTTCGGACACTGCCATAAGCCCCTGCTTTGTGCTCTCCCCGGCAGCCGGGATTTTGTGACTGTAGCTCCTTTCAGGGTGTTGAAAACTTTGATGACGTGTAGATCCCTGCCTGAGTGATACTTGCTCCATCCTACTTGTGTTTGTGCTTTATGAAGAGGCTGCCGTGCTTGCGGGGTCTTCTGGGACTTGCTTGCAGGAGGTCAGAGCAGCCTGCAGCGTCTGGTGGCTCCTGTTGTCTGTGTCCACACAAGGATCCTGAGCTGGCTCAGTGTGCGGGGCCAGGGCTGCTTTCTCCCCGTGCCTCTGCCCACTGGCAATTGAGGGTGTGGCACTGGGTGGGGGGCTGTCTGTCCTTCCACTGGAAGACCTGGTGTGGACGCACAGGGTTGAGGAGCCTGGGCAGCTCCCTCTGAAGACCGGCTCCTTCCTGTCCCGTCTGTGTGTCCTCCTGACTGGAGCCAGCTGTGTAGAGATGTCCACGTTCCAGACCCACCCGTCCGGAAGCCAGCCTGGGGGTGCGTGACTCTGCTGATTGTTGTTATGTTGGTTCTGTTTCCTGAAACTTTCCTGAGGACATTTGTCAGTTCCAGGTGCCTCATTCCTTCCCAGGGAGATTCTCCAGCCACCTGGCAACCCTGTGGCCTCCCCATGGGGAAGCAGTGATCGTCTCCAAGGCCTAAGCTCGTAGTCCCCGCGGCCTCCCCGTGGGAAGCAGTGATCGTCTCCAAGGCCTAAGCTCGTAGACTCTGAGGCCTGCGGGAGGTGGGGACACCAGTCTGTCAACTTCCCGCAGCCCCAGGGGCCGGACTGAGGGGAGGCAGAGCTCTGTGGGCCATGGGCCTGCTGGGGGCCCACATGAGCGTCCTGACGGGATTTTGGGAGGGAGGGTCTGGCAGCGCTGACCTCACCGCCTGTCCCCTGTGCTCCTGTGGGCCTTGGCACATCCAGGGGCCCCCAGGCGCCACTGTGGTGTTGGTCCCCGTCTCGCCCCCTCCCTGCCCTCCAGGTGGTGACGTGCACATGGTGAGGCAGTGCCCGCCCAGCCACTGGTGGCCCCGTGAGCAGTGCATGGGGCCCAGCCTCGACCCCGGGGCCCTGGGTGCAGAGCAGTGGGGTGTTCCTCATGGGCGTCTGCTGGCCCCTGCATGCAGGTGGGCCGAGGAAACACAGTGGTCCCCTTGAATGACATGATCCAAAGGTGAGGGTCTGGGAAGCAGCCCCCTGCAACACCCAGGACCCGACAGCGGCACCCAGCATCCCGAGATGGGGGCCTGTGTGTCCGAGGGTGTGGGGGGCGTTGGGGGTTGGGGTGGAGCCTGTTCCTTGGCACATGGGAGCTGGTGGAGGCAGAGGGGCCGTGGGGGCGGATTTCGTGCTGGCTTTGGCTTGACCTCCTGCCCCTCCCATGCGGTTGGCTCTCAGTGGTGCCACGTCTTTGTCTGCAAGCCGGACACCTGCGAGGACCCTGGGCCAGAGCTGAGGGTGGGCTTTGGTGCATCCCCCAGTGGCTGAGCAGGGCCAGGGGTCAGGTGGACACTGAGGCCATTGCTGTCCCCGACAGCATGGCTGGGAGGATGTGTCAACGTTTCCTCAACCTGAGCAGTTATTTCTGGGGACGGCTTTGACACCAGGGTCCCTGAGCCAGGTGACCCTCTCTCAATATCACCAGGGTTTAGCTTGGATTCTTTTCTCCTGAACCAAACTTTACGCAGTGTGTATTTGTGGCATGTGTGCACGGGGCTTCCATGATGTGCGTGCTTGGCCCTTGGTCTGGAGCCCATGTAGAAGACTCACCCATAACAGGAAATTGGCAACCCCTGCCCCGTGAAGCCTGATGGGCCTAATTAGGCCGGTTGAAAACACACAGCTCCTTCATTCAGGCGACCTGCCCTGCGAGGGCCCACATCCCAGAGAGTCTGTAGTGAGTGTCACAGGGAAACTGCAGGGGCTGCTCCGGAATGCTGGGTGTGGTTTCCCGAGATGGTGGTTATTAGTCCGTTCTCACATTGCTAGAACTACCTGAGACTGGGCAATAATTTATGAAGAAAAGAGGTTTAATGGCCTCACTTCTGCAGGCTCTACAGGCCGTCTGGCTGGGAGGCCTCAGGAAACTTACAGTCACGGCGGAAGGCCAAGGGGAGGCCAGCACGTCCTCGTGGCCGGAGCAGGAAGGAGACAGTGAAGGGGAAGTGACCCACACTTTTAAACGCCCAGATCTCGTGAGAACTCACAATCACAAGAACAGCGAGGGGGAACTCGGCCCCCATGATTCAGTCACCTCCCGCCAGGACCCTCCTCCAACACTGGACATGACAGTTCAGCATGAGATTTGGCTGGGGACACGGAGCCAAGCTGTGTCAGGGGGTTACCTCTTACCCTGGGTAGAAGGAGGCTCTTGCAGGGCCCATTTTCTCACCTGCCCCAGGACTTGGAGGCTGGGATGGGGAAGGTGCCCACGTGGATGAGAACGGTTGGCTATGGCCCTGTTCATGCCCCCAGTACCTGGTGCAGGGCCTCCCAAGCCACAGCCCTGTCCATGCCCCGAGCTGTGCCCACAGTACCTGGTACAGGGCCTCCCAAGCCACAGCCCTGTCCATGCCCCGAGCTGTGCCCACAGTACCTGGT
>NW_012115200.1:3528031-3539442 GCF_000951035.1 Colobus angolensis palliatus | reverse complement strand
AGCTGTGCCCACAGTACCTGGTGCAGGGCCTCCCAAGCCACAGCCCTGTCCGTGCCCCCAGCTGTGCCCACAGGGCCTGGTGCAGCGGCCTCCCAAGCTATAGCCCTGTTCATGTGTTGTTGAGTGAATTCTTTTAGTTGGAGATGATATTTTCCTACCATTTGCCATGAGCATTTCTAGGATAAAATTCTTTCCTGATGAACTGGTCATCCTTAACCCCTGTCTGCGCGTGGGCGGGGACCTTCATGTTGTGGAAGAGGCCGTGCCCTCGAGGCCCTTCCAGCCCCTCCTCAGCACTGTGGTGTTTGGGGTCCTCGTCCAGCCCTGAGGTGTGCGACCGCCTGGCCTGGGGCCGCTCAGGAGAGGCACTGGGAATACGTGTGAGTCCAGAAGTAGCTCCTTTCCAGGGCCCGCCAGCCCTCACAGCGTCAGTGTGGACAGCGGTCGGTATCCAGGGTGTCAGGTGCCCGGAGGACCGGCCGTGAGCCCGCTGCCCTGTTGCTACTGGGTGGGCTGGGAGGAATTCCAGAGGAAGGCCTGTGCACTAGCCCAGCCACCCAGGAGAGCACGTTGGACCCGTCCTGAGGATGACACGGGCTCCGCCTGTTCTTCGCAAAGAGCCCTGGAAGGGCCCCATGGGGTCGTGGTTGGGGAGGGGGCGGCCAGGGCCGTGCTCTCCGTGTTAGGAAAAGGAGACTGTGCGGAACTGCTGTTGATGGTTTGAGGAAAGGTGCTTTCCACTCTACCAAGTGCTAATGTGTGTGGAAATCAGATGGGAGCTCACGCCACCTTGGAGCAAAGTTCCCGCTGTGCCCGGCAGACACCAGCCCAGCCTTGGCAACCGGGCCCTCTTGCCCATCCACTGCGGATCCAGGAGAGGCGGCTGTCCCCCTCTCTAGGTCAGGTCAGGCCGATGTCCTGGGGCTGGGACACTTGGTGTTGCTCCCAGGGTGGTCCTGGGGGGCCACTCAGCTGGCATTCATCACACATGTGTGTGATGGGGTGACAAGGAGGGGACAGTGAGGGTACTTGGGATGTGGAGCCCTTCGTCCTGACTGATTTCCCGGGGCCAGTGGAGTCCATGCACTGAGGGGAGCCTTGCTGGTCTTTGCAGCCCATGCCAGGGGCTGTGGCTTTCAGGGGCCTGCTGGGCCGTGGCCTCCTTTGGGCCTCAGGCAGGCTGCACAGCGGAGGCTGGAGAGCCCTGGACCCCACCTCCCGGTGCAGAGGAGACCCCAGCCCAGGGCAGCTGATGGTCCCCTGGGGGGTATTTGGTTCTGGAGCCCCCTCCTAGTGTCTGCAGAGGGGCCTGGTGGATGGTGGGAGGTGGGAGGATTGTGGGGGTGTCAGGCCTGGGCTTGCCATCATTGGCTCACAGTGGGCACCCCTGGGGACAGAAGCAGAGAGAGGGCAGGGCAGGGGGCCAGCAGCAGGGGGCCGGCAGCAGGGGTTGGGCACCAGATGGGGTGGGCAGGGGTGATATGGCTTTTTGTGCCAGAACAGGCAGCATCCTGCCACCGCCTCCTTCGCAGCTCCGCCCGCCCATCACTTTGGCTGCGGGGGGTGTGATGCTCCCTCCCTGCTCTGAGTCACTCCTCCTCCAACTCCACCTCACTCCCTGGAAGCTCTCGGGCACCCCGAATGACCACAGCCCGCTGGCCTAGGGTCCTGTGGCTGCCAGGAGCCACCTCTTCCTAGGAGCCCCTCCGTCTCCCTCTGTGGGAGACAGTGGCATGGATGTGGGAGGGCCGTGCAGGACCCCAGGGGCTGCAGATGGGAGGATGGAAGGGTGGATGGGTGGACAGGGCTTTTTCCAGCCTTGGCCCAGCCATACCCCTCCCCATCTCATGCTGGCCTCTGAACACACTGACCTCGGGGGTCTTTCAGGGGATTTCCCGTATCCACAGGTTCCTCCCCACTGAGTACCCAGCCTCATGGGCAGCCCCCGCTGGCCCCACAGCAAGCCCTGAGTGTGGCCCTTGATGCAGCTGCACCCCAGGACACAGGGCCCTGCCCATCCATCTGCTCCCAGGCCAGGGCTCCTTGCTGGGCTGGTTGGCTTCGATCCCCAGCCGCGGGAGCAGGAGTGCCCTGGGGAGGGTGGGTGTCACTGACGCAGACGGAGCGGGGGTCCTGTGTGCGCTGCCCTTCCCCTTCCCGCGCTCCACACCCTTGCCTGGTGTTCGCCCGTGTGGGTCCCTGGCTGTGCCCTGCATCAACCGCGAGCCTGTGGGGCTCCCATCTGCTGGGGCTCCCTGCAGCGCTGTGGAGGGAGGGGAGCTCGAAGGATGGGGTTGGGGTTGGGATGGTTCCAAGTGGAGAGATCTCCCAGAGGCCTGGAGGGTGGGGAGGCCTGAGCAGGCTGGAGGTGGCCTTGGTCCCTACAGCGGATGTCTCCAGTGGCAGTGACTGCAGTGGTTTTGGGGTTGCGGCATCGGGGCAGGGAGCTCCCTTCCCTTTTCGGGCTGGGCTCCAGATTCCCGTCTGCACCTTTAGGTCCCTGTCAGGCCCCTGCAAGCCTCGGGCCCCAGTGGCCTGGCCCTGCCCCAGGCTGCAGAGACCAGAGCCAGCCCTACTGGGCTGCTCCTGCCTTCATCCCTCTGCTGTTTGCAGCCCTGGCCCCCACAGGCTGAGCCCGGGGCCGCAGGACCCCCTCCACCTCTGGACTCTGGATGGGCCCTTAGGCCTCTTGAGGAAGGGTGGGGGACCTGAGCTGGAAACGCTCCTCAGGTCCCGCCCCTCCCAACTCGGGAATCACATGATTGTTCATTATAGGACAGCTCCTGGAAGACGATCCAGCGAGGCCGGGGCGTGGGTACCTCCCTGCTGGCGGGGTACCTGCTCCGTCCTGAGCACCCTGTTCCAGGAGCCAGCTGAGGCCCACGCTTGGGGGTGATGGAGCCGGCCCAGGCAGCATTGGTGACACAGGCCGGGGCACCACAGGGTGCCCTTTCCACTGGGGTGCAGGTGCCAAGGCCTTGCCAGAGCAGGTCCAGTGTGTACCGCTGACCCCACTGGGGCCTGAGAGCTTGTGGAGCTGTTTGGGGAGAGGACAGGCAGGGGCAGGTGCCTGGGCTTGCTCCCCGTTATCCAGTGCTGCTGCTGCTACGGCCGGCGTCCTCCCTACCTGGCTGGGCACACCTGCCTCAGGGTTCAGGACTCAGGAGGTGCCCCAAGCCCCACCCTGAGTCAGGGCCAGCTCCGTTTCTGCTCTGGGGTCCGGGGCGCACGCCTGAGTGTCTGTACCTCTGGACGGGCAGCCCCAGGAGCTTCTCAGCTGCTGCAGGGCCAGGCGGCCTTGGAGTCCTCCAGGTCTGCCCCTGTGGGTGGTCCTGGAGTGCTGGGTCCTGTGCAGTGAGAGGCAGGAGTGGGTGGGGCCAGGCCTCGGACAGCAGGACCCCTCTGGGCGGCCCAGGGGAGGCGCCACTGCCCACCACTCCAGCGGTGGGAGGAGCTGGAGGAGCCCAGGTCCCTGCTGCTGTGGGCGACTCCCTGCGGTCTCAGGCACCGCCCCTCAGACCCTGGAGGGCCTGAGCCTCTGCTGCCCGGAGATGCTTTGTTGCTCAGGCGGTTGCCCTAATCACTAATTGATGGCAGTTCCCCATGTTGTCTGAGGATGTCGATACTAAACACCGGAACACGGTTCCAGACAATTTCAGATCAGACAGGACCAGGATCCACAGAACTGGCCGGGAAGTTGCCTCTGAGCACGTTTCATGGGTGGAAGCTCTCACTGTAATTAAGGTGGGGGAGGGAGATGGCAAGAATGCTGCCCTCAACAGGGTCCTGCCGGCAGTGCGGGCACTAGGACCCCCAGCTCTGGGTATGTACCTGGGCAGGAGAAGCCACGATTGTTTCAGAGCCCGGGGCCCCACAGGCCTCAGCTCTGGGCTGCTGCCACATCCTGGCTGCGTCTGTTTCACAGAAAAGGGTGAGGGCATTGCTGCCAAGACAGACCCGAGGCTGGAAGGGCAGTGGTGCCGGCTGAGGACAGAGCCCGTCCTGGAACTGCTCGGGGATGCCGGGAAGCTGCCAGGCCACCTGGGCGAATCCGAGCTGGA
Source organism: Colobus angolensis palliatus (assembly GCF_000951035.1). Classification (NCBI taxonomy): domain Eukaryota; kingdom Metazoa; phylum Chordata; class Mammalia; order Primates; family Cercopithecidae; genus Colobus; species Colobus angolensis. Next base: position 3,535,381 of record NW_012115200.1, on the reverse strand, counting down.
CACCAGGGCTCCAGGGTGTGCAGAGGCTGCAGGCTGCTGGTCACAGGGTCTGCCCGTCTGCTCCTGGGTGAGGGGACAGTGGAGAAGGGGAAGGTGGCCAGGTGGGCCCTCTGAGACGCATGGGCAGCGCACATAATGCTGGGCCGTGGCACTGGCACCCAGGCATGACCTCGAGGCTCCAGGGCCCCTCTCGACTGAGGAGTCCAGGGTCAGAGGCCAGCACCCACGCCCCCATCCCCTCTCCTGACCTCTGACCTTCCTGCCCTGGGGTTTCAAGACATCCTCAGTGGTGCAGGAGACTGCGTGGGGCCCCCAGCAAAGACTGAGGGACTGGCTTCCTCCAGGGCCCTGTGCTCCTTTCCTGGGCGCTGTGGCTGGACGCTTTTGCTCTGTAACTCGGGAGCCTCCCCACCCCTGCCCAGTGGCTCCGATGCCTGGCTCTAGCCCCACCTGTCTTGTCCCCATCTGTGTCGATCCTGCCTGTCAGCCTGGTGAGTCTTTGTCCCCACAGGCTGTGGCAAGAGGGTGAGGGGTCTGTGAGGTGATGTCTGGTGACTCCTGTTCACCCGGTGGGCCAGGGTGCCCCAGGGGCGGAGGGTGGGGGGGCACCCATTGCCAGGAGGAGCTGTTGGGCCGGTTCCAACTCTTCTACCCAGCCCAGTGTTTCCTAAGGCAGGAGCCCCGTGTGGGCCAGACATCCCCAGAGGCTGCCCAAGCTCTGCAGGGCCAGCGTCTGGGAGTCCTGTGGGATGATTTTCCTCATCACAAGCACTTCCCGGGTCATAGGAGACGAGATGGCATTTAATCAACTTCTGCATGCATTTCAACCACGTGTGACATTTGATCTTTGTGACAGCTCTCCTAGTAATGTCCACTTCTGGTGTGCAGTCCTCCCATGGGTGAAGGGGCTGGTTCTGCCTGAGGACATTCTGAGGTGGGGGCCTTTCCTGGATGAGCGGGTGGGGTGAGCTGTGAAGGGAAGCGTCCCAGGCCTGGGACACGCCTGCAACTGGGGGCAGCTCACCTACCACGTGGCAGCTCTGAAACTGTCCAGCACCCACTTCCTGGGCCTCCAACATCAGGAGGGGACCTGGGGTGTCGGGAGCAGAGCTGATTCTCCAGCTCTTGGGGCAGCCTTTGTCAGGGGTGCACACATTGTGCTGGGGTGACATAGCGCTGGCTCCCAGTGCCCTGCAGCAGCCTCTGTTTACTCTCCTGGGCTCCCAGGCCTGGGGGCAGCCTTTGCAGGGGCGTGCACACATTGTGCTGGGGTGACATAGCGCTGGCTCCCGGTGCCCTGCAGCAGCCTCTGTTCACTCTCCTGGGCCCTCACTGGGAGCATTTTCTTACCAGTTTTGATACAAACCCTGGCTTATGAAAAGGCTGGGTTTTAACCTGAAACCCTGCTGGGGCTTCGGGCTTTCCCCAGATGGTTTGTTATTGGAAGTGCTCCTTCCACACCCACGTGGGCCAGCTGCTCGGCCGAGTGCTAGACGCAGAGGCGGGTCCCTGCAGGGCAGGAGGAAGGTTCTAGCCAGGCCCACAGGAGGGCAGATCATTGTTTTATTCTTGGGGAAAATGTTGAAATGTCACCTAACGCTTTTACCTTGGACTCGGTGGTGGCTGTGCCAGAGGCGATGTCTTGGCCGTCTCCCGCCTTGAGCCTGTGTTTGGCCTTAGATGTGGTGTGGAGGGGCGGCTCCTGCGGCTCTCTCCAGCTCCCTCTGCTCCCTCCAGCTCCCTTTCGCCCAGTTCCCAGGCCTGGCAGACATGTGGATGGGCCACCCGTGCCAGCAACCGGGAAACCAGAAACAGTTGCGGCTGGAGAGCTACTTTCTGGAAAAGCTCCTTACCTTTTCTTTGGTTACTTTGTTGCTCCTAGTAAGCCTGGGGATGGTGGCGAAACTCTGAGAACAGTCAAATGCTGCGTTAGGGAGGACGAACGTCCATGCTGTCTGGGTGCTGGGCTTAGTGCTGATGAGTCTCGAGACAACCTATCCCTGATTGTGGGACCTGGTTCAGGGACTGAGACCCCAGCCAGCAGCCCTTGGGGAGGACCTGGAGGCGCTGCCGGACACCGTGAGAGGTGTGGGAGGCTGGTGTTGGTTTCTCAGCCCACCCACGTGGACGCAGAATCCAGAGTGAACTGGGAGGAGGCGTCCCCGTGCTCGATTCTTACAGGACTGCTCTCAGTTGCCAACGCCAAAAAATGAAAGCCTTCCGTGAAGAATGAATATTTTAAAAACCCTTGATTCTGATGCATTTGCTGTTCTGGGAAGATTGTGTCTGTGGCGCTTTGGTCAAGTTGCACAATGAGGGCGGGTGCTGGTAGGCCGGGAGCTCCGAGCTGCTCTGCCCCACGCTGTCGTGTGCAGGCAAGTACAGAGGTGCTTCCTTCAGGCAGTCCTGGTTCCTGGGATGGAGCCCCTGCCCGTGAGATGGGACTGTGGGGAGCCGCGTCGGTTCCTCCTTTTACCAGCGTCCTAATTTGAGAGGCGGGCGGCACGGGTAGAGGATGTACTGACGGTATCACACGGCGTAAATCACGCCGAGGAACGTGACAGACAGTCTTGGCCCCCATAATCACGACCCATGCCCACAATTCCATGCCACACTTGCCCGGAAGTGCAGGGAGCTGCGGGAACTCTCATGAGAGGACTCTGATGGACTCTGTAGACGCTGGTTCCTGGTGACCATGGTGGTGGCAGGGCCACTCTTGGGACACCAGGTTGATTTGCCCAAATGTCCCCTTCAGAAATGTCTCCTGATGGCCTTGCAGGATGGTGGTCCCCTCCCCCTTTTCTGCTCTAGCTCCCTCCCTGGCACCTGGCGCCACCCTGTTGGCTTGTTGAGTGTCTGTTTCCCCCACACTGAAGAGTTCACTCTGGGAGGGCATCTCCCTCCTTCCCAGGTCTGGAATGGGCTTGGCCAGTGGTTCACGCGGTGACCTCTGACCTTGGCTGGTTAGCAGGCCCCTGTGTCCCCAGCGGGTCCTCAACCAGAGCCTTCTGGTCAGACAGTGCCAAGGTCCAGCCCTGAGTGGCCCAGCAGGATGAGGTGGGGATGTGAGCAGGGGGACGTGGGTCAGAGGCCCCAGGATGCGTAGGCGTTGACCTGCGTGTGGTGGGTAGTGAAGGGTTTGCATTCAGGGCTCAACCCCTAGAAGCCAGGGTCGATCTGAGGTGGGCACCCACCACCCTCTTGGGGTGCTCACCTAAGTCCTCAGGGGCTGAGTGTGGGGCGAGGTGGGGTAAAGAGATGGTGCTGGGGCTCCTATGCCCCCCTTTCCCAGGGCCACAGGGCCCCTCGGCCATTCACAATAGACTCTGTATAAGGAAGGGGCCATGCCCACTTCCCTCTGAGGCCCAGATCAAGTGACGACCCCAACCCTTTGCACACTCACTCCTTCTGGGGGCCTGCCTGGCTCCCTTGGTGACCAGGGCTGCCCACAGCACCTCCACACAGCCCTGTCCCTCTGCTCCCTCTCCTCCCATCGCAGGGGCCTGGTCTCCGCCCCCTCCATGGGCCCCCATGAGAGAGGACTTGAGACTAGGGACTAGGGGAAACTGGGTGGGGTCTGGGGGCAGATGCATGGCCTGGGGGCCCAGGAGCTGGGGTCAGCCCTGCTGTTGGGTGACCACGTGGTGGCTCCTGGACCCCCCCCAAGGCCAGTCCTGTGGCAGATAGGAGGCAGGTGTGTGGGGCCTGGGGCTCAGGGCTCCTTGGGGGTGACCCCAGGGATGCTGGGGTCCTGCTGCGATGTCCCTGGCTCCCCTAATGCTCCATAGGCCCCACCCAGGCCTCTGCTATGCAGACCCTCACTGTACCCTCCCACTGGCAGATGAGGAAACCGAGGACCCAAGGAGGTGGGCTTGGGGGTGGCCTGCATGGAGCCCACCTTGAGGCAGGGGTTGGTTTTGGGGGCTCTGAGGGTAGCATTGGCCGCTTGCCCAGCTTGGAACCAGACATCGACCTCTGCCTAGAACTGTCTGCGACTTCTGTGCTGCCGATCGAAGGCCGGGTGGACGCCTGGAAGGTTCAGGAACACTTGCCCGGGGCTCCTCACTGCAGTGACCTGTCCCGGGCACCTCATACACACCTGCCCTCGGGGTACGGCCGCTTCTGCCGGTGCCACCCCAGGCTCTGCGGCCTCAGTCCCTTCCCTCCCCTGATACAGAGCCAGTGTGCAGGGAGCTCCGGGAACTCTCATGAGAGGACTTTGATGGACTCTGTAGACGCTGGTTCCTGGTGACCATGGTGGTTGCAGGGCCACTCTTGGGACACCAGGCTGATTATATATTGCTCTCCTCAGAGCACACAGGGAGCTGTTTTGACAGATTCCTGCCAGTGGACTTCCTTCTCCTTACCTCCTCTGCTGAGTGCTGGAGTGAGAGCTGACCTCTTCTTTGGGAGCCGGGAATGGGGCTGAGCCTAGGCTTGCGTGGGGCAGGGCCGGTGGTCATAGGAGGTCCTGGCCCAGCCCGAGGCAGTGCAGAGACCCTCATGGGTTGCTAATGGCAGGTGTGGGGGGCAGGGACCTGAAACAGCCACTGGGTCTCCAGTTCCACTGGTTTGGAGCCTTCGGGGCTGGGGTCGGGAGGACATGAGGGCTGCTGTGTGCAGTGGCAAGGCCAGGTGTGTCTGACCCCAGCCAGGTGGGCACCTGGGGGGCAGCAGGAGCTGGGCATCAGGGTGGAGCCTCGGTCATCCAGAGGATAGCTACGATGCCGATCAGCCCCCTGCCGGTGCCCGTGACCCACCTGGCAGGGTCTGGGACAGTGGGTCCCTGAGTAGGGATCCCTGTGGACGTGGCTGGCAGAGACCACTTGGCTGGGGGCTTCTCATGGGTGCTGGTGCGGTGAGCCCCGCCCACAGGCTTACACTCTGCTGCTCACATGGTGTCTTGGAGCCACATCCGGGATTCCTGTCCCACCTGCACCTTCCCTGAGCAGCATCTGCACGGCTGTCTCGGGTGCCAGTCTGGGACTTGGTGTCCCTGTGGCCGCCCTCCTGGTCAGTCTTAGGAAGCGGGGACAGTTGTGTTCAAATCACAGGCACTGCAAAGTGGGGGCCGCATGTCCCTAACCCCATGGCCCCACCCTCCGCCCCACCCCTGACACTCCCCCAACCCCATGGCCCTGCCCTGGCAAGTCCTCCCACCTCACAGCCCCGCCCCTGACACGCCCTGACCCCCCACAGCCCCACCCCAGCACACTCCTGGCTTTACAGCCCCACCCCCTGCACGCCCTGACCCCACAGCCATGCCCCGGCACACACTCACCCTGCTGCTGCCTCCTGGCCGGGAGCCCCTGCCGGAGCTGCCTCCTCTCACACCCTCGGGAGGTGCTGGCTTTGCAGGTGTGCAGGCACAGGTGACACAGTTGCCGTGACTCCCTTATGCTTCTGGCTTATTTAATACATTTTGTTTCCCATCCCGTTCCTCTCCAGGAGGGACTAACCCCAGGAACTAGTGCTTCTTCTCTTCGTTGGAGGTGATGGTGGCTGGGCTCTCTTGCTGATTCACAGCTCGGGGGGCCGGAGGCTTAGGGCTCCACGCTGTGCGGGCTGCTTGGGGTCCTGGGGGAGGCCACGGAGCATGCGCCCAGGCACTGGAAGATGCTGGCTTCGTTTCCCAGGGCAGTCCAGGACTGGATTCCAGGTACCCATGTGCCAAGTGCCAGGGTCAGGGGCGTGGCACAGCAGGTGCTATGTGGCCGTCCTAGGCATGCGTGTGGGCGTAGACCACCACCCTCGTCCTCAGCTCTGTTGGGAATGGCCAAGGCTGTGCCAACCATGGGCTTCTGTGCCCGCTGGGGCTCTTCTGCCTCTACCGGGTGCTCCAAGAAGGAGCATAGGAGTCTCTAGGCAGCAGCGGCCTGGGTGGAGCCTGGGTGGACAGAGGGTCCTTGGACCCAGAGCTGCCCAGCAGAGTTCATCTCCCCAAGCTGTAGGCAGCCAGCTCAGCCCTGGGCCTTGCCCTGACACCCTGTCCCCTCCCCACTGCAGGACAGGCCCCGCAGACTCCAAGGTCCATCCTGTTGGGGTTGGCTGCTGGATGGCATCGGTGTCCCTGTCTCCCCTGCCACGGCCCAGCTGCCCTCTCGTTCGCCTCCCTCCTCCAGTTCAGCCCCGTCCATGACACGTGCCGGTTCGCAGCCCACTTTCCTTTAACATCTGGTGACATTGGGTGATGCCACAGGGTGGCAGCTGCTCCCTGCCTGTGGGGCTGTGGCCCGGGCTGCCTCGGAGTGGCTTCGCTGGTGCCAGAGCAGCCTCTGCCTTGATGACATAATCTCTGTTTGGGCGTGCGTAGGTTTTCCTGAGGAAGGAGGCTGGGATGCAGGGTGGGGCGGCTGCCGCCTGGAGCTGGGGATCTTGGGGGCTGTGCCAGCTTGTGGGTGTCGGCCACAGGTCTTGTCTGTGCAGCACGGTCTGTCCTCTGCGGCCTCTCTGCCCAGTGCCCAGCTCTGATGCCTGGCAGCCTCTTCTCTCACTCCTTGAAGCCCCACCCCCTCCATCAACCTGGTCCTGACCCCCTGTGCCAGTCAGTGCCCCTCTAGGCACTTGCAGAGGGGAGGTGAGGAGCGCCCTTCTAAGGCGCTTAAATCAGACCGCTCTCCCCACCTCTGCAGAGTCAAGCCCCAGTGCCGTCTTGTGCAGAGGAGACCAAGGCCACAAGTCACAGCCCCTTTCTCACCCCCAGGTGCTCTGCTGACCGCCCTCCCTCTTCACCCACTGACCAGCTTGTGGGTCTGTCCATACCATGGGGTCCTTTTCCTGCCTGTGCCCAGGCTGGCCCCTCACCTGGGCACCCTCTCTCTGCCCCCAGCTGATGCCCACTTGTCTGGAGGGCCCAGCACAGGTGTCCTCTCCCCAGGATACGACCCTGCACCTTCACGCCGGCTCTGCCCTGTGCTCCAAGCCCTGAAGCCTCCATGGGTCCTTGTCATGGCGCCCGTAGCTCAGACTGAAAGACCTCTGGGTGTGTGACTCTGTCTCCAGGGTCCGTGAGGATGGACACTTTGTCTGCTGTGTCTGTGCTGAACCCTGGTGCTATCCTGGAGCACCCTGGGAAGGGAGTGGGCATTTTCCAGTTCAGAGGAAAATGTGAAGAAACCTTTCTTCTAGAAACTGTTCTGTCTCCTCCTCCACACACCGAGTGCCTCAAGCACTTGCCCCACCAACGGCACAGGGTACCCCCAGGGAGCAGTGGAGATGAGATGAGACTCCAGGTCGTGCCTCCCAGGAGTGGTCAGTACCCACCGCGGTGTCTCCCTGGGTCTGCCTCTGGCCTTCGCTGTGTCTTCCCTGCCTTTAAAATAACCATGTTTGTGTGTTGAGGGGGTGGGT
>NW_012115200.1:3507591-3527981 GCF_000951035.1 Colobus angolensis palliatus | reverse complement strand
CTGTCTCCTCCTCCACACACCGAGTGCCTCAAGCACTTGCCCCACCAACGGCACAGGGTAGCCCCAGGGAGCAGTGGCGATGAGATGAGACTCCAGGTCGTGCCTCCCAGGAGTGGTCGGTACCCACCGCGGTGTCTCCCTGGGTCTGCCTCTGGCCTTCGCTGTGTCTTCCCTGCCTTTAAAATAACCATGTTTGTGTGTTGAGGGGGTGGGTTCCAGATGTCGAATTCCCCACAGAATAAGTGAACATGAGGCTTGGTAAAAGTGGGTAAAAAAGTGAAATGTTGTGAACCAGTGGGTGTCCTAAACCTGGCTCCAGGACACAGGGCCTTGCAGTGAGAGCCATGTGCAGGCTCTTCATGGGTGCAGCACACTGGGGGTGCAGACCCGGGGACACAGGCTTGGGGGTGCAGAATTGGGGATATAGGCCTGGGGACACAGGTGGAGGCAGCTGCTGGCCTGGGAGTCATCTGGAGGGGCTCATCCTGGAGGCCAGTGGGTGACATTGTGGGACCCCCGCCTTATGTGTGTGGAGAATGTCCTGGGTTTGAAAGGCAAGTGGAGGCGGTCTGGAAAGCCCATCAGACTCCCTTTCCTTGGTGTGGATAGAGGCTCCCTGGGCAGGGCACACGGGGAGGTCTCATGACTGACAGCTGGGGGGCCGTCCTTCTCCCGGAAGGGCTTGCAGGTGTGGGAAACGGTGCCTTCTGCAGCTTTGCATAGGCCTGCGGAATGGCCCTCGTGCTGGGCGCAGGCACTCCCAGGCCACTCAGGTCATGGTGGACACAGCTGCAGCCCTGAGCCTCCTCTCGTTCATCTTGGGACCGTTTGCAAACTCCCCCAGGCTTGCCCAGTGAGTGTCAGCAGGGCCGACGCCCCTGTCCTCTGGAGACGCGGAGCAGGGTGGAGAGGAACCAGGAACAGCTGCTCACGCATGCGTGGCTTCCCCCAAAACCCCGGGACTGCCTGTTTGGGGGTGTTCACTGGACAGAGCAGCTTTCAGTGGGGGTGGCCGGTGCCCGGGACGGCAGCCCAGTGGAGTTGGACTCAGGCGTGTGTGGCTGGTTCTTGCCGTGTCCCTGCTGTGGTGGGCACCTGCCTAATCCTGTAACAGTCCTGAGAAGGGGACGTGCATGACCCCAGGCCCACGTCTTCACTGACTGGGGCTCAGCCCCCTCCTGCCTCGCACAGGAGCGAGAGTTCAGCCCGCCCCACGGAGATCCTCTTCTAGGGTGAGGGGCCCTGGCAGCATTGGGGTGGGGGGTGTCAAGGTGGAGGAGCTGCTCTGGGGTGGGGGTTTGTGCCACATGGGGCCTTACTGCTACCTCACCAGGTGTCCCTCTGTTTTATTCTGCAGTGAACTTTGACCACTTCCAGATCCTTCGGGCCATCGGGAAGGGCAGCTTTGGCAAGGTAAGGCAGGGCCTGGCATGGGGATTGGGCTGAGGGGGCAGGGGCAGAACTGTGGAGCTGGACGTGCTGTCCCGAGTCCACCTACCCCCATCCTCCTCGGGAGAAGCAGCCTCACCCGGGCCGAGGCTCCAGGTCCTTTAGGGAGGGTGTGGGCGCTCCTCCCATGGAGGCAGCCAGCTGTGCCGCCGTCAGACTGGGCCCCATGGTGTTACCAACACCGCAGCGTCCAGGAGCCACGGGGACAAAATCGCAGCTTTGGCTGAACCGGAGCCCAGAAGCCGGGCTGTGCCTACGGCTGCTCCTCAGGGCCTGCAGGGGACAGGATGGAGGGTGGCTGCCGAGCCTGCATCCTCAGCTGGGCCCTGTCCTCTTCCCCATCCCTGTCTCCAGCCCCGTCCAGAACGCCCTGCTGCTGTCCTCCACGTAGGCCTGCTGGCTGGCCTGGACGGAGCCCGTTTCTTTACTCCTTTTGTTTTCTCTTGGCCAGATCTAACTTCCTGATTGCCGCCTTGTAATATCTAGAGATCAGGGGTAATTATAACTCAAAGAGGCTTAACGAGCACTAGGGAAAGGTTGGAATTAGCCCTCCGGCTTCTGCGCGTGGCTCTGTTGTGGATGAATCACTTCTGAATGGACAGTTCTTTTCAGCTGTCCCGGGAGGCTTAGCAGATGGGCTCTGCCTCCCTCCCGCTCCTGGCTGTACAGCTGCCTGGACACTGTCTATTTAAGCCCCATAAGCCCTTTTTAAAGCGATTGCCAGGCTACCGGAATATAATACGTAGGGTATTTGAATGTGATTAATTACCTCCATTTCATTGTATCGCAAGCCATGGCTCCACTGGGTTACTTGCAGCCTGGGGTGATGAAAAGTCAGAGCGAATGAGCCCCTTTGCACAGTGCGTTGAGAAAGCTCCTGCGCACTGAGGAGAGAGTGCTTATGAGTCCCTGCATGTGGGGAGGCGCCCGTGGACCTGCACCGTTTTGTTGCTGGTGAGGCTGGTTGAGCGTCTAGGTGACGTGCTGAAGCTGGCGGAGTTCGTCAGAGACACTCAGGGCTGTTGGGACTGACTCAGACCCTCCTGTCCTCCCAGCTGAGCCTCAGTTCTATTCTCCGGGCCCACAGCGGGTGCACGAGGGGCAGGCAGGATGGAGTTTGGGGGGACTGCTCCCCTCTGGCAGTGGAGGACGGCAACTGCGACGGAGTTCAGGAGAGGTGGCTTAGGGGACCCTGGGAGTCACCAGGCATCCAGAAATCAGGTTCAAGGAGGGAGGCTGGGAAGCCTGGGCCCGGCCAGCACATCTGGAGAGGGCCAGGCCAAGGGCATCTGAGGGGCAAAGACCTGCCCTGGGGAGCGAGGCTGGTGGGTGCAGGTGCTGTTTCCTGGGGGCCCCGGCGTCTCCCCTTTGCCCCCGCCTCTGTTGGCCCTACACCCCTGCCTGGGGATGGTCCCCTCCTTCTCATGAGCACAGGTGGGCAGCCTCAGCCCTGCCACCGTCTGCAGACCCCCCAGGGTTCTGCTCCTCAGACCAGTTCTTAAGAGGCTCGCAAAAGCCAGCTGGCCCAGAAATGGGCAACTGTGGAGTGTGGGGAACAGGAGGGAGCCACTGGGTGCTGTGCCCAGAAATGGGCAACTGTGGAGTGTGGGGAACAGGAGGGAGCCACTGGGTGCTGTGCCCAGAAATGGGCAACTGTGGAGTGTGGGGAACAGGAGGGAGCCACTGGGTGCTGTGCTCAGATGCAGGGTGATCGTGCACCTGGAGGCTTCCTTCTGGCTCCCAGTTAGGCCTCCTCATCAGGCCTGCAGGGGCTCTGTGCAGCACTTGCTGATGGATGCCTGGCACTGAGGGGAGGGTGAGGTGCGGCCTTTCACTGACCTGGAGGGGTCCTTCCAGCTGTTTCACGGGCCAAGGCAATGACCCCATAGCCGGAAGGATGAGGCCTGGGAAGGGCGGCTCTGCATGTGGTTGGGCTGTAGCTGCGTCTGCTCACAGGTGGCCTCAGTTCAGAGGGGCTGCAGCAGCAGAGGCCCCAGCCACGGCTGTTTCCCCGCAGGAGGTGGTGGGCTCAGGCTCAGCTGCGCCCTGGCCCTACCAGTGTTGGAGCCACCTGTGAAAATGCCTCCGCATCGAGGGGTGGGATACCCTGGCAGCGCACCGGAGCCCACCCGTTCAGGACGGCACAGCGTTTGGAGTCCGACCGGGTAGAGTCCGGTCCTGCCAAATGGCTGTGGTGCAGCTGCTCTACCTGCCGGGGCCACAGCTCCACTCTTGGGGCCGCCGCTCCTGGAAACGGATTATCTAGAGCTGGCCCTTGGCTTTTGTGTTTGTTTTCAATTTTTAAAAAATTACGGTGAATTACACATAACAAAATTTACCATTTTCACTGTTTTGAAGGCAGCTCTGGGGCCTGAAGTACATGGTACCCCCCAGTTCTGTCCAGCTGAAAGTGGTGGCCTTAGTTAATTCCAGGACTAACCACTTAGTGGGAGGAATCTAGACTTGGAGAAAATCTGTTTTCTTCCTGCCGTGGACATTCCTCCAGCCTGCCCCCCGCCCCTGCCTGCCCCCTCACCTGGCATAGACATTCATCCAGCCCACTCTCCACCGCCGTCTCGCCCCCACCCAGCATAGACATTCATCCAGCCCAGTCTCCGCCCCCGCCCCGCCCCCCGCCCGGCATGGCCATTCATCCAGCCCACGCTCCGCCCCCGCCCGCCCCCACCCGGCATGGCCATTCATCCAGCCCACGCTCCGCCCCCGCCCCGCCCCCAGGCCACTCAGTGTGATTAAATTCTGCCTGGCCCGTTCTCAGCTTCCGGCCGGGGTTACAAAGGCCTGGGTGTCTGAGAAGCTCGCTGCCTCCCCAGCACTGCCTAACTGTGCTTGTTCAGAATCCAGGACACCGAATTCCAGCCTCAGGCTACGGTTATCTCAGGCTGCGGGCTGTGGTCACAGGAACCGCGGGTGGGGGCAGCCCCTTCCCACGTCCTTCCGGGAGCTGGTGGTGGTTGGCTTGGATGCAGCTGCCCCAGGGAGGAGGGCAGATCGCTGCCCCAGGATCTCTCTGGGACCAGGCTTGGCTGGGGGGCGCAGACCAGTGCAGGTTGGGCCGGGCATGAACCCCAAGTCCATGCTGAGCCCCGGCCCCATCTCTGGACATAAGTCTCTTAAAAGCCGTTGACTTTTCCGGTCTGTGGTTCTCCTGGGTGGGGGTACAGCGTTTTCCTGTTCTTTGGGCCAAGGTTTCCCGAACCAAACGCGCCATGGAGGAGCTGCCCCTCCCGCTGCCTTCTGAGGCTGAGCCAGGTCTGTGAAACATGCTGACAGGAGGCACGGGGGCAGGGGGAAAAGCATACGAATTTATTGTTAGTGTTACATGTGCAGGGCATCGTAGGGGAAAAAAGAAAATACCCAAAACAGTGGTGGGCCCCAAGGGCTGACGGGCAGGCTGGGAGAAGGTGGAGTGGGGGCCGCGTGGGGGGCACACAGCTTGTAGGGAAGACTACAGGGCCCTCAGAGAAGCAATGGGGACTGTGATGGTTTGTGACCGAGCCTGAGGCGGGGGTGGATCCTGGCCCCTCTCCAGGGGGAGGGTCCCTCTTCCTGGGCCGGTGGAACTGCAGGAGGGGCTGAGCTGGCAGTTTCTCTTGGAGGGTCTGTCTTCAGACAGATGAGGGGAGTTCGGTGAGAGCCGCCCACCTCAGGTGCTGTTCTCCAGTGGCTTCTGCTCCAAATAGTCAACAAGGCAGAGTTTGGTGGTGCCACCAGAGCCCCTTCACCACCCATGCGCTTCTGTCCTCCTGCTGCACTCCCCCCACCTCGGGTCCTGCTCCACTGGCCCCGTGCCCCAGTTGCCCTCAGCTGCCCCACTCCCAGCAGCTCCCAGCTCATGGCCCCTCTCAGAGGACAACAGACCCTGGCCCCCATACATGCTTGAAGACCGTCTGCACCCAGCGCTGCCTCATTCACGATCAGGGCAAAAAAACATTCTGTTCTGGGGAGAATGGAGTCCATTTGGAATTCAGCTTTTATTTTTTTGCTTTTTTTTTTTTTTGAGTCAGGGTCTCCCTCTGTCACCCAGGCTACAGTGCAGTGGCGTGATCTCGGCTCACTGCAACCTCCGCCTCCCAGGTTCAAGTGATTCTCGTGCCTCAGCCTCCTGAGTAGCTGGGATTACAGGCGTGTGCAACCACACTCAGTTAACTTTTTTTTTGTATTTTTAGTAGAGACGATTTCGCTATGTTCGCCAGGCTGGTCTCAAAGTCGTGACCTCAAGAGATCTGCCCGTCTCAGCCTCCCAAAGTGCTGGGATTAGAGGTGTGAGCCACCACGCCTGGCTGGAATTCAGCCTTTTAAATCGGCAGGCTAGAGGTCTGGAACTGCTTGTGGACAGCTTGTTGTGGGTGTGGCCATGCGCAGGCCTCTCTCTGGACGTCCCGCACTGTTCCCTGCAGGGTGTGCTGACCAGCGAGGCCACAGTACTCCAGAGCCTCTTCCACGCTCTGCCAAAAATGCCGGCTCTTCCCCTGTGTTTGTATTTCCACACGGACTTTTGAATCTGTCTTGTCAAGGTCGAAAGTAACCCACTGGGATTTGGGTAGGACTTACATTTTCAGATTAATTGAGAGCAAAGTTGAGATCTTACCCATCTAGGGGTCTAGTGACTTTTACCCAAATAGGCATCTGCTTTTTTATATTGATTCTTCATATTTTGCTATGTTTATGCTACGTTGTTCCTGTAGTTATTATTTGCCATGTTGTTACGTGTAACTTTTTGCTACTGTGACTGGGAGACTTTATTTTCTAACTTTTCCCAGTGTTAAATTGTCAGCTTTGTTCCTGAGCTGCGTGGCCCTGCGTCCTGCCTTCTCGCACCTGTCAAAGGGGCAGTGGGCGTCCTCTGGAGCCACGGCCGTGCTTCTGGCTGGAGGAGTTGAGTGGGCTGGGCGTGTGGCTCTTGTACCTAGCCTGGGCAGCAGGTGTGGGTGGAGGGTCAGGTTTGGCTTTTCCAAGCTGTGGCTGGTGCTCCTGGGAATAACAGCCAGACACTCACTTAACTAGGGGTGTTTTGGGTGTGAGGTGCTAAGTGCTGGGAGATCACATGTTCCTGTTGACGTTTGTAGGGGCAGAGGCTGGGTTTCCACTCAGCCAGAATGCTGCAGGGAGCACCAGGACGCCAGCTTGGTGCTGTCTGATGGGCACAGCTATCAGGAGGCAGAGGCGTGTCTCTAGGGGTGTGGTGCCCCTTTGGGGGTTCGAGAGCCCCCTGCCCAGATGGATTTCTCGATGGCACGGCTGGCTGTTGGGCAGTGGGCATAGTTGGGTGCAGCCCCGCCCCTTGACCCTGAGTGGGCCTCTGCCCTCTCCTCTCTAACCCCCCCCTAGCTGGCTGGGCCCCTCACCCTGCCCTGTACACCCCTTACCGCAGGCCATCCCCCTTTCCGAGAGAGAGAGAGAGAGGCACAGGCGCACGGCGTCCGCATTTCCCAGGCTGTGCGGAAAGAACTAAGAAAACGGGGGTCAAAAGGCCTTCACCACAGCCCCCACCCAGCCCGAGGAACCGCCTGTCCTTGCAGTGACCCCACGTCCCCGATGAACCCGAGAGAGAGGCAGGAAGAGGGAGAGCACGTCTGTGGGTAAAGAAGGGCTGCCTGGCCGGGCTCCCCAGCTCCATGTCCCTGTGCAGGGCCTGTGGGCGTGGCCCTGGATTCCACCTTGCCTGGGCCCCCTGTGCTGTCTCAGCCAGAAGACAGTGCCTGTGGTCACCATGGCAACCTCCACGTGGCTGCTGCAGGACCACCCTGCCAGGTGCAGCCATAACGCAGCAGCTGAGCCTGTGGCCTCTGAGTCCATGCTGGGAGGAGCTGCTTCTGAGGGTTCCTCACATCCATCGGGGGGATTTGCTGCAGGTGGAGAGCAGCACTGGCCGAGAAGAGCTCGGAGGTGTCTGGGTTCTAGGATGAAACTCAATTGCCAGCTTGGAGTCATGGGAGTCCCAGACCACCACCTGGGTGGCTCGAGTCAGCGCTGCCTGTAGCCCAGGCTCTGCCCTTGCGGGGGGCTTCCCTGGGGGGCCTCATGCTCTCCAGGCCACCAGGATAGCAGCTCCACCGAAAGGCAGCCTGGGTGACCTCAGCCTGGCAGGCGGCTCTGTTTGTTCCTCACGCTTGCAGCCAGTGGACACTGACACCGATTGGAAGCTGGGTGTCCTGGGGGCTGCTTATTTGTGATGTGTGTTCCCATGGTGAGTGATGCGTTCCTGTCCTCACTGTCCACCCTGTTCCTGAGATGTCCAGGCCTGGATTCTGGACTTGGGATCTGAGGACCCCGGGGTCTATGTGCCGTGGGTGACCCTCACGCGACAGCCCCCTAGTGTCCAGGAAGCCTGGCTGAAAGGGAGCCAGCCGTGGCCTCTGAAAGTTGATGATGTCCAGCAGTGTCTGCAGAAGCCCCGCAATGCTGGCCTGCTGCCAGGCTCCCGGGGCAGGGGCTGCTGCAGTCACTGTGGGCCACTGAGCCTGGGTTTCTCCCCAGACGCCTCTCACTTCCCAGCAGCACAGGCTCTGGCTTCCTCGCCAGCCCGCTGCCCGGCCACCCCGCTCAGGGCAGCAGGAGCTTGTGGTGGCCACAAGTGCGTGGCACAGAGTGACCCCCATCTGGCAGGGAGTGTGCGGTGCCCCTGGGGACCTTGCAGCAGCGGTGTTTCTGGACTCCGTTAGTTGGGACTAAGATGGTTTGATACAGGCTTTGGGTTTTTGCTGACTTTGCTGTGATTCTGTGATTGTGTGTGTGAGATGGGCTCCCCCAGCTTGGGAGGACCGTGTGCTGTTGCTGGGTCCGGAGAATGTTTACTGGGCTGAACTGACCTGTCCTCCTGTGGGGACCAAAGGAATCTGCTGGCTGGACCCAGGGCCCCAGGACAGGCTGTGGGGAGGTTCAGTGCACACAGTGCTCTTGTCCTGAGCCCTCACACAATCTGTAAAATGCCCATCAGCTTCCCAAGGGTTCTGGCCTGTGGCTCTCAGGAGTGTGGAATGTGGTACTGGCCACCGCAGACCCTGTCTGGCTTTGGGGTTTAAATGGTTAAGTGCAGTGTGATCTTCCTCCCTTGGACCTCTGATGGGGAGTGCTTGGCCCCACATTGGCCCACATGTCCAGCCTGGCCCAAGGCGAGGGTTTCAGGAGCACTGGGGGCCCAGACAGGGCTGGACAGTCACCCTGGCACTGCAACCTGGTCTCTGCCGAAGTGTCCACCCAGCTTGCCCCTCCTCCGCGTGTATGGACGCGTGTGTGCGTGCATGTGTGCATGCCTGTGTGTGTACATGAGCATGTGTATGTGTGCCTGCATGTCTGTGTGTTTGTGTGTGTGTGTGTGTGCCTCTGTGTGTGTGTGCATGTGTGGATGTGGTATGTATGTGTGTGTATACCTCTGTGTGTATGTGCATGAGTGTATGTGGTATGTATGTGTGTGTGCATGCATGTCTGTGTGTGTGTGCGTGCCTCTGAGGTGTGTGCATGTGTGGATGTGGTATGTATGTGGGTGCATGCATGTCTGTGTGTGCATGCCTCTGTGTGTGTGTGCATGAGTGTATGTGGTATGTATGTGTGGGTGCGTGCATTGCACATGTATGAACTGTGTTTCCAACGCTTTAATGTCAGGGCTTTGCTGACCCTGGAGAGACTCCTAGAGATCAGAAACGCTTGCCTTTGGTTGCCTTTCAAATGCAACCCCCAACCCACCCGCAGCTGTCTCCTCTGTGTGCTCCCAGGCTCGGGCCCACATCCCCTGCACGAATCACTGCCTGACCGCAGACACCCAGGGCAGGCCTGTATCCCCACAGCCCAGCCTGTATCCCCACAGGCCAGCCTCCAGCCTGCTCACCCGGCTTTCCCCACTTTTCCTGAGGAAGCCTCTGCCAAGGCTCTGCCTGTTTCCCCATCACGTCGTCTGTCTCTGAGACCGTGGTCTTCCCCTGCGTGGCCCCATGGTGTGGCATGCCCCTCCTCCTGTTGGGAACTGTAACAAATGGTCTCATCAATGGCAGGCATCTCCTGATCTCACCCACGTGCGTGATAATAAAACCTACATTTTAAAGCAAGGGCCGTCTCCTGAATCGTGTGGATCTCTTAGGCCTGCTGTCCAGCTTCCCATGGGGGCCTCTGAGAGCAGCTGCCGCACCACAGTCCTCAGTAGAAGCTGCCTCGGTCCCAAGGAGGCTGCCCCGTGCCCTGGCCAGAGGGTGGGAGGAAGACCCCTGCCAGGGCTGCTGGCAGTTCTCCAGGCCCCCTCCACTTGCCTGCCACACTGAGGGACCCAGCCTAGCAGCTGTCTTTTCTCTGGGAAGGTCAGGGCTGGAGACTCGGGGGCTCCAGGCTGTGCTGGGCCTGACCACCATGGCTTTGAAGGAGACAGATGCTAAGGATTAAACAGACCACCCTCTCCGCCAGGCCAGAGTTGGGACGGGGGATGGCAGCTCTGATTAGAGAACCCAGAGGAACCCTGTGTACACAGCAGCTGGAGGCTCCTTAAAAGGTTGGGGGAGGGATCGTGCTCTCCCTGCCGTGGGGAAGCTGATTCTGCCAGGGCCGGTTCCGCTCCAGGCTCCAGGGGCAGAGTGGTGAAGCTGCACCAGGACCAGCCCCGCTGGCACACTTGGGTTCCTCTGCGCCTCGCCCGCTGCTTTGGATTCGCCTCCAGCACCACTGCAGGACCAAAGACATCCTGTGTGGGGGCCTCGGCGCAGAGTCCGCGTGGAAGACACGGTTACCACATGCTCCTAAATGGGCCAAACCACGGTGGGAATTTGCCGGGCCCATCTCTGGGTCGCCCAGGCTGCACCTTTATGCCTTAAAATAGCTCTTTCCCTCATGACTGATTCAGGAGGAGAAGAACGTTCGTATCCATTTTCTCATTTTCTTCCCTCAACAGGCGCGTGCATGGTCCTTGCCTTTGCCTTGGAGCTGCAAGGAAGCTGAGGCCAGAGAGGTGGCCCTGCTGGCCTCAGGTCAGGTCACCTGGCTTGGGAGGAACAAGCACCAGTGGAGGGCCGAGGGGTCCAGCCTGTGAACCCAGAGAGCACAATGCAGGGAGCACAGCCCAAGGAGTGGGAGCCCAGGGAGCACAGTCCAAGGAGTGGGAGCCTGGAGAGCACAGTTCAGGGAGTGGGAGTCCAGCAGGGCAGGAGCCCAGGGAGCACAGCCCAAGGAGTGGGAGCCCAGGGAGCACAGTCCAAGGAGTGGGAGCTTGGGGAGCACAGTCCAGGGAGCACAGCCCAAGAAGTGGGCATTTAAAATGAAACTGCCCGCCCAGTTGGCAGCTCTAGTCTCAGCAGCTGGGAGGCCATGGTCAAAGAACAAGGAATCCATCCACCTGTGTGGGTCCCTGAGGGCCGGCCTCACCTTTGGGGGTAGAACTGGGGCAGGCAGGTTTCCATGATACAAACACAGCGTGGAAGCTGAAGATCTTCTCATACTTACAGACCTTGGCGGGTACATGGCAGGCCTGGTGCCCGCAAGCACTTGGAGGTTGGGGGCACAAACAGGGAGTGCAGGGACTCTGGGGCCAACATGTTTGTGGGATCCAGAGGAGCTCTGCTTGGTGAGTGAATCCCAGGCACCAGGTCCAGGGTCACACCGTGATTGGCACGTAAACTGGCAGGCAAATGTCTGAATGGCCCAGGAAAGGAAGCCTCTGTTAGGTGGGAGACTCGCCTCTAAGTTTCTATCTCTGGCCACCGGCTGGAGCCACTGGGGTGAGTGGGGGATAGTATTGGAAACCGTGTTGAGGGTGACTGAGCCGTTCTGGTGTGGAAAGTTAAACTTGTATTTGAGACTGACCTGAGGCAGCATGACGTCATAGGCACCCCCTCCCGGGCCGCCTCCCTGGCTATCCTGCAGCGAGCCCACGAGTGAGAAGGAAGCTTCCTCGCCATCCCGCTGGGCCCACATGTGGCAGACACAGCTGCCCAGTGTGTTTGGGGCCCGTGCACGGTGGGGTTGCCACTTGCCACCCAGCCTCAGCTTCCTCATCTGGACTGGGAGCCCCTGGCCACCCCATCCGGTCCCCCCTTCTGGGAACCTCATAACAGGTTGTGGCATCCAGGACCACAGGGACATCAGTGACCATTTCTGGGGCAGTCAGGCCTCCCCATGGGCCCAGAGTCCCAGCACTGACCACGTCCCTCTGCTGACCAGGCCGTCTGCAGGCCCTGCCACCTGGGGAAGGGGCCGGGTCCTTTCTGTGCTCCTGACTGAGGCCCATGCATGGGTTTTGGGGCCACGGAAGCATTGTCTCCACTCTTCTCTTTTTCTGGTTTTTAGAAGGTGCAACTCGCATGGTATAGAGAGGAGCACAATGACCCCCCTGCAAGCACCCGGGTCCGGCCTCACCAGGAACCGACGCGGCACTATCCTGTTTCAGCCACAACCTTCGCCCACCTCCCATCGTGCCCTGGGTATCCGACATGAATTCCAGAGAGTGTGTCATTTTCCCCGTCGATAGTTTAGTGTGTATCTTTAAAGAGGAGGACTCTCTTCATAGCCACCACCACGGTATTTTTCCACACCTGAAACGATGGTCTTTACGATCCCGCCACACTGCGCCAGGCTTGTGTTCTTCCAGTGCCTGTGACTGGCTTGTGATGGTTTCTCTGAGTCAGGATCTGGATGAGTCTATGCAGTGAGGTGGGCCCGTGACCGCCAGTCACTCTGTGGGCCCTGTCCTTGCTGTTTACTTGCTGAGGGCCCAGGTGGCTCCGTGGTTCCATATCCTGAGCATCCCGTCTGCTTCTGCTGCCCACGTCATCTGGAGGCCTGGGCACTGTCCCTTCCTCCTGCCTTCTCCTTCCTTCCAGACATAACCCTTGTAAGAAAGATTTTGGTTCGTATTTCCATTGGTTGGTTTCTTTTTTTTTTTTTTGAGACGGAGTCTTGCGCTGTTGCCAGGCTGGAGTGCAGTGGTGCAATCTTGGCTCTCCGGGTTCAAGATATTCCCCTGCCTCAGCCTCCTGAGTAGCTGGGACTACAGGCGCGCGTCACCATGCCCAGTTGATTTTTTGTATTTTAGTAGAGATGGGGTTTCACCGTGTTGGCCGGGATGGTCTTGAACTCCTGACCTCGTGATCCACCCGCCTCCGCCTCTCAAATTATTGGGATTACAGGTGTGAACCACTATACCTGGCCTGATTTCTTTTAATATATCCGTTTAACCTGCTTGTGGCATCAAGGGTGGCACACCACTCACACGGCTCACACCACTGACATCACTCACATGGTTCATACCAGTCACGTGACTCGTTCACACCACTCACAGTTCACACTGTTCACAGCAGCCGGGAGGCCGTGGTCAAAGGAAAAGGGATCCATCCACCTGTGTGGGTCCCTGAGGGCCGGCCTCACCGTTGCGGGTGGAACTGGGGCAGGAGGGTTTCCGTGATACAACCCAGGAAGCCAGTGGGCTGGATGCCCCTGCCTGGCCATCAACCCCTGACAGCCATAGGGCACGGGGGGTTCCCAGCCTCTTGGGACAAAGTTCACACAACTCACACCAGTCACAGCCTCATCTTGCTTTCTAAACCCACAGCCGTGTGTCTGGTGTCCCCTGTGCAATGTGCATCCCTGCCCTAGGTCCCATCACAGCCGCATCACTCACCCTGGTGGACGTGCCACACGAGCTGCCCGCCCGCCCCGGTAGGCATACTGCACAAGTGTCCAACCCCGGTAGGCATACTGCACAAGTGTCCAATGGCTGCTGTAACAAATTAGCCCATGTGCAATGGCTTTGAACAACATAGACTTCCTGTCTTTACCTGACCTCCAGTCCCCCAGGCCTCACCAGCAGCTCACGAGAGCCGCAGGCTTAAGGCAGCCAGAGGTGCAAGAAGAGGTGGTCCCTGACTGACAGGAACGGATGGCAGCCACACCTGCCCCGGCCACCTACCAAGCAGGTAGGGGAGAGCCATGGCATGAAGGGGCCGGAAGCTCAGAAGGGGCCATACATAGCATGGGGTGCAGAGTGTGGAGGGTGAAACCCTTTGGGCTCACAGCTCTGGAGAAACAGGCGAGAGGGAGCTCTGACTGTGAGTGAAGGAGCACCCAGAGTCCCCCGAAGAATTTATAGAGACCTCATCTAGCAGCAGGGGTGGCAGAAAAAGTGAGGTGGGCAAACGTGCTGGAGGAACCCCCCTGTTTCAGAGGGGACTGCAGCAAGGCATGGGAATGTGGCGGATGAGGAAGGAACATGGAGGTGCCGCCCAGGACTCAGGGATGTATCGAGAGGTGTCAGGAGGGTGCAAGGGAGAAACAGCTGGCAGAGCTCCCCTGGAAGCAGCTGTCAAGCTTGGGCAGCACGGAGGGTGGCCCTCAAGATGGATCATGGACTACGCATATCCTGTGCACAGGTCCTGAGTCCTGGGGCAAGAGGAGAGCTGGGAGTAGCCAGGCAAGGTGTGAAGAGCCTTGGTTATCCCCAAGTGGGAGAATCCACATGGCCACAGGTTCTCAGCCACTCAGGAGCAGCATCTCCACACTCCGTTTGAAGATAGCCCAGAATCCCAGACCTCATCAGAATGATCACTTGTGTGCAAGCACCAGAAAACAGTATGTCCACAGTGGTTCCGCAGTGGCGAGGACTCAGACGGCGCCCCAGCCCATCTGCTCTTCCAAGCCCAGCGAGGTTCCAGCCGTCATGAAGCAGCTGAGGGGTGGCAGCTATTGCTGAAGGAACCGTCCTGCAGGTGCAGCAACCGCGTGCCTTAGTCCCGTGGCAATGTTCTGATTAAATGAGGGCTTTAGGCAGGAGCTCAAGCACCCATGCACGTGTGGGCCTGGGAGGTAGCTCCGTCCCCCAGGAAGCCGGTGGGCTGGGTGCCCCTGCCTGGCCATCAACACCTGACAGCCATATGGCACGGGGGGTTCCCAGCCTCTTGGGACAAGGACCCCCCTCTGCCATCTGCAGCAGATGGAAGAAGAGCCACAGTGCTGTCGCAGCATGGCCCCTACAGCTGCCAGCCTGGCCCCTCGGTGAGCCCGCCAGTGTCCACCTCTTCTCAAGAGGTTTGTGGCCTCGTGAAGCTTCTTAACTCCGCCGACCACGGCCTAGGAAGCGGCCACTTAGCGTCAGGGGAAAACCAAAACCCCAACACTGGTTCCCACTCGCCGCGTTAGAGTCCTGAGCTCAACCAGGGAGAGGGGCCTGGGACAAGTGGCCCGTGGGACACAGCTTCTCAGGGACGTCAAGACAACAGCTTCAGGGGGGCTCTCAGGAGGGACAGGAGGAGAGTGGGAGGTGGAGCAGCCTCTGGAGTGCACGGGAGCCCAGCTCTGCCTGGGGGACCCCTCTGCCTCCAGTGCCCTCCCCAGAGGCCCCATACTGGGCTGCGCCTTCCTCAGCCACTGCAGACACCACCTCCAGCCGCTTCCTGGGCACTGACCCTCCCGTTTTTGTGGTGCCCGGCACTGATCCCTGGGAGGAAGCCTGCCTTGCCCTGTCTCGCCCTGCTGCCCCCACGTCCCCAACCTCTGCTTCTCCTTGGCACATCCTACCTCCCCCAGATAGGATTAGGAGGTGGTTTCATACCACTTAGAGGCCTTAGGTACTAAGGCATTTGCTTCTGGGGAACAAAAATTACTTGGAAAGAGGAAGAGCTTGGGTGAATCACTGAAATCGGCAAAATGCGTGAGCAGCATTCAGTTGAAATGGCAGTCACATGGCTGCAGGTACCAGCCTGTTCCAGGTGGTGCCATGGCCTCCCCGTCAGTGACGCTTCGTGGGGAAAGTCCAGGGCTCCTGAGCCAGGGGTTGGCTTGTTCCTCTTCATGGCGAGACCTCTAACTCCATTTCCTCTTTGGGTTTAAGTCGATGATTGGAGGAAGCAGCCAGGAAAGCAGGGACCAGTTTCCTGGAGGAAGCAGTTGAGTCGGACCTGCCTGGCTTCAGCCCTGAGTCGGACCTGCCTGGCCTCAGCCCCCCAGGCCTGGTCATAAAAGGCCGCTGGGTTTCCAGTCTTTTTTGTAAACACTGCTCTGTGTGATCTTGAGTGCTGATGTCCCTCCAGACAGAGAGACTGCACCAACCCCAGGGCTTTACGCCACCGTTCATTGGAGCCTCCTGCATCAGGGGCCCGAGGGAGCCTGCTGGACCTGCCCTCTGCTCTGTTGTCTTCACCTAAGAGCACTTTGATGTGATTGACTTAATCAAATCCATTTCAATGGAAAACCCCACACCACCCCCAAACCACCTTGAGCGTGCCCAACGGTCCAGGCCTCGGAGGGCGGGTCCTAGTAATAAGGGGCGGGGCCAGGCTCCCCACCTGCTGGCCTGGGTCATAAAGCGGTGAAGGAGATTGGGGGAAGCGGGCTACTGGGTTGGCAGGTGCTTGGATGAGGGCGCAGCGTGAACCCCGGTGAGGCGGCTGCCTGCAGGCGTGGCTGCGGGTGGTTAAAGCCTGCAGGGTGTTCTCAGGGATGCGTATACGCAGGAGGTGCGAAGAAAGTGAGTTTCCCGCCAGAACCAAGTTCCGCAACTCAGTGTCTGCAAACAACAGAAGTTTCTCTTGTAGTCCTGGAGATGGGAAGCATGAGACCTGGCAGAGTGGGTCCTCTGGGTGGCTCCGTGGGAGAACTCGCTGTGCCTTCTCCTGGCGTCTGGTGGCTGCTGGCCACTCGTGGCGTCCTCAGCTGGTGCCGCGTCACTCCATCCCCAGGCCGGCATCTTCACATCGCTGCCTCTGCCCCACCTTCACGCTCCCTCACCCCCGCGCCTGCGCTGTCCCCTCGCCCCCGCACCACGCCATCATCTCTTTTCTTTTATAAGGATGCCTGTCATTGGCTTTAGGGCCCATCCCCGTTCAGGGCCTCCAGATCCTCAACTTAATTACATCTTCAAAGACCTTTGTTCCCAATAAGGTCACATTCCGAGGCTCCTGGTGGCTGTGTCTTTTGGGGACACACTCGGGCCTGCTGCTGGGGGTCGAGGCATTCCCCCCAGGGTCTCTAGGGAGCGACCATGGCAACTCAGCCTGCCCTGCCACTACCTCGCGTGGGGCTGGCACAGAGGAAGACTTACAAGCTTTTCTTGAACTGCAGTTGAACTGAGAATGTTCCAGAACACAGAGACCTGGGTGTAACCCTGGCTCCCCTTGCTCCTCAGGGCAGCTCCTCCCACAGGGCCAGGACAGGGGCTTCGATCGTGGCTGATGGCTCCACCGTCCAGGGCAGTTTGTTTCCCAGGTAGGGTAACAGGCTGGAGGGAACTGGATCTGCTGCTTTGTTCTAGTGGACAACGGAACTGTGGGTGTGCGAGGCCAGGCACGTGTGCGCGAGCCCAGATGTGTGTGTGTGTGCGAGGCCAGGCCCTGACTCGAGGCGGCTCTTCTGTCCCTGCTCCCTGGCTGTGGGTGACAGGATGTGTGTGATGGGGAGAGCAGGCTCGGGTCACAGGGCCAAGGGGCTGGCCCCAGATGGAGCCCAGACCCTGCGCTTGGGAAGGCAGGTGGTCCTTGGGTGAGCTCGCTAGGCAGGAGGTTGAGGTCCTGACTGGAGTAGACACCCGGTCAGTGTCCGCCACACCTGTGACTGGGCCCAGAGGGCACGGGAAGCCCAGGTGCCCTGTGCCCTGGAGAGTGGGCTGTGGAGGTTCAGCACCCCAAGGGAAGGCATGTTCTTCCAGAGATTCTTCCATAAGAGCTGAGCTGCAACGTGAGCGGGAGGGGCAGGGGGACCCCGGAGAGAGTTGGGTGGCTTGGGCAGGCAGCTTTCTGGGGCTTTGCACAAGGGACAGAAAGCCTGAGGCTTGGGACCGGCTGGAGATGGCCTTGGGCTCTGGGCACTGGCGCTGCTCCAGGCAGAGGTGGGCTCTGCAGCTCCCTGCCAGCTTCCCCCCCAGCAGCAAGAGCCCTGGCCCCAGCCAGTGCCCCCAAGCCAGGCTCCTGAGGGGCAGAGGGTGGGGGCCGGATTTTCCACCCTGTTTGTCTCACAGCCTGTCTGGTCCCAGCCCCAGGGCAAGAAACAGCCCTTCTGGAGCAGTTTCCAGACGTACAGTTGCCACCTTGAGCCTGCAGTGGCCGTCTGCGGGAGGCCACGGGTGCCGGGGCTGGCGCGGGAGAGCACTGCTCCTTCTGTGCCTGTACAGAGTGAGGCTGGGGCTTCCGTCTGGAGCACGGGACTCCTCTGCCTCCTGCGGCTGTGTGCATGGGAGGAAGGCCATGCTGCTGAGCCACGCGACTCTGCCCTGTTGGCAGCGGGAAGCAGCAGGAGAGGGTCCTCAGAGCTGAAGTGGGCAGCCAGGGGCTGCTGCAGCTTATGCTCACTGTCATTCTGAAACCCTCAACTGGCTTTCAAAATAACAATTTTAAAAATGGTCACAGGAAATGCAGGAAGTTCAGGAGAAACCCCGCCCAGCCCAGCCCTCCCAAGGCAGCCTCGTTCAAGCTCAGTCTCCGTCTGTTCTCGGGCTGCCTGCAGCTGCCCCCGCTCCTCGGCAGGTGTGGCCATGTGTTCGGGAGACCCCGTCAGCACACGCGCCTCTGGGTAGCCCCCAACACAAGGCTCTTCCTGTCCCTCCAGGCCCAGCTTTCCCCACCCACCGGTCGGGGAGGTGCTGAGGCCATGCCTGGTGCCAGCTTCTTGGAGAGGCCACACTTAGAGCCCATGGTGCCAGGCCAAGTCACTGTCTCCCATGCCATGGTGCTGCAGCTGGATCCACCCAGGCCACTGCTTGGCACCGTCAGATGTGCTTTCCTAGTTTGGACCAGCCCTGTGCTCTGTGCACAGTGTGACTCCCAGTGGCCCTTGGGGGGAGGGAGGGTCACCGCTTTGCGTCACAAAAGGACTGAGTCTCAGGGAGGGGTCTCCAGTAACAGCCCCGAAGCCAGAATGTGACTGAGACAGGTGCCTCCAGGGCCACACACTAAGCAGTACAGGAACCTCTGGGGGCAGAATTGCGGCCTCCCAAACACCCACGTCCAAATCCCCGGAACAAACGTGTTACCGTTCGTGGCAGAGAGGGATGAAGGTTGCACATTGAATTCAGGCTGTTAATCATCTGACTTTATCTTTCTAGAGACAGGGTCTCGCTCTGTCACCCGGGCTGAGTGCAGTGGTACAATCATGGCTCACTGCAGCCTCAACCGCTCAGGTTCAAGCAATCCCCCCTTCTCAGTCTCCTGAGTAGCTGGGACTACGGGTTGTGCCACCACGCTTCCGGGGCATGTGACCAGGAGCCGAGGGCCGTCTGTGGCCCACCTTGAGATCCAGAATCGTCCAATTCCTCCAGGTCCCCCGCTGGGCTCCAGCTCCTTGAGGACCAGAGAGCAGAGGTTGTGGAAGGCCTTGGAAATGGGTCTGGGTTACCTGTCCTCTCCCAGCCTGAGCGGGAGACAGGGGTGTTGGCTCTGCTGCTTACAATTTTGTGCCTTAATTCATGGCTTCCCTTTGGGGATCTTTGTCTTTAATTCTGATTGACATTGCTTGGCCGCAAGGGAGCCCGGCTCACTGATGCTTCTCACCCCTTGCCTCACTTTGATCCTCACTGCCAAGCAATTAGCTGTGCGTCTGCGGCATCAGTGTTGACACTGACGCTCCGTGCTCAGAGGACACGGTGCCTGAAGAGCTACGTGGGGACTGGTGCCGCGGAGGGGTCCCGCTCTGGTGACAGCGGTGGCCCCCAAGCCCCATGCTCACTCCGTGTGTCTCCTCGCAGGACAGGGTGAGGGGCCTTGGCCTCGCGGTGTTGAGACGGGAGGCGGTCTCTGGAGTGTGGAATGATGCGTGTCCAGGGCGAAGCTGCAGCCATGGTTGATGAGGCTTCCTGGGTACAGGGCTCTGTGCTGAGTGGGTTTTCGCATTCATTCCCCAGTACCCCTCCAGCCTGCTTGCTGCTCCAAGCCCTGGAAAAGGATGTTGGGGTTTAGGAAGGCAAAATTCCCTGCCCAGGTCCTGGGTGCTCTCAGGCCCAGCCCTGTCCATTTGCAGCTAGTGCCGTTCACAGGTGTTTCCTGCGTTTCCTGCTGCAGACTGGAAACGCAGGACTGAGTCTCAGGGAGGGGTCCTCAGTAACGGCCACGGAGCCAGGATGTGACTGAGACAGGTGCCTCCAGGGCCACACGCTAAGCAGTACAGGCACCTCTGGGGGCAGAATCGTGGCCTCCCAAACACCCAAGTCCTAATCCCCAGAACAAATATGCTACCATATGTGGCAGAGAGGAATGCATCTGCCGCGTCTAGGAGGCAGAGGGGCTGTGGCGCGTCCTCAGGTGTCCCCGTGTGTCCTGACGATGCATCCCCAGGCATCCCCATGCATTTCCAGGTGTCCCCATGTGTCCCCAGGCGTCCTCAGGCGTCCTGCCGAACAGCCCTGTGCCCCCCAGGTGTGCATTGTGCAGAAGCGGGACACGGAGAAGATGTACGCCATGAAGTACATGAACAAGCAGCAGTGCATCGAGCGCGACGAGGTCCGCAACGTCTTCCGGGAGCTGGAGATCCTGCAGGAGATCGAGCACGTCTTTCTGGTGAACCTCTGGTGAGCCTGCCGTGGCCTCTCTGCAGAGAGACTCGCCGCCCTGAAGCTGGGAAGGCACCGGCTATGCTCGCCTGCCCTTGGTGCTCCCTGGCCCTCATGCCTTGGAGATGCCCCTGCCACCCACAGACCCTTTCTACCCCTCCCTATTTGTTCTCCTTCCTGTGCCCCAGGGCTGGCAGGGGCCCAGGTGGCCATGGCATGCTGGGGTTAGCTAATGCAGCCTCTTCTGAGCCTGCTGGAAGCCCAGGGCTTCCCTACGGTGGAGATGTGCCCCCATGGAGTCTCCAGCACTAGTCAGTGGGGGAGAGTTTAGGGACTGAAAAACTCACCACCGTCATCGCCGTCACCGCCATCATCACCACTGTCACCATCATCGCTCTCATCACCATCATCACTGTAGTCACCACAATCACTATTGTCACCATTGCCACCACCACCACCACGGTCACAGTCACTGTTA
>NW_012115200.1:3483149-3506973 GCF_000951035.1 Colobus angolensis palliatus | reverse complement strand
GGTCACAGTCACTGTTACCACCGTACTATTACAGTCACTGTTATCACCATCACCACCACCCTGAATCGTCACTATCGTCATCCTCACCATCGCCACCACCACCACCACCACCACAGTCACAGTCACTGTTATCACCATCACCACCACCACCACCACCACCACTGCCATTGTCCTCACCATGGATGCTGGTTATTAAATGCCAGCTCTTTGCCCAACACTGTGTCAAGAGTGTTACCTACGTGGCCTCATTTTTTTTTAACAACCCTCTGAGGCAGATGTTTGTATCCCCATTTTACCGAAGAGGAGACCAGGCAGCCTGAAACACCCAGAGCTGGGCACTGTAGCTCTGCTGTGCATTTGCCACTCCCAGGTGCCTCTGGCCCTCAGCTGGGCCACCTCCAGCACAGGGTGGTGTGTCTCCCCAGGATCTGGGCTCAGCGCAGCTCTGGGCTGGGGTGCCATCTGTGCTTTGGGCAGGCCCCTCCTCCTGGGAATGCCTGGTGACTGATGCTGGGGTGGGGCTGTGGTCCTTAGGGGGAGTGTGTCGGCTGTGGGAGCAGCCGTGACCGGCTCCCCAGCTGTGCACACACCAGGCACTCCGTCGGTGCCCACAGGTACTCCTTCCAAGATGAGGAGGACATGTTCATGGTAGTGGACCTGCTTCTGGGTGGGGACCTGCGCTACCACCTGCAGCAGAACGTGCAGTTCTCTGAGGACACGGTGAGGCTGTACATCTGCGAGATGGCGCTGGCCCTCGACTACCTGCGTGGCCAGCACATCATCCACAGGTGTGTGTGTGGCAGACAGTGCGGGCACCTGCTGATGTGGGCAGGGCTTCAGCAACCTCGGGTCAGACTGCTGGCGGGGCGTCCGCACTCCCGCAGAGCGGGTCCAGCTCCTCTGCCCCACCCTTGCCTGAGTGCCTGCCCCCAGCTGTGGCACCTGCGCCAACCAGGTCAGCCCCATAGCTGTGTGCCTGGTGTCCATGTGGGGGGCCTCGTCCCAGTAGCCCCAGCCGAGACTGGACACAGAGGGCTGTTAGCCTTGGTGGACAGACACGGGGCCGGGTCACAGCAGGTGGCCTTCACCTGGTCCGTTTAACTGAAGGCTCCCGTTTGCCCATCCACCATGTCCCAGGGAATCCAAACTAATTTTAACATTAGCTTAAAGCAGATGAAATTAGGAAGCAGAGCCGGTGTGATGGCTCTGAAAATAAAATTTAAAAAAAGAAAATAGGAAGCAGATTATGAAGGAAGTGAAATTGGGAAGCAGAAATTAGGCTGAAATTCTGCAGCTATGGAACAAAATGAAAATATCTGTGAGGTATATTTTAAAGCCAGATAGACTGGTGTTTGCATTCCTGCTTTTGGGGACTTGGATGTCTGGTTTATGACCTGGTCGCTGAGCACTGGCTGCGTGCCTGGAAAAGTAGGGGCAAAGCCAGAGCCGAGGCGGCTTGGTCTCCTAGAGGCCGAGTCATGGAGGGGGAGGGCAGGCCCTGCCAGCAATTGCTCTCGTCCTCTGGGGCTCCAGGCCCCCTCCCAGCGTCCGGTGCCAGATGTGTGCTGCTGTCCAGATGCCACGGGAAACAGAGTGGCTGACTTCATCGCCTCTGCCCCTACCCAGAGGACCTAGTATCGTCCGAGGACCGAGTCAGGCTCCCAGGCCTCTGCCTCGAGTGGGTGACGGGAGGTTGGGGGGAGTGTCCTGGGGACTCCAGGAATTGTGGCAGAGATTCCAGGGCAGAAACAGGGCAGATTTCTCAACTCACCTTCCCTCTTTCTGCCCTGTCTAGAGATGTCAAGCCTGACAACATTCTCCTGGATGAGAGAGGTGGGTGGGGCTGGGTGTGGGCAGCCCAGGTGGGTGGCGGCAGGGATGGGCCTGTCGGGGGAGGGGGGTCCTGCACGCGAAGATGCGTCTCTGGTCCTGGGACAGCCACAGCTGACCCCCTCTCTGCGCAGGACATGCACACCTGACCGACTTCAACATCGCCACCATCATCAAGGACGGGGAGCGGGCGACGGCGTTAGCAGGCACCAAGCCATACATGGGTGAGCCCGAGCTGGGGTTCCAGATGGGAGCTGGCTTCCTCCAGCTGGGAGGGACAAGACCTCGCTGGCTTTTCTGTCCCACCCTGGAGGCAGCCTGGTCTCGGGGTGTGGCCTCAAGGTGCCGGCCCTGTGCCCACGGGTCCAGGCTGTGATCCCTTGGCAGCTCAACTGGTCCTTCTTTCTGTCGGAAAGCTCCAGAGATCTTCCACTCTTTCGTCAACGGCGGGACTGGCTACTCCTTCGAGGTGGACTGGTGGTCGGTGGGGGTGATGGCCTATGAACTGCTGCGAGGCTGGGTATGGACCCCCTGCAGCCCCCGGGTTTGGCCGCCAGGCCCCTGCTGTCTGCCCCCACCAACGGGTGGCCTGAGTGCCGGGGAGGGGGGCGGCCACCCCCAGTGCCCAGGTGTGCAGGGATGTCTCCGCCCTGTCCGAGGAGTCACGTTTTTAGCAAAGTGTGCAGTTGGTGATGGAATGCCTGAGCAGGAGGAGGAAGGACAGACTCACTGTGGTTTCCCGGGGCTGCTGCTGGGGCCTGCAAGCCGGCCTCTGGCGGGGTGGACAGGGCTGAGAACTGGCCAGCAGGGGTGCTGCTACCTTGGAACTTTCCACAAAAAGTTTCTTTTGGGGCCCTGTGCTCTCACTCTTGTGGCCATGGCAAGGCCAGTTCCCGGAGACTGGGAGGCTGGGGCCCCCTTGTAGACCATACCCCTCAGCCCTGCGCAGGACCCCACCTCTGAGGAAGCTTCCTCCTGGCCCTCTGGAGCTGTTCTGCCTGAACCCAGGCCCCTGGGATCCCAGCCAGATGGGCGCAGCAGCTATGGTGCAGGACCCGGGTGCAAGCTTTATCTAACTCAGGCTCCCCCGAGGCAGGTGAAGGCCAGGCTGTGTTCAGAGCTGTGCCTGCACTTGGGGTGGGGGGAGGGGGTCCTCTTAGGGTGATGCCACCTGTGTCTGGCATTGTTCTGGGCGTCCTGGGGGCCAGGAGGACCTGCCCAGCGCTGCCTCCCTGTCTCCAGAGGCCCTACGACATCCACTCCAGCAACGCCGTGGAGTCCCTGGTGCAGCTGTTCAGCACCGTGAGTGTCCAGTATGTCCCCACGTGGTCCAAGGAGATGGTGGCCTTGCTGCGGAAGGTGAGCCCCCATCCCTGAACCTCCTTGCCCACCGAGCACCCATCTCCCTCCCTCATTCATCTGTGGCTCGGGGCACCCCCTCCAGTGCACACTTAGTGCAGCTTCCTGGCGGGCACAGGTCCGTTCACTGCAGCCTGTGGGGGCCTTCGCAGATGGCAGCCCGAGCCCCGGAAAGCGAGCTGGTGGCAGGCTCTGTGGCCCTCTCACCGGGTGCGAGCCCTGCCAGGTCACTGGTGTCCTGGTGATCCCCTGAGCTGTGTCCCCAGGCACCCTCACAGCAGGCTTGTGCGCCCGCCCTGCCTGTCACCACAGAGGAGCCCCGAGTCGGGTCCCTGTGTCCCACGTATTGGAAGGAGGGTGTGGGGTAGGTGGGTTCAAGCCCATGCTATCTCCGGGACGCTTTGCCCCAGTGCCTCCCAGGGAAGGTGGGCAGCCACTGCCCACTGCAAACACCTCTCAAGGGACGTCAGCCTGGCAGGGACACGGGCAGGGGCGTGGCCATCAGTGGTGCCTCCCATTTGTGATCTGGGACTAGGCCGGGGCTGTGTCTTGCCTGGGCTGTGCAGCTCCCTGTTCAGAGCCTCACTGGAACACCGTGGGGAGTTCGGAGTCAGAGCCAGGCGCAGGCAGGACAGGGAAGGGAGTGAGTGTGCCACACGGGCCCAGCTGCCTCCCAGCTGCCATGTCTCAGGCAGGTGGGGCCTCCTGCCTTGGAATTGTAGCCAAGCAGCCTAAAGTCAGGGAGGCCTTGCCTGCCGGGGGCCCCTCCCCAGCCCTGAGAGAGCCTCTTAACTCTGCTTTAGCCCTGTGAAGCTCGGCCACACCTGCCCAGGTGGTTCACAAGGTGGCACTGGGCTAGAGAGGGCCTGCGTGGGGACTGGGGATGACCCACACGCCTAAGCCCAGGCCTGGAAAACCTTGCACAGGGTCTGGGTCTGCAGCATTTTCCCTGGAAAGACGGGAGGTGCCAGCCCTGGGATGCTGCTTCCCAGGCCACGCACGGCTGCCCCGGGCTCACCTGGCCTGTGGAGGTCCCGTGCGGTGAAGGGAGTGGCTCTGGAATAGTTACTGTGAGGCCAGCCGCGGGCGGAGTGTTAGCTGCTGGCCAGGCCTCGGCTGCCACCTCCTGGCAAATCCCAGCAGAGCCTTCCCTGCATACCCCTCTGCTGTCCTCTGGCGCCAGGGGTTTGGGCAGCACCACTCAGATCAGGCGCCCCTTGGCCACATGCTGAGCCAGCCACGGGGCTTGGCCTGATGTCGGCACCACCCTTCCTCACGTGGCCCTGAGGTTCCTGAACTCCGAACCTCAGGCCTGGTAGGACCCTCCTCAGGGTGCCCTGGCCTGGGGGTGGCGGGCTATTCCGTGCTGGGGGGCTGTGGGCCCTGGGCCCTGGACCCTCTAACTCATGCCTGGTTGCAGCTCCTCACTGTGAACCCTGAGCACCGGTTCTCCAGCCTCAAGGACATGCAGGCAGCCCCTGCGCTGGCCGGCGTGCTGTGGGGCCATCTGAGCGAGAAGAGGGTGGAGCCAGGCTTCGTGCCCAACGTAAGCCTGTGGGCGGCTCAGTTGGGGGGGCTCTGGGCTGGACGTGGCGTCATCCACGGGCCAGGGCTCAGCACCCATTCCTCTGTAGAAAGGCCGTCTGCACTGCGACCCCACCTTTGAGTTGGAGGAGATGATCCTGGAGTCCAGGCCCCTGCACAAGAAGAAGAAACGCCTGGCCAAGAACAAGTCCCGGGACAACAGTAGGGACAGCTCCCAGTCCGTGAGTGCCGGGGCAGGCTCAGGGGGTGGTGGCGGGCTGGGCTTGGGGCTCCTCTCCACCACTGAGCAAGGCGTGTAGGGACCCCTGGCAGCCCACACATCTTGGAAGTCCAGACCGTTTCCTGAAGTCCTGAGAAGGCCAGAGACCTCCCTTCTGCGTTTCCCAGCCCCCACCTCGCTCCTATGAAGCAGGTGGGCAGGGACAACCAGGGCTGGGGTTGTGTGTGCAGGGACGGCCACGTGAAGCCCTCACACTCACCCAGGTGCGCCGGCTTTGGTTGCGTGTGTGGGGACGGCCACGTGAAGCCCTCACACTCACCCAGGTGCTCCGGCTTTGGTTGTGTGTGCGGGGACGGCCATGTGAAGCCCTCACACTTACCCAGGTGCTTCAGCTTTGGTTGCGTGTGTGGGGACGGCCACGTGAAGCCCTCACACTCACCCAGGCATGCTGGTGTTCTGGGGCCACCAGGACAGGTAACCACGAATCAGGTGGATGAAGAACAGCAATGCGTCGTCTCCGAAAAGGATCTGAGTTGTAGTGAAATGGTCTCCACACAGCTGGCTGTGTGTGAACGGCTCTTTGTCTCCTGCGGCTCCCCTGTCTTGGTAATTGGCTCTTTCTGGGCAGCGGGCACGGTGAACCCGTTGGGCAGTTACGTGATGATCTCACAGTTTCTGTAAACCGGAAGTCCGGCATGGCGCAGCTCTGCTCCCTGCTTCCAGGTCTCACCAGAGTGTAAGCTAATACTGACTGAGGTCGTGGTCTCGTCCAGGATTTGATGGGTGCTGTGGTTGGAATGTTTCCCCTAACACTCATGTTGGACTTCGTTTCTTGTGGTGGTGGTGGTGGCGGTGGGACTTTTGGGGGCTGACGGGGCCATGTAGGTTCTTCCAGCGTGGGTGGGGTTAATGCTGTCGTAAAAGGGTGACTTTAGTCGTCTTTTGAGTCTTTGTTCCTCTGCCGTGTGAGGACATGGCGTTCCCAATGTGGATGTGGTTCGTGTTCTGTGTGAACGTGATATTCACAATAGAGCATCAACAGGCTCCCTTTTAATCAGCAGATTTAAAAAAGAAATAAAAAGACGCCGTTGTCTCAGGGTGTGGAGGCCTGAGTCCGTAGTTAAGATGTCAGCAAAGCCGTGCCCCCTCTGAAGGCTCTCCAGGGAGGGAAACCAGTCCTTGCCCCTTGAACCTCCGGCAGAGGCTGCCTTGGCCTAGACACATGCCCCCAGCCCCTGCTTCTGCTGCCGTGTGGGGTCTGCCTGCGTGTGCATCTCCACCTCCTCCCCTCTTCTCGTAAGGACACCTGGCCTAGACACATGCCCCCAGCCCCTGCTTCTGCTGCCGTGTGGGGTCTGCCTGCGTGTGCATCTCCACCTCCTCCCCTCTTCTCGTAAGGACACCTGGCATTGGATTTAGGGCCCTCCCTGATCCAGTATGGCCCCATCTTATCTTGATGATATCTGCAAAGACCTCACTTCCAAATGAGGTCACATTCACAGGTACCCAGGATTAGAACTTGAATGTGTCATTCTGGGGACTCAGTTTGGCCCATACCACCAGGATGTGACTGATATTCACCAAGGAGTAGCTATAGTTACATGTTGATGTCGGGGTGACAGTGATGACCCTGGGTCCCTCAGTGGTCCCCTTGGCCCTGGGTCTGCCTCAGCCTGTGGTGGATGTTCTGGGAAACTCTCATGCCCGGGATGAGGTACGAGCCCTCATGGGAGACTCAGGGACAGACTGTGCAGAGCCCAGCTGGCCATGCTGAGATCCCAGGAGGCTCTGGGTGGGAACAGGTGAGGCCAGGCACTCGAGGAGCGAGGCTTTGTCTTGGGTTGGTTGTGGGGAGATGTTTTGGCTGGAGGGTGGGAGGTGTTCTGAAAGGAAAGCATCACTCCAAAAAAAAGTCCCACTGTTAACTTGAGGCTGAGAGAGGTTTTTGGAAACAGCTTATTTTGATATAATTCACATTCCATACAATATACAATGCACCCCTGTAAAGTATATAATTCTGTGGTTTTTAATACAGTCACAGGGCTGTGCATCCTCCACCACAATCTGATTTTAGAACCTTTTCATGTGCTGTAAGAGAAAGACCCCACCTGTTAGCAGTCACACCCCATCCCCTTTCCTCCCCTCCCCTGGCAGCCACGAAGCTACTTTCCGTCTCTGTAGGTTTGCCTGTTGTGGGTGTTTCGTGGAAGTGGAGTTACACACTATGGGGTCTTTGCGGCTGGCTTCTTTCACTTCGCAGGATGCCTTTGAGGTCCATCCACGTTGTAGCCTGTCAGTGCTTCATTCCTGTTGATGGCTGAGTAATATTCCACATATATATCACCTTTCCTTCATCCAGTCATCAGTTGATGAGTATTTGTTCTTTCCACTTGTTAACATTTTTCATTATTATGAATAATGCTGCTGTGAATGTTCACATACAAGTCTTTGTGTAGATATGTACTTTTACTTTTGGGGGGCTGGGTCGTATGTGACTCTGTGCTTCATGTTTGGAGTAAACGCCTACCCTTTTCTACAGCAGGTGTGCCATTTTATGCCCCTACCAGCAGTGTGTGAGGGTGGTAATTTCTCCATATACTTGCCAAGTCTTGTTATTGTCTGGTTTATGTTTTAAAAATTATAGGTATCTTAGTGTGCAGTGATTGTGCGGCTATGATTTGCATTTCTCTGATGATGCTGAACATCTTTTGAGGTGTTTTATCAGGTATTGTGTCTACAGAAATGTCTATTCAAATTTTTAAAAATTTTTATTGTCTTTTTTTAGTCTACTCTGACAATGCATTTTAATTGGCATATTTTATTTTACTTTATTGTTTTTTTAGAGACAGGGTCTGGCTTTATTACCAAAACTGGAGTGCAGTGGTGCAATGATGGCTCACTTCAGCCTTGACTTCCTGGGCTCAAGGGATTCTCCCTGCCCCAGCCATTAGAATAGCTGGAACTGTAGGTGTGCGCCACCACACCTGGCTCATTTGAAAAAAATGTTGTTGAAGAGACAGGGTCTCACTGTGTTGTCCAGGTTGGTCTCAAACTCTTGGAGTCTTCCCACCTAAGCCTCCCAAAATGCTGGAATTACAGATGTGAGCCACTGTGCCTGACCTAAATGGTGTATTTTAGACCATTCACATTTAAAGTGACCATGGAGGCTGAGGCAAGAGGACTGCTTGAGTCCAGGAGTTTGAGACCAGCCTGGGCAACAAGGTGAGACCCATCTGTATTAGTTTATTTTCACGCTGCTAATAAAGGCATACCTGAGACTGGGTAATTTATACAGGAAAAAGGTTTAGTGGACTTACAGTCACATCTTACATGGATGGCAGCAGGCAGAGAGCTTGTGCAGGGAAACTTTTGTTTTTAAAACCATCAGATCTCATGAGACCCATTCACTATCATGACAACAGCACAGGAAGGACCCACCCCCATCATTCAATGACCTCCCACCAGGTTCCTCCCACGACACGTAGGAATTGTGGGAGTTACAATTCAAGCTGAGAGTGGGGTGGGGACGCAGCCAAACCTTATCACCAGCTCTATAAAATACTTAAAAAATTAGCCAGGTGTAACAGTGCATGCCTGTAGTCCCAGTGACTTGAGAGGCTGAGGTGAGAGGATTGGTTGAGCCTAGGAGTTGAGACCAGGCTGGGCAACACGGCAAGATCCTGTCTCTACCCAAAAATTTAAAATTAGCTGGGTGTGGTGGGACGCACCTGTGATACCAGCTACACAGGAGGCTGAGGCAGTAGGATCGTGTGAGCCCAGGAGTTCAAGGCTGCAGTGAGCTATGGTCATGCCCCTGCACTCCAGCCTGGGTAACAGAGAGACACACTGTCTCGTAAATAAATAAGTGATCATTGATAAATTCAATATGATATCTACCATATTTATAAGTGTAGTCTATTTGTTGTTCCTTCTTTTTTCCTTATTTTTCTGCTTTTTCTGGTTTTAATTAAGCATTTTAATAGGATTGTAGTTTATCTCCTCTCCTAGCCTATTATACTTCTTTTTGAAATATATTTAGTGGTTGGCCTGGACACTGCAGTATACCTTTAGCATACAGACTGCCTTCACCTGACACACTGCCCCATCGTGTGCAGTGGGGTGCCTTGTGACGGCACCTCTCATGCATTCCTCCTGTTCCTGACGGCATTGCTGTCATTCATTTCCTTTATCTGTATGCTATAATTGCGCACTGTGCTATAAATGCTCACTACGTTGTTACTACTGTTGTTTTAAACAGTTATATTTTGGATCAATTAAGAAAAATTAAAAATTTCATTTTACCTTTATTCATTCCTCCTCTAAAGTGCCTCCTTTCTTTATGTAGACCCAAGTTGCTGACCTAAATCATTTTCTCCCCCTGAAGAACTTTGTTTAACATGTCTTGTAGGACAGGTCTAACGGAGATGAATTCCTTCCCTTTATGTTTGTCCAAAAAGGTCTTTATTTTTATTTCACCTTTAAAGAATAATTTCACTGGATATAGAATTCTAGCTTGGTAGGTTTTTTGCCTTCAGCACTTCAAATATTTCACTCCACTCTCTTCTTGCTTATGTGATTTCTAACAAGCATTCTTTTTCTGTAAGTAGAATTCTTTTTCTGTAATTCTAATTCTTTTTCTGTAAGTAGAATTCCTCCCTACCCTCCACCCCCAGCTCCTTTCAAGATTTTCTCTTTGGTTTTCTGCAATTTGAGTAATGATATGCCTAGGTGCAGATTTGTTTTGATATATTCATTCTGCTTGGTGTTCTCTGAGCTTCTTGGATCTGTGGTTTGGTGTCTGTCATTAATTTCAGAAAATTCCCAGTCATTATTATTTCAAATATTCTGTTCTCTTTCTCTTCGCCTGCTGGAAATCCAATTATGCATGTGTGGTGCCGTTTGAAATTGTCCCACAGCTCTTGGATATTCTGTTCATTTTTTTCACTCGTTTTTCCTCTTTGCATTTCAGTTTGAGAATTTTCTGTTGACATTTCTTCAAGCTCATAGATTCCTTCCTCATCTGGATCCAGTCTACTGAGGAACCATCAAAGGCATCCTCATTTCTGTTACAGTGTTCTCTATTTCCAGCATTTCCTTTTGATCCCTCCTTGGAGTTTCCATCTCTCTGCTTACATTGCCCGTCTGTTCCCCATCTGTTCTTGCATACTCTTCCCTTAGAGCCCTTACCATATTAATCACAGTTATTTTAAATTTCCTGTTTGATAATTCCAACCTGGGTGCCATATCTGGATCCATTCTAATGCGTGCATTGTCTCTTCACACTATTTTTTTTCCTTAAGATCTTGCAGTCTCCCTTGTAATGTTTGTTGAAAGCCGGACATGATGCATCTGGTAATAAGAGCTGAAGTAGATGGGCCTTTAGTGTGAGGTTTATGTTTATGTTATTAGGCCAGGTTTGGGGCAGGGTTTAATGTCTGCTGTAGCTGGGGGTACCAGAGGCTTCACATTTGTTTTCATTTCCTCGGTTGCCCTTGGGCTTCCCTATATCCTCCTCCTCAGACACCCTGTCTGCTGGAATCCCTGTCACACTGCAGAAGCCCTGTGGGTGTGTTGGGAAGGTGGCAGGGAGGGAACTGTTCCACAGTCTGTGACCACATCTCAGTCTCGGGGGCCTGTGCCCCTTCACAGTTGTTGATCTGCTTTTCCCCTCCCCTTAGGTGAGACAGGCTAAAGCGGGGTACAGGCTGAAAACCAGTCTTCCCCCAGTGAGATAAGCCTTTCCTTTGGAGAGCAAATTCCATTTGCTGTGGAGAATGCTCCAGGTATATTTCACAGCGGTGACTGTCCCCATCCCATGCCAGAGCTGGGAAGGGATCATCCTTGGCTTCATTAAGACCTGGCAGGGTTTCTGGAGGGGAAACCCACAAAAGGTTGGGGGCCCCATAAGACTGCAGCCCGAGAGTTCTGCATACAGCCCCAACCGTTCCCCAGAGCTGCCTGGGAGGTGTTCTGCAGCTCCTGCACCATCAGCTCTGCTCCAGGCCAGTGGGTCTTGGCTGTGACTGCTCACCTGTCTCTCTAGACTTGGGGGTCGCAGCGGTGCTTTGACCTCAGCTCTCTGATGGGTCCAGAAAAAGTCATTGATTTTCATTAGTTCAGCATTTTTCCTGTTGCAGGGGTGGGAATGAGGCCTTCCACGTTGTTCGCGGCAGAGCAGAAGCCAGAAGTCCCTGCTTGTCTTTGTGTTTCTTCGTAAGAGTTATGTATTTTATTTCCTGGACGCAGGTGTCTGGTCAGACAGGTGATTGGCAGGTGTCTTCTCCTGTTCCGTGGGCTATCTTTTCTCTTGCTCGAGGGCATCATTTGCAGCAGGGAAGTCTTGTACCTTGACGTTGTCCAACATGGCAATTTCCTTGGCTACTTGGACCTTGACGTTGTCCAACGTGGCGATTTCCTCCTCGGCTACTTGGACCTTGACATTGTCCAACGTGGCGATTTCCTCCTCGGCTACGTGGACCTTGACGTTGTCCAACGTGGCGATTTCCTCCTCGGCTACGTGGACCTTGACGTTGTCCAACGTGGCGATTTCCTCCTCGGCTACTTGGACCTTGACGTTGTCCAACGTGGCGATTTCCTCCTCGGCTACGTGGACCTTGATGTTGTCCAACGTGGTGATTTCCTCCTCGGCTACGTGGACCTTGATGTTGTCCAACGTGGTGATTTCCTCCTCGGCTACTGTGCTTTGTCTAAGGATCCATCACCTCAGCTGAGGCCATGGGGATTTACTCCCACACTTCCTTCTAAGTATCGTATAGTTTCAGCTCTTGCGTTTAGCTGCGTGATTCATTTTGAGTTAATGTTTATGAACAATGTCAGGTGAGAGTCCAGCTTTATTCTCTCATCAGTGGATATTGGACTATCCCAGCATCATTTGCTGAAAAGACGATTCTTTCCCCGTTGAATTGCTTTTGACATCACACCTTGTTTTTTGACTTGCCATTTTGTTCCATTGGTCCAGATGTCTGCCCTGTGCCGGGAACCCACCATCTTGATAACTGAGCTTCGTAGCAAGCTTTCAAATCAGGTTCTGTGACTCCCCCAATTTTGTTCTTTTTGGACATTATTTGACTATTCTGGGTCCCTTGCATTTCCACTGAATGCTGAGGGGTTTGACAATTGCACCTGAGCTGCCAAGCAGATTTGTGATGGTGTTAGAGACGGAAGCCTGGTCCATTTCCCAGGCCCCTCATCGCTGGGGGTGACATCTGGGGCCCGATGCTGTGTCTCAGCACGTGTGGAGGCACCACGGGTGCCCTGAGATGGGGATTCCTGGTCGAGTTACTCAGAAAGTGCATCCGGGAGAGACCCCCGCCCCCCACTGCCTGCGGGATGGGAGATGCCAGCAGAGCTTGGCTTTCAAGCAGAAATCCAGAAACCCTGTGGGGAGCGGCTTCAGCCTTCAGGGGACCCTGGAGCATCACCTGTGACTCAAGAGGTCCCTGCCCTGAGGGAACTGGGCTTTCAAACGCCCACACCCACCAGTCATGGGCGAAGGGCCCCTTTGTGGCCCCCTGGCTCTGTGTGTGCTGGCGAAGGGCTCCAGCCACCCAAGGAAGAGGCACAGGCAGGGCCGTCAGAGGAAGGGCAGGGCAGATCCGGGCCAGGCACAGACCCCAACATGGCGTCCTGCTGGGAGCGCTCCGCACACCTTGGGAGCCCCTGTGGAAAAGGGCCGCGCCCCACATCTCGGTGACTCACAGCCCGGCTTAGGCGCCGCTCAGACATCTCGGTGACTCACAGCCCGGCTTAGGCGCCGCTCAGACATCTCGGTGACTCACAGCCCGGCTTAGGCGCCGCTCAGAGCCACCTCCTTCAGATGTCTCTGGAGCAGCTCCTCAGGCTCCTGGCAACCTCTCTGCCTAGGAAAACGTGGCTGCGGACATTGCAGGATGACCAGCAGCCCCTGCCACTGGGCTGCACACAGGGCCATGACGGGCGCTCACGTGCTGCATCCCTGGTGCCCACCCCGGCCCCTCCCACCCTGTGTCACTGTGGATTGCAAGATCCCGGTGGCTCAGTCGGACCCTCATCCTGGGAGGCGGAGTTGGCAGTGAGCCGAGATCACGCCACTGCACTCCAGCCCGGGTGACAGAGCGAGACCAAAAATAGGATCCATGGATAGCGGGCAAGAGTGTCCAGGTGGTTGAGGCACAGACGACACTGACAGGGAAGAGACCCCTTAGCCCTGGGTGGGGCCGTGAAAGCATGCCGTTGTCCATCTGGAGCGAATGCAGGCTGTTGTCACACACTGCGTAACGACGCTTCCTTCGCTGGCCAGTCGCGTGGGATGGTGGTCCCGTAAGATGGAAACACTGGATTTTGCTATACCTTTTGTATGTCTAGATGGGGTGAGCGTTCTCGTGTGTCTAGATG
The DNA here is from genome assembly GCF_000951035.1 of Colobus angolensis palliatus. Classification (NCBI taxonomy): domain Eukaryota; kingdom Metazoa; phylum Chordata; class Mammalia; order Primates; family Cercopithecidae; genus Colobus; species Colobus angolensis. The sequence continues at coordinate 3,493,625 of NW_012115200.1, read as the reverse complement.
GGGGTGAGCGTTCTTGTGTGCACCCACTCACACGTCCTCTCCAGCCTTCAGAGCCCAGCACCCTCCCTCGCAGGGCCTTGGCTGTGACGTGGATGACTTCCTGAGCCTGTGGATCTGAGGCTCTGTGGTCCTCAAAAGTGGGCGTCCTCTCGCCTCAGCTGCAGATGGGGGCCTTTTTAACGCCGCCCCGAGGCCTGCGACTCCCTGCACTTTCCACTGTGACTTGACTGATCTGGGTCTGTCATTTGCTCACATGTCGGTAGTGACTGACGTCACCATCCAAGTCCGCGGCCACCGTGATGATGCTTTCCCCACACCACGCCAGCGCTGAGTGACCAGCACCCCCTCCACCCCCCCATACCCTCCCGACCCCTGCGTCTTGGGAATCGGTCCTGCTGCCGAAGGAAGTAGTCCTGCCTGCCCGTCACACACCACCAAGGGTGGGTCCTGCAAGGGGCAGCCTCAGTCCACAAACCTGTCCTGAGGGCTTGCTTCTAAGACAGCCCTGGTTCCAAGATTCTCTGGGCAGGGCCCCAGAAGCAGGCCTGGGATGGGCTTGTGTGTACTGTAATGAGGGGCTGGGAGAAGCTGGTATGAGACAGGAAAGGCCTGGCAAGGGAGTGGTTTCTAGCAAAGTCCCGCAGAGAACAGCTTCCGCCTGGTCCGGCAGGCCCCACGGAGCAAGTCCAAGCCATCCACCCTGAGGCAAAGGAGCTGGGCATTGGCATCCTCGGGGCTTGGGTGAATGCCCCGCGGAGATGCGAGCTCCCTGGCAGTCTGGCTCCTGGAGGGCCGGGATGCTTCAACAGCCCAGAGGCCATCGTCCAAAGAAAGCCACAGGTGGAGGCCCGATGGGGATGCCCAGACACTCACTTGAGGGGAGTAGGCGGAACCTGGACAGTGTCCCCCACACTCACATGTGCCTTTCCGTCCACAGGAGAATGACTATCTTCAAGACTGCCTTGATGCAATCCAGCAAGACTTTGTGATTTTTAACAGAGAAAAGTGAGTGTGTCGGGGGTGGGTGGGCGTGGTGACAGAGAGGAGGAAAATGGGGCTAAGGTTTAAGGTTTTCTTGGCCACATGAGCTGGCATCTGTGGGCCTGGGGTGTGTGGCCCCGCTCTCTTTGGGGACTCTGAGCAGTAGCTGTAGAGGGGAGCGGCAGGAGGCCCCTGCCAGGCTCTGGCATGTTTGAGCTCCCGCGGGGCCTGTGGCTGGAAACTGGGAAGAGACTCGTCGTTTGCCCAGGTGAGGGGTGGTGACTTCCTAGGAGGCCCCTTCAGAGCCACGTCAACTCCCCACCCAGGCACTCTCAGTCTCTCAGCAGACCTCTCCTCAATGTCAGGCCCTAGAGGACAGAAGGGCACAGATGACTAGCAGCAGGCAAGGCCAGAAATAGCAGCAGCTGCCACCTTGGGGCCCAAGGGAGGATGGGTGCCCCCTCTGCCTGTGCGGGGCCAGGAGGGCCTCCTGGAGAAGGTGTCTGAGCTCTTGTGGGCAGGACTTGCAGGGCGTGGGCAGAACTTACAGGGCGTGTGCAGACAGGTGAGGACACTGGCTGGCACCCCGGGGATCAGACGATCGGGTGAAGAATGAGGCTCAGCCAAGCCTTGTTCCCAAGTCACTGACCTAGGGCACCTGCAGAGAATCAGGCCTTTCAGCTTCTGGCTGGAAAGACCCCGAGCCTTGCCAGTGTGCTCACGTGCCCCTGCCCGCCCCCAGGCTCCCTGCCGCACCCAGTGTGTTGGGAGCCTGGCCTTTCCAGCAGACACCCAGCCTGTGGCCCATCTTGGGCATCCACGACATGGCCTGTGCCGTGAGCCCATGGGCAGTTCGTGGGACCGTGAGGCCAGGGAGGTGGGGGCATAACGCCCTCCATGTGTTCCTGTCATCCCAGGTTGAAGAGGAGCCAGGACCTCCCGAGCGAGCCTCTCCCTGCCCCTGAGCCCAGGGATGCTGCAGAGCCTGTGGAGGACGAGGAACGCTCCGCCCTTCCCATGTGCGGCCCCATCTGCCCCTCGGCCGGGAGCGGCTAGGCCGGGACGCCCGTGATCCTCACCCCTTGAGCTGCTTTGGAGACTCGGCTGCCAGAGGGAGGGCCATGGGCCGAGGCCTGGCATTCACGTTCCCATCCAGCAGCCTAGCTGGCAGTTCCCACAGTGCCCGGACACATTTCACACCTTGGGCTCGTGGTGGTGCAGGGGACAAGAGGCTGTGGGTGCAGCGGACGCCTGTGGAGGGCAGCAAGGAGGGCATTGCCTGCGGGCCCCCGAGACCCGCCTGGATGGAGGAAGCGCTGCTGGGCACTCTCTTACCGCTCATGGGGGGCCGGGGCCGTGGATGAGACAGGAGTCTTTGTCCCCACTCAGCCCGAGGCTGTGCACAGCCCTCCTCACAAGGTGAGCCCTTGCAGAGCAGGCCGCGGGTATCCCAGGCTTGGCTCAGTTCTTGGAGGTCAGGGGCGCGGGTTGGGGGTAGTGGGTGGGGAGGTGAATGTTTTCTAGAGATTCACGCTGCCCCAGCAATTTCTGTATCGTTTTCACTTCTGAGAATTACAACGTGAGAACCGCTCGGTGTTGCGTGTTCTGCGCATGTCCTGTGTCTGCCTGGCCATCAGGCCCGTGCCTGCAGTTTGTGGTTGGCCTGGACTTAGGGCAGCCAGTGGGGGGGGCAGCTCCTCAGGGCAGAGGCCCCCAGAGTTCCAGGACGATGGCTTTGGTGGGTGCCTGTCTCCGTGGCCCTGGAGCCGTAAGGCTGTGGAAGGCAGAGATGGTGCTGGAGGCAGAGGAGCCCAGGACAGCGCCGTGCACAGGGGAGCCACCGCAGTGCTGGGCAGTGCTTGGCCCTCCGGAAAGGGACACGTCCCTCTCGCTGCGGCTGGGTGGTTCTGTCGTTGGAACTGAAACTGGGTAAACGGCCTGTACACGTCTCTCCGGTCTCGCTGGAGGAGGAGCCCGTCAGCCCAGCGCTCCAGACAGGCCTGTGCGGTTTCCTCTGGGGGAATGGGTGTGTCAGGTCTATGCCCCCTCCCAGGACAGCGGCCATGGTGGACACATGCCTAGAGCGGTGTCCACGAGCCCCGCTGCACCCCTGGCAAACAGAGCCCTCCCGTCCTTGACTGGGCTGCGAGATGACAACAGCCGAAGAACATTTGGGGAAGAACCGGCCGTGCCAGGAGCGGAGTGAGAAGCCTGAGGGGAGAGAACGCAGCTCCCCGCCCCCCACCCACCCCGTCCACTGAATCATGGCAGGAATTAGCCTTCCAGCCCTCAGCAGCTCACATGGTGGACACGACGCCCAAGTCACTACCAGGAAGGGTGGCCTGGTCCCTGCGAGGGCCCACAGGCGCCGTGTGCTCGGTGGAAGTCTCGTGATGTCAGACAGGCTCGGGGGAAGGACAGGTGTGGGGGTTTGTATAAGTGCATTTGGGGCACATGACAGGATGGTGCACCTTGTCCTTCTCCGAGACACTGGTGGGGTCTGGATGCTGTCTGGTTCCCTAGATCACCCCCCACACTGGGGCAGAGCGGGAGATGCTGGTGGGGGGGGACGTCAGCTCCCGTATCTGGGCCAGAGGGAACCCCAGGAAGGAAATGCTGAGGGCCCAGGGCCTCCTCCAGGGCTGCTGCCTGGGCTCTGCACAGCTTAATGAGAAGCCCAGGGTCAGAGATGGGCCCGCCTGTGGTCCCCAGAGACCATGGCAGGAAATTCTCCATCACCATTGGTGCATGGGCAGGGGCCAGAGAACCGGTGGCATGAGGCGAGTCCCTGGCCCTCTGTGCTCGTCAGCCAGCAGTGAGTGCCCAGTGACTGCGGCCAGGCTCTGCTCTTGGGGTGAGGACAACCGTCTGGGAGCGTCTACACACCCTTTTTATGAGACACAGCATGTGCCAGCACTGCAGTCACGACCTTAGGGGGCTCAGGTCAGAGCCTCACAGCTGCCCGGCCTTGAGTGCTGGGCCTGCCTCTGTGGGCAGCGCCCACCCGGGTGGCAGTGGTGTGTGCTTCACTTCCACACGCTCCCGTGCATGCCATGCCGCCCAGCCTTCTGGGGCTGCTCGGGCTGTCCAGTGAGAATGTGTGGGGGCCCCCTCTGCCCTGCCCTGGCTGTCAGCTGCCGGTCCTCTTCCCTGCCAGAGGTTGAGCTCCTCCCTGCCATTCAGGGGAGAAGAGCTGTGGCTGCAGGAGGAGTTGGACCAGCCCACAGCCAGCCGGGCCCCGCCTCTGCAGAAACGGCGTTCGGGAGAGGAGACCGGGCCTTCCACGCACAGGCGGCTTCAAACCCAGACGTCTTTAATGGGCCCGATTCACATCAGAGGAGGGTGACTGCCTGTCCAGGCGGTGGGTGGCATGCACAGGTTCCTGGCTACAGTGTCCTCAGTGTACAAAGCTGCTACTAAGAAGCCTACGGACATACACAATCTGTAATAAGAGCAGTGTCTTCCTAAAGGATTGCAGAACTTCCCCGGACGAGGACTACTACGAAAGCTTAGGTGTGGGCCTCGGGGTGTGTAAAAGGAACCCTCCACAGGCAGGGCTGCGCGGCACCAGGTTCTGATGGGTCCCTGAAGTCTCAGCAGCTGTGCCAGGCAGGAGGGCTCTGCTCCCACTCTCCTCCCTGGCCCGCAACGGGCACAGGCCTCCAAGGAGCGGCTGCAGGCGTGCGGGGCTCTGTGAGGCAGTGACTGGTGGTGGGGAGGTGGCAAACGCCCACCAGGCAGGACTCGGCCCCTTGCCGGTTCGCCAAGAAGCCCGGTGTCCAGCTGCTCCTGCGCTCTGTGAGCTCGGCGGGTTCCCTGTCCCCATGCCAGGCCCAGTGGGCACTAGGGTGCCTGGGCTCAGGCTGCCGGCACTGTCCCTGCCATGTGGTACCACCTCACCCTGGCAGTGACATCTCCCCAGGTTCAGCCCTTCTCTCGAGGGGCTCTTGGCAGCAGGAGCTGGGACCCCACAAGGAGAGCCTGTGGGGAGGGGGAAGGCAAGACCGCCAAGCGCCTTTGAGAAACTTCTACCAAAGAAAACGCTAAGGAGGGGGGCGAGTGCCCCGGGGCCCCCGCGGCCTCGGGTGGGGCCAGCACAGCCCACAGGGCCAGTCCTGGGCGTCTAGGAGAGAGAGGTGATGTTGGAGCGGCCGCCGGGCGGTGCCATGATCTTCTGCGCTGTGCGTCGGGCGATGTGGTCATCAGCCTGAGACCCTGAAGAAAGGACACAGGTGGGCAGGGAGAATAGGGCAGGGGCAGGGTCCCTTCTCTTCAAGGTGAGAGGCAGAGTCAGTGGCTGCATCAGCGGGGCCAGGACCGTGGAGCCACCGCCAGACGGCCAAGCAGACGAGGTGCCTGGCAGGTCTCCCGTCCCTGAGGCCCGGGGTGCAGGTGAGGCTGCTCGGGAGATCCCAAGAGCTGCGGGGACTGCGGGCTCCAGCTGACCCTGCAGGCAGCCCTTCCTGTCCTGAGAGGAACCTGGGCCAGTCCTGCCTCGTCCCTGCTGTGGGCCCCGGGTGATGAAAGGCTGCCCCTGCCCTCTCAGTGCTGGGTTCTCAGGGGCCTGCCCCCAGGCCTGAGTCCCCAGGAGGTGAGTAGGGCTTTGCTGTCACTGTCCCAGGCTGGGAGAGTGCACCAGAAGCACTGCTAGGAGGCCAGAGGCCGAACCCTGGCAGCCTGAGCCCTCCCAAGCATTCTCGCACGTCCCTCCGGGGCCCCAGGACACAGCCCGGACCCCTCCCTTGTGCCTCAAGCTTGGTTCTGGGGCCAGCTGGGTGGGGACCTGGATTCCACATGATCCTGAGGTCCTCGTCAAGGCCCCTCACCTCCCCTGAGGCTGGAACCACACTCACTCCTGGGCTCCATGTGACAGGCCCACCCCAGTGCCACTCTCTCCAAGGCGGGGGTTCATCCCAGCTGCCCTGGGCAGACAGTGGGCAGGAGGGGCCTCCCCACACCCCCAGCAGCATTTCCTGCCCCCGTCCCCAGCTGGCTGCCTTCTGTGTGCAGCCCCTCTGGGCACAGGCTGGTCCCTGGTACCTGAGGCCCCAGGGCCCCCTCAGGCCGCTCCAGCAGAGCCCCTCACCCCACCTGGTGCCCCAGGCCCAACTCACCAGATAGGCTGAACCCCGACTGGTGTAGGTTACGCACAGGAGGGACTGAGATCTTGCCTGGGCAGGACGCGCGGGCCTGAGCGCCACTCCCTGGCTTGGCAGGCACCATCACCTCATGGACGGGCCCATCATACAGCCCACGGGGCACACCATGGATCTCCGCCAGCTGCGGGGGTGTGGGGCCAGAGATGGGGCATGAGGGGCTGAGCATGGGCAGCTGGAGGGCTGGGCCTGCTCTGTGCCTCTCCAGTGCCAGCTTCAGGAATTTGGGGCTGCCCTGGGGGGGTGTTCACCCCGCGTTCACACATGCCTCCCTCCTTGCAGTCCTCCCCACACATGTATAATGTCCTCCTGTGGTCCCATCTACACGCGTGTGCACACGTCCCTCCCCAGTTACCAACACAGGTGCACACGCTCATGCTCCCTCCGAGGTCCCACGTGCACTTGCGTGTGCACAGACACCACTGCGAGCGTCCCTGTGCGTGTGAAGCACCTGGTGGTCCGGGCAGACCACACCTGCCACACTGTGGGACACGGATGATCCCGGGCAAACGTGGTGTCACCACAGAGACCGGAAGGCCAGGGGAGGGGCTGCCATGGCTGAGCTCCCGAGAGCCCGTGTGGAGAGGAGCCCACGCCCCAGGCCGCAGACCAGGCCGCACATTTGTCCACGGGGAGTCCCTGAAGGACCCACGCTAAGGCCCAACTGGCAGCTCCCATGGGGGGTAGATGTCTGCTCACTTTGTATCTGTATTTTATCTAACAACATGGATGACTCGGGTGGGACTCAGCTGCCGCTCACAGGCGCTTGCAGAGCTGATCCGGGGCCTGAAGGTCCCAGCACCATGGGGGCCTCCCCGGCCATAGTCTGGGAGCAGGCTCTGCTCCACTCAGACCCACCAGGGCCCTGGGCAAGCAGCGGCCCCGCTCCGTCTTCCTGACCCCTCCGGGGACCAGGCCAGGCTGACCAGGGGTGCGTTCTGGGCCCAGGACTCAGCGCCCACCCGCCCGCCTGCACAACACCCTCGCGGGTGCCGCCCTACCCTGTTGCGAGCTTTGATCCTCTTGTAGACGAAGTCCGGGAATGTCTTCCGAGGGATGAAGCGGCCCGCCCCCGGGCTGACAGACATCTTCCCGTCCTCCAGCACCACGCGGCCCTGACTTATGACCACGGCGGGCGCTCCCCGGCACTCCACTCCCTCGAAAATGTTATACTCCACGTTCTGGGGAGAGAGGCCCGAGGGTCCAGTGCCTCCACACTGGCGCCCAATAGTCCCATCCCCACTGAGCCGCTGGAGCACTGCGGCCGCCCAGTGTGAAGCAGACCCAGTGTGCCTGCACTGAGTCCCTAGCAAGATGCTGGGACTGGCCGGGCGCGGTGGCTCAAGCCTGTGATCCCAGCACTTTGGGAGGCCGAGACGGGCGGATCACGAGGTCAGGAGATCGAGACCATCCTGGCTAACATGGTGAAACCCTGTCTCTACTAAAAGAAAATACAAAAAACTAGCCAGGCGAGGTGGCGCGTGCCTGTAGTCCCAGCTACTTGGGAGGCTGAGGCAGGAGAATGGCGTGAACCTGGGAAGCGGAGCTTGCAGTGAGCTGAGATCCGGCCACTGCACTCCAGCCCGGGCGACAGAGCGAGACTCCGTCTCAAAAAAAAAAAGATGCTGGGACTTAGGGGTTGGAACTATGTTCCCCTCAGCCTACAGACCTCATTTCTGAGTCCCATGTTTCTCTTGAGGACAATGGGGACAGGCGTGGGCAGGGAGGGAGGGTCACTTCCCCCTTGGCTTGGCAGGTGCACACAGCACCGCTCTGCCCTGGCCTCCTCCATGGCACAAGGGGACCACCGATGCAGCTGTCACGCAGCGAAGTGACGTGGACAGGGCCCATTTCAGTGCCTGGCGTGGGACACACTGTGTGGATGGCCCTGGGATGGCTGAGTCCACTGCTGCTGCCACGTGGGCCTCTGTCCTGCGCCTCTTCTGGGAAGGCTGCCTCGGGGCCCAGCTCCACAAAGGCCAGTCCTGACTTACAGCCGCCTTCTCTTACCAGATTGTGGCTCTTGGCAGAGATGATCCTGGTGGCCTTGGGGTTCCATATGACCAGGTCAGCGTCAGAGCCCACAGCCACTCGTCCCTTCCTTGGGTAAAAATTGAAGATTTTGGCAGCATTTGTACTGGTCACCGCAACAAACTCATTCTCGTCCATCTTCCCAGAGGCCTGGGAACAAGAAGGCCAGGCTGAGGGTGACAGGTGGGGCTGGGGTGGGGCTCACACGAGGACAGATGCTGGGCCACCAGGACTCCGCAAGGATGGATGCCAGGCCACCGGGCCCCCATTGAGGACAGACGCTGGGCCACCGGGTCCCCACGAGGACAGACACTGGGCCACCAGGACCCCGCAAGGATGGATGCCAGGCCACCGGGCCCCTGTGAGGACAGACGCTGGGCCACCGGGTTCCCCACAAGGTTGGACAGCAGGACACGGGGCCTCTGAAAGATTGGATGCTGGGCTTCTGGGGTCCCCACGAACACGGGCACTAGAGTGCCACCCAGGCAGCCAAGATCAGGACAGGGCTCCAGCCACGGCCCTTGCCATGGCAACACTCGGGGGATAAGAACGCCTGCCAGGCTGTACTGGGGAATCATTGAGCCCATCTCAGTGACGCCCGCTGGTCTGCCCCTTCCCGGACGAAGCTTTTCTGCGTTCACTTTGTGGGTAAAGCTTCCACGAAGGTTCAGCAAGGGTGAAGCTTCAATGTCAATCCCCGTGAGCCCTGAAGGACTTGACAGTCTCCTTGGGGAGCCCTGGAGGCTGGGGAGGCAGGAGCAGCTGAGGGAAAGAGCTCCGTTGCTGGGTGAGGTGGGGCTGAGGATGCGGGAGGGCCCAGGACCGGGAGGTGGGGCTGAGGATGTGGGAGGGCCCAGGACCGGGAGGTGGGGCTGAGGATGCGGGAGGGCCCAGGACCGGGAGGTGGGGCTGAGGATGCGGGAGGGCCCAGGACCGGGAGGTGGGGCTGAGGATGCGGGAGGGCCCAGGACCGGGAGGTGGAGCTGAGGATGTGGGAGGGCCCAGGACCGGGAGGTGGGGCTGAGGATGTGGGAGGGCCCAGGACCGGGAGGTGGGGCTGAGGATGCGGGAGGGCCCAGGACCGGGAGGTGGAGCTGAGGATGTGGGAGGGCCCAGGACCGGGAGGTGGGGCTGAGGATGCGGGAGGGCCCAGGACGGGGAGGTGGGGCTGAGGATTGGGAGGGTACAGGATGGGGCGATAGGTCCTGAGGGCATTGCAGGAGGAGCACTAACGTCACAGCATGGAGCCCCCATGCTGACCCCTGGGCAAACCCAGTGTCCAGGCAACACTAGAGTCCGCTGGGGGTGGGGGGGCTACCAGCTGCCCCTGTTGCTATTGGAGTCTCATCTGGAAGGGCGAGAACCATGTGTCTGAGGCGCCCTAGGTGGAGGATCTGCCACCCCGGAGCCGTGTGCTCTAATCTGTTTCACGAGTGTGCACCGGTTAGGTGGGTTCCCTTCTGACCAGCCGTCAGAATCCCACCCACAGCCGCTCCGCAGACCGCGTGCCCCGGCCAGGTTTGTGCTCACCACACATTTCTCCCAGACCACCGACATGCGCTCCTCAATGCCGTTGGTGCCCTCAGGGATCAGCGTGAAGTTGTCCTTGCCCACGGCCTTCTGGGCAGTGGTGAAGGTGCAGTGGGCACTGCCTGTCACCTGGAGGTCCCCACTGGAAACAAGCCAGGGTCAGAGGGGCCCAGGGGTCCTGGCCTTCCTGAGCCGGCAGAAGCCAGGTCAACTCCAGCCCCCTTGGCCAGCACAACCGCAGGAGCTAGAGGTCATCTGAGCGGCTCTTGCTGGGCAAAGCTGGTGCCTCTGTGCAGGGGAGCAGGGACTGGTTCCTGCCGGGGGAGCCCCAGCTGGGACCAAAGGGCTCAGACTTCCCCCACCCGCCACTGTCTGGGCTGCCCCACAGGAGCTGTGGGAGAGGCCTGGGGTGTCAGGGCCACCAGTGGGCCACAGCCTTGGCAAGGTGTGCAGCATGCAGCCAATCTGGGGCCACCTGGAGCGGCTGCTTACCTGGACAGCAGGCAGGTGAGGTGGTCTGCCGTGGTGGGGTCTGGGTTGACAGGGGGCGATGTGACGAAGGCTGCGGCCTTGGCCCAGTTCTTGCTCCAATAGTGAGAACCGTCGGTGCCCAGGCTGGCAGTGATGGGCTCCCCAAACACGACCACCCCTGGAGCATGAGGCCCATGAGAGGTGCCCGCTGACCACCTGCACCCCATGGAGCCCGCTGACCACCTGCACCCCAAGGTGCCCGCTGACCACCTGCACCCCATGGAGCCCGCTGACCACCTGCACCCCA
>NW_012115200.1:3482270-3482688 GCF_000951035.1 Colobus angolensis palliatus | reverse complement strand
CCCCCGACTGCCCCTCACTTTCTTGGCCTCAGACAGCTTGTCCCCTGTCTAGAGTCCCTGGCCATGGGCAGGAGGGCAGAGGCCTGGGTCCCGGACAGACGTGGTTGGCCCTGGGAGTCCTTCCAGGAAAGGACACTGGGTCCTTTCTCTGCCCACATCCCACCCCAGGACCCCGGGCACTAGAGCGGGGCCAGGGCGTGCCTGTGGGCCGCAGTGAGGCACAGTGAGCTGCACGGTGGCTGACCGGCCTGGGGTGCCCTGGTCATGGCCTCACCAGGGTTCCAGCTCACAGCTGAAGCAGCTCCCACCAGTTGGTGGGTGAGAAATGCTCCCAGGTGGGGTGGGGCACCCCCCGAGAAGAGCCTGGTGGGTGGGGTACCCCCGAGAAGGGCCTGGTGGGTGGGGTACCCCCGAGAAG
>NW_012115200.1:3471282-3481990 GCF_000951035.1 Colobus angolensis palliatus | reverse complement strand
TCCCCCCTCGCCCCCTGCGCCAGGGACCTGCACAGCCCCAGGCAGGCCCAGAAAACAAGGTTTCAGAACTCAGTGGGGACAGCAAGAGGAGGGAAACCAGACCAGACCCAGAGGCCTTCTTGGGGACGCCCCCTCATTTACCCATCACCTGGGTTCTGCCCCTGGATCCTTGGCCATCTCCAGCCCCAGTGATTGCTGGGCCTCCCTGGACCCTCTGAGCCCAGTAGCCTCTGGGGGACCCCACAGTCAAGCCCCTGCCAATCACAGCTCTGTGTGCCACCCCCCACCCTGCATCCCCGGGTTTAAGGCTCTGCAGTGCCAGGCTCCAGCTGGCTGGCATTCTGTGGGCAGGTAGCACCCCGGCTCTGGACACAGCAAATGCTAATATGGGGGGGCCTCCTTAGTGGAACTGGATTTCTCTCTCAGACACTCCTCATCTCCTCATCATTCCATCCCCCCACACCCCCACTGGAAATAGGGTGAGCAGCCTCCTGTTTGACCTCAGGGCCCTGGTGAGCAGCTGCCGCTCCAACGAGGCTGCAAACTCAGCCCCACCCCAACGCAGGGACTCAGTCAGGTCCAGCCCCCACCCCGACGCAGGGACTCAGGTCCAGCCCCCGACTCCGATGCAGGGACTCAGGGCCCTGGTGAGCAGCTGCTGCTCCAATGAGGCTGGAAACTCAGCCCCACCCCGATGCAGGGACTCAGGGCACCTGCATCTCCCCAGGGCTGCACCCAGGAGGCTGAGACCATGGCCCCCTGGCATCAGAGGCAGGGCTGGGCGCTCACCTCTGCGCTTGGCCTGGGCGATGGCATCGGCCGCCCCCTTGCTCATCACCTTGGTGATGTACAGTGGGCAGTTGGCCTGCTTGGCGATGGTGACAGCTCGGTACACCGCCTCAGCCTCCACCTGGGGACGAGGTGGGAGGGATCAGGCCACACGAGGGCTCCAGACCAGTATGGGCAATGGGGATGCCCAGGGGTCACCCATGGGATCCCAGGCTCAGGGCAGCCTAGTAGGAGTGCCCCAGCCTTGGGCTCAGTGCCTGGGTCTGCCCACGCCACGTTCTGGGCCTCGGGTACAGGCTGTAGGGTGGTGGAGGGGGGGACCAGATGAGGTCAGAGCGAGCACAGTGGCAGGGCCAGGAGGCCAGGGTCAGCACAGCCCCAGGCAGCAGCGGTCCGGGCAGAGTTCGCTCGGGTGTGCCGTGGCGCCTGGGATCTTACCTCCTCGGGGTGGCTGAGCACGTGGCCCTCGGGACCAGTGATGCCAAGCTCCAGCAACCGCTTCTGCTCCTAAAGAAACCAACAGGATGCCTTGCTCCAGCCCTGAAGGGAGCCTGGGCCTTGGATGCTAACCCCATTCCCCAAGTGGTCCTGGACCCTCAGGCCTCCCAGAATTTGCCAGCCAGAGAACTCAGAATAGAGGGTGGAGGAGCTTGGAGAGGCGCGATTCCTGCTCCCTGAGTTACCAAGGAGGGGACAGCTTGGATGGGGGAAGTGGCTTGCCTGAGGCTGCAGAGCTCCTTACTGATGGCGCCAAGACTCCACCCTGCCTCCACCACGCCCATGGTGCTGCCTCCCCCAGCGGGGGCATGTGTGGGGGTGCACACAGGCAGGGAGGGCTCTGCAGGTCAGGAATGGACAACCACTCCTTCCTCCAGCACTGCCCTCCCGTAGAGATGTGCACTACAGCGCCTGCTCGTGTCAGGGAAGACATGGTACCGGCCAGGAGACGCAGCCCCAATACTGAGGCTCCCTCCCGCTGTATGTGGAGCATCTGCTGGACCCAGGACAACCTGACGGTGCACCCGGGGCCTGGCCTTGGGCCACACAAGTGTCTGTGATGCCCCGATGCCCTCGCAGCTGGACGGGTGGACGAGGATCCTGGGGACCCCCTACGTGCCCCTGCCCGAGTGCCACCACCTTCCTGTAGAGCTCAGGAGGTGGGCAGAGCCCGTCCCATCCCAGGAAGTCTCACGGTGGGTTTGCAGTGTCAGGGAGGTGTCCTGTGTGGTGACCCCCACTGAGGCCCCACAGGGATGGGGTGGCCACTCTCTGAACTCCATCTGTACCCGTGGGTGCCTGAGCTGGAGGGGGAAACAAGGTGCGGGGCCCAGGGGCCTGGGGGATCGGCGGCACCGCACGTGGGCTCAGGCCCTCCCCAGCCCAATGGGATGTGTCTGAAGGATGTGGCCCTGTCAACATGGGTGCCCTTGGCTGGAAGGAAGGTGGCAACCCAACCCCCAGAGGGGGCCCCGCTCCACAGGAGGGGCCTGGATCCATGGGGTGACACTTTGGTTTTGAGGTATTTGGATAAGAAGTGTGGATCGAGGAGAAGCTGTTTTAAGGCCTCAAAGCTCCCCACCCTCGCCCAGTCTAACTCACTGGTTGAGCTTTGACTCAGGGTAAGCCGTGACCCTCCCTCAAGGTTGTGTAGGATTCTGTGATGTCTGCGTAACAGGAAGGTCACCCGCAGACCCCCGCCCCGCCCCACGGCACCTCCTCCACGATGTCCCCGTTCTCAGCGTGCACCTGGGCCAAGGCCCCCAGGTCCCGGATGATGCTGAAGATCTCGTACATCTGGGAAGAGAAGTGGTGGGTGCTGGGCGGGACTGCGCCTATGCCAGCAGCGGCCTGGGGAACACCTGCCCACTCCCTTCTCCACGCCTGCCCTTACCTGGCTGTCGCTGCACTGGCACCGGTCCTTGTATGCCATGAAGACCAGGAAGGAGTTCACGCCTGGAGAAGAGGTGGGGGTCAGAGGCTCAGCCATCACCAGTCAGACAACCCGAGGAGGCTCTGCTGCTCCCTGCCCACTGGAGGGTCGGGGGTCTTGGGCCCCTCTCCCGCAGTGCTTCCATGGATGGCTTGCCAGTGCTTCCACGGATGGCTTGCCAGCCATGCGAACAGACCCCTGCTTCCACGCACACACCAGCCAGCTGGGAAGTGAGGCGAGGTGGCTACATCCAGGCCCTCCTTGCCTGCTCCTGTGCTCTGGGTTAAAAACTGATTGTCCATCCAGTGGCGAATGCAGGTGAGAACCCCTCACACCCGTCCAGCAGACCCCCCGTTACTGTGCCTGGGCTCTCGGCCTGAGTTCCTGCCCCTCGGCCTGAGTTCCTGCCCCCCACTGGAAGTACGGCCCAGGCTGCGCCGTGCTGGTGACCTCCATTCTAGCTGACCAGCACATCCAGCACCTGCCTGTGGGGCCTTGGGGCCCCGCTTGCCATGCGTGGCTCATGGTGCAGGCTTGTGGGACCGCCCACATCTCAGGGCTGGGCCCTTAGGACGAGCAGAAGGACCAGGGGCTGCCTCTGACATTGGGGCCCAAACAGGAAGAGGGCTGAGCTCTCCTGTTTCCTGGACAGCCACAGCCCATCCACCTCCCCCAGGACTCAGGACCTGTGTGGGGACCCGCCTGGGCCTGGAGGCAGGATCCCAACCTCCCATCACTCAAGCCCACCCAGCCCATGGCATCGCCTCCTGGCTGGGTGGAAAGTGCTGGTGTGACCCGCTAAGGCATGCTGGGGAAACCGAGTCAGCCTGTGCCCCACAAGCCATCCCTCCAGGTAGCAACCTGCATGTGACCTGGCATCTGGGGCCCCTGATGAAGGTGACGGTTGGGATGTGGGGCTGTCCCTGCAACACCACCCCGTGGGCACAGGACCTACAACTCCTGCGTGGCTCTCAGGCAGCAGAGGCCCCAGCAGTGCCCCCGCAGGGTGAGGGGAGGTGCAGGCCCTGCTTCCACCTGTGCTCTGAGACACGAGGCCACAGGCCTCCCAGGTCCACTCACAGAAAAGCATGGCTGGCAGAGCAGCTGCCTGGAGTGAGGCCCAGGGACCGAGGACTGATGGGCTCCACCAGCGCCCGGGCAGGGAGGTGAGGGATCCTGACACCAAGGGGCACCTGTGTCATGACCATCACCCTCTGGGGAATGGGAACCCAGAGGAATGGCCTTGAAGAAGCGCCCCTGCCTCCTTCAGGTCCATAGGGAGTGGGTAGCAGGCATCCCTGGCAGTGCTAGGGCCTGACAGTCTCCTGGGCTTGCTCGGACCCCATCCCGCCCCCACCTCCAGGCCGGAAGCTGTGGGCCAGACTCAGATTAGGAGAGATCAGTTATAATCAGATATGACACTTGTCAAACCCACTATGAAACTCTGATGTGGTTTTAGCTTCAGGGTTTTCTTGTGGGAAAAATGTTAAACTTGTTTATAGACTGATCTGTTTTAGCACAGATGACAACAAAGAGATACGGACTTAAAGGGTCTCCCTCTGAAAGGATCCCCAAATGCTAGGAGATGGGGAACGGGTGCTCTTCCACCCTGGGCAGCCTCTTTTCTAAGAAACCAGGGACCTGCTGTATCTTTTCATCGGGAGGATAATTCCAGGGTGGGTCCCTTGGATTGGGAAAGAGAAGGCCTCTTGGTCTAGAGTCTCTGACGGTGGGATGGGCCTTCAAATGGCTTTTCTCCAACTTCGACTCAAACCCGGACACCGGCCCTGGGGGAGATCAGCACCACCAGCAGGACACGGTCAGGGCAGAGGCCCCTCCACCAGGCTCCATGCCCGCCCTCCAGCCCCTCCAGCCACCCTCACCCTTCTCCTTGACCAGGGCCTCCAGCTCCTCCTTGATGCTCTCATGCCAGCGGGTGATGTCCACGTGCAGAGAGTAGTCGCAGCAGGCCGTGCTGTCCGCCCGCTCCCGCCACTGCTCGTAGGCCGACAGCAGGCTCACACCCGTGTCGGGGAAGACATGGTCCACTGTGAAGGCAGCATGGTCAGCAGCTTCCCGCACCGGTCCCCGGTTCCCACCTCTGCCTCCTCCATGGGAGATTGTTTCATGTTCCCAAGAGACCAGAAGACCATTTGAGGGAGACACAGCAGAGGCCACCGGCCTCTGAGAGAGGATGATGCTGTCACGAACCTGTTCTATTGCTTTGTTCAAAGAGGAACCTTCTGACCCAAGTCCCCCAGCCACCCTCTGAGCACAGAAGGGAGAGGGGGGAGAGGAAGAGCCCCACCCCAAACCACCCCACTCCCACGTCGCACGTGGGGGAGCGCGGGAGGTCAGGGCTTTGCCCCGCCGCCAGCTCCTGTCTCAGCCTGAGTGAGGCACCCCCAGGGCCAGACAGGGCCAGTGTGCTGTCCAAGGTGCTGGGCCCCATCTCTCAGTGCCTTCCCAGAACAGTGGGAGCTGGGCTGGTTTCCCGAGTGCCCCACTGGCTCCACAAGACTTGATAGGGGCCATCCTGCCCCCTGCACATAGCCATCGTGCTGCTGCCCCACTAACAACACACCCAAGGCCCCAACACTGCTCACTGGCTTCTCCTGGTACAGCCAGGAGAGAGCTCCGAGCCAGGTGGTCTGACAGGAGGGCACGCCCACCAGGGATGCCTTCCTCCAGCACAGCCCTCCCTCGGGACCCTACACAACCCAACAGGATGAGTGGGCACCCACCCTCCCTGCAGCCACCCACAGTGCCAGCCTGGGCCTGCAGGCAGAGGAAGACGGAGGCAGGACAGAGGCCAGCCTCGTGTCTGTGGTGTTTCTCTGTCTTCGCCGGGACCCACAGCTGGCCGGATGCCTTGGCACTGGCACAAAGCAGGTGGTCTCGACTGTGCAGACATCCTGACCGGCTTGGGCGCCGCCCAAAGGGCGTGAGCAGTGGCCAGTCTCCTCAGACTGCAAGGTGGGCTGCTGCTGGTTTTCCCTCCCTTTGTGGCTGAGTAAACCAAACCAAGCTGTGATTTGGCTAAATGTCCCTGCGAGGTGTCCCAGGGTCCTCAGAGCTGCCCTCCCTGGCATGCCAGGGACACAAAGCAACTTACGTGCATTAACTCACACATGACTCACAAGCTTGTGAGGCCAGTGTTCTGTTTTACAGGTCAACGAAGTGTGACTGGTAAAAGCCAGCTGAGTTATCTGGAGTCACATAGCTAGAAAACTATAGAACCAGGTTCAGCTAGGCCCCTCAGACCCATTCTCAACCACAGCAGTGATGTCTGCACCAGACGGACGCAGCGGAGAGAATGGCACCCAAGGCCACGCAGTGTGGTCAGGGTCTAGGCTCTGGGGCCTCGTCCTGGCTCCTGAGCTCACCACGTGCTCATGGTGGGCAGGTGGACTCCCCTCACCCGCCTGTTAAACTGGGCTTAGCTGAGAGGGTTTTAGGAGGAGAACATGTGAGCTGATGGGTGTCAGGATAGAGCCCGTGCTGGGCACGCAGCCAGCACTACAGAAATAGCAACTCTGGTTATTTTTTGATGGGATAATAATGAGCATTGCTTTTATCATTTTTCTAAAAATACAGCCTCCATCCTTAACTCTTCTTGACATGAGCAAGAACCTTCCACATATCAAGCTTCCGAGGCATGTGGCTCAAGGTCAAACAGGTATCTGGCATTTCAGAAAGCACGACCCATCCCCTTGCCAAGGCATTTGAGTTTTCCAAACCCCAGCTCTGGGCCAGCTACTAGTGCCCAGGAAAGAACAAGTGGACACACATCAGTCCCCTGATTTCCAGTCCTGGAAATCCCAAGAGCATTCCAGAGCTGGCCACGCAGAAACACCCAGGGCAGGACACAGGGATAAGAAAGGCACTCCAGGTTCTCAGACAGATGCAATAAAGGCACCTTTAGAGGTCACTCCTCCTCCCACACACACCTGGCCAGAGGGAGGGTGGCAGACGCTGGCTGCCCCCTGTAGAGGAGGAGACCCAGACACTCACAGATCGTGGTGGTTCCTCCTGCTAGCGCTGCCTTGGTGCCCTGACAGAAGTCGTCAGCCGGGGTCATGCCCAGGACGGGCATCTGCAGCCTTGTGTGGACGTCAACGCCACCGGGAAGCACCATCAGGCCATGGGCGTCGATGGTCTTGATGCCCCCAGGGACGATGAGGTTTTCTCCGATTTGTCTGAAAGCAGCAGAGATTTCACTGGTTACAGTGAGCCCAGGTCAGAGCCCAAACGAGCTCCCAGCAGCGCCGCAGAGCTGAAGTGTTTGCGTGAGCTGCAGACCCCGAGGAAAAGGCCAGCACGGCCGGCCACTCACTGGACCAGCTCCTCGGGAGTGCCAGGGAGCAAAGCATCCCACAGCACAGCTCAGGACAGTCACTGCAGGGTCCAGCCTCGCGCAGACGCCACGCCCTGTGGTTTTCCACTCAGGTCCCTGGTTGCTACTTTTTTGACTACAGGAGGGAGCGGCTTGACAGACAGAAGCAGATGCGCTAACAGGTGTGGGCACCGGTATTTAGGAAGCACCTGCTGTGAGCCAGGGACAGTACTAAGTGCCGTGATGAACAAAGAAACATGGAAGCTGGTGTCCTGCTTTTGCCCTGCAGCCACCTGACATGCCTCTGCCCTCACCAAAGGCCGGGGCTCTGACAGTGGCCACCAGGTTACTGCTGCCAAGGATGGGTTTGGAAAAGAAGAAACCTCTCCCATGGATTTCACCCAAAAGTCAATGCCTGGATACCATGTGGCCAGTGTGTACACAAGAGCTGGGGACGTATTTTCAACTGCCTGGATACCATGTGACCAGAGTGTACACACAAGAGCTGGGAATGTATTTACGGCAGAAACTTACTTTATCAAGCCGTCTTCCACGTGCACATCAGCGTAAAAAGACTGGTCGTCATTCACGATCCTCCCACCTCTGATGAGAAGGCGGTCACTCTATTTGGAACAACAAAGGGTAATTTTTCTCCAAACTGAGTTACTCAGCAACACCCTTGGTACAACTCCTTTCTCTGGAATTATGATTGAAACATTCAGGCAAAATTTCTAGATGTAAAAACCAGCACAAAAGCCTGCAGTGGTTTACTATTCCCCAAAAAGTGGCACCAGGTACTCAAAACCAGTTTCCCCTAGAAGCGCCATACACACCCCAGAGCTGCTGTCTCTTGGCCTCTTGTGCAGCCTCAGGGATCCTGCTCTCCTCCACCCAGTCTTCCACCCACATGGGAGCTGATAAGAGCTGGACTTTGGTTCCGCCCAAACACTGCAGACCAGTGATGGTGCCAGGAGGCAGAGGCAGAGCAGCGCCCCCACAGGCATGGTCCCCACCCCAGGAGGCTGCCTCCCACTGAGGGGAGACCACCGGCAGCAAAAACACACGTGCACAGATCGTCGCAGACAGTGACGAACGCGCAGAGCACAGTGAGGGCGCCGTGGCAGGGCCATGAGAGGGGCTGGGAGAAGGACCTCTGGGGCAGGGGTGGCTGATACGGGGCAAGGCGGACATGGTGAGCATTCCAGCCAGGAAGCAGCTTGGCCCTGGGGCAGGAAAGGGCTTGAGCTGCCATCAGCAGACCTGGGAGGAGGCCGAGGTCTGGAACCTTCTGGTGGGGTGGTGGTGCCAGAGGCAGGTTGGTGCCAGAGCTTGGCAGGGGCAGGATATGTAAGCCTGGGGACTCCATGACTGCCCCTGACTGGGGGCTTTAAGCAAGTTTCAATCCTAGTTTGATTGATGTTTTAAAGAGATCACCTTGGCTGCTGTGTTAGAAAGTAGATTGTGATGTTTAACAATGGAAGCAGGATCATTGCTGGAGTGATGTCTGAGTGAGATGAGGAGCTCTGGGACAGGACTATGGGAAGGAATGGGAGGAGAGTGGATTCCAGAGAGGCTGGGAGTGAGGAGGGCAGGACTTGCTGACCAAGAGGCCATGAGGGTGATGGGGAAGAGATGGGGTGACCTCAGGTTCCAGCGCAGCTCGGACGCACTCCCAGTGGGGCACAGAGCGTCAGCCTGGCAAGGCTGGCTCTCAGTGGGTCAGCCCTGGCAGCACAGAGCTGTGGCATTAGGCAGGGATTGACTCCAGTGCTTGGCAGTCATAAATCCTCCTCTAAGAATCCTACCAGATGGCCGAGAAGCAGATTAGGCAGAAAGTGAGGTGTCACTGATGGGACTCTGCATGACCGTCAGAGGTGAAGATCTGACCTCAGTGGAGAATGTGGGAGAGAAACACGAAAAAGGAGTGAAAGGAGGTGGAGAAGGACGCATGCACGGGCTGGACCTGGCAGCTCTTTTCCCTCCACGGTCTCGCGTGCGCCTCAGCACGCCCGACGACTGACCAGGCAGGACTGACCATCTGCATTTAACAGGGAGGTCCAGCTGTCTGCCCTGGGTTTCCAGGGCCCACCCACAGGTGGCCAGGGTCCTAGCGCGGGGCTGCAGCCTTCACACACCGTCAGTCTGAAGCCAAGAGCATTAAACTGAAGCGCACAATTCGTAAAACTCTCGGAATGAGGAGTTCATTATCTAGTAGCCCCATTACAGGATTCACTGCTGACGTCTAACTGTGAGGCTGTATTTTCAGGATCCCAGTGACTTGTAAACCACTACCCCGTAGTCTACAAACGGCTGGCAGACTATGCCATAGACCAGACCTAACCCTCTACCTATCTTCATACAGCCCTAGGCTAAGAATGGTTCTCGTATATTCACTGAAAACAATAAAAAGAGTATATCATGACTCGTAAAAATTCTACGAAGTTCACACTGCAGCATTCACAGATAAACTTTTGTTGGAACACATTGGTGCCCACTGATTTCCTAAGTGTCCAGAACTGCTTTCCTGGCAGGGTCAAGCAGCCGCAACAGGAAGTGTGGTCCACAAAGCTGACAGCATTTACTCTCGGGCCGGTTGTGGAAGAAGTTTTAGACCCTTGGTCTACAGAGCTGTCCGTTCCCAGCTGCTGCACCTCTCCTCCTCCTGCCCAGTCCCAGCTGAGCGCCAGGCCCAGCGCTGACCCCACACCACCATGCATTTGGAGCCTCTGTAGCCGAATCAGGCCCTGGCTGCCTTCCCGGAGCTGTCCCTCCTCTTCACTTTCCACCCCTCCCAGGGGACCCATGCATTTTCAAGGAAGCCCTAGAAAACACAACCAGGCAGAGGGAGGCTTGAGGAGACGTGTGGTCTGGGCTCTCTGCTCATAGACACCCAAGTGTTCCGGCACCCACACTCAGACTGGGTTTGGACCCCAGAAGAGACACAGCTGGGGTGTGGGGCCATGCTCTTCTAACTGCACTCACCCAGATGAGGGTGAAAGTTCCCTGGAAGCAGCTACCCCCACACTGACATGGATGCCTGACCTGCCCTGGAAAGGGGTCCTCCTGCACCCCCAAACTCGACCCCCACATGCCAGCTGGCTGGCAGGATCTCCTTCATCAAGACCAGACCCAGCCGGGCAGAACCCTCTGAAGGCAGGAGCCCCTCCCGTCTGGAGAGGGGAGGGCTCCTTCCTCCCTCAGCGTCTCAGGGAGTGGAGCCCACAGCCCACGGCTTGAGCTAATGCCAGAGGTCAGACCCCACGGCCCTCCCACCAAGGCCAAGTCCAGAGTCGGGTCTGGGACCCCATGGACACCCCCGCCCAGGTCCTGCCGGGTCCCGAAGCCTCCCTTCCTCCCACCCCCATCGCCCGCCTCCCGAGTGGGGAGGCTTTGTTTCTGGCAGAGCGGGACCTCCCGCGCCGGTGCGTGTGGGTGTTGGGGAGGGGTCTCTGCTCTCGAAGGCTCGGGGGCTGCCGGGGCGCCCGGCCACCTTGGAGTCGCTGAACCCAGGTTAGTGGAGGAGTTCGGGGCCACCAGGGACTCCGGCCAGAGCGGCTGGGGCTGAATCGCTTTGTCTCGGACAAAGAGCTCCCGACGCGGCGCCAGTGCGTCCAAGGGGCGGGCGGCCCACGGGCTGTGCCGGGAACGGCATC
>NW_012115200.1:3458040-3470172 GCF_000951035.1 Colobus angolensis palliatus | reverse complement strand
GCTTTTCCACGCCGGCCGCGAGAGACGGAGGGCAGGAGGGGGGGCGCGAGTCGGAGAGACACGGAGACAGCGAGACAGAAGGAGGCGCTCGCGCTCGCCAGGGACCGGGACCCGGTGGCGGGCAGGACCTCAGGGGGGTCGCAGGACCCAGAAAGCTCAGAACCTTTGTGGAGAGGGAGGCCCCGCAGAGAGGAGCGGGTGAGCCCCACGCCCGGCGTCCTCCGGGTGCAAGGGTCTCGGGGAGTCCGGGCCCGAGGCCACTACCTGCTGGGGGTCACGGGCCTGGGTCACGCCGGGCTGCACTCGGGGACTTGCTGCGACCGTTGAGGGGTCTCCACAGTGCTGGCCCGACCGCTCCGAGTCGTCGCGCGCCCCGCAGACTGGCTCTCCAACCCGAGGGCCGCGGCGGCCGCCGCCCAGCGCGTCCAGCGGCAGCGTCTTGCTCTCGAAGGCGTCCTCCACGCAGCGGAACACGCAGCCGAGCTTGGGCCGGGCCAGAGGCCTCGCGGGCTCCTGAGGCTTCCGCGCGGTCATGGCAGGAGCGGGCGACAGGGTCTGGTCTCGGAGCCTCCTGCAGCGACGTCTGAGCCTCCTGCAGCGCGCTCTGCGCTGCAGGTGCACTGGGAGGACCTGGCGGCCGCGCCCTCTCCCCGCCTCCTGCCGCCCGGCGCGGAGCTGGCGCTGTCCACGTAGCAGGTGCTGAACGCCCCATTCTGGCCCCTGGGTGCTCGCTTGGTCCCGGCCAGGCGTGGCTGCTCGCCCTCCGAACATGGTGGGCGCTGGGAAGGCAGGGCAGGGAGCGCACCCTGGAGAAACCGCTATGGGAATCCCAACCACATTTTCAGGCCCCTTGGGCCGTCCCACGACAGACAAGAAGGCCCTGACTCCGAAACCCTGGGCGAGTGTGGAGGGCTAGATGGGGGGTACTCGCCCACGCGAACTGCTGCTGATCTCCCTTAAAGCCGAGTTAGAGGCTTGGGGCGAGACAGGGGTGAGGGGGCGATGCTGTCACTCCATCTTTCACTCTACCCAGCCTACAAAGGCTGAATTTGAACCCAGAGACTTCGGGCCTTTGCGTTGTTAGCACTTCCGCACTTCAAAGCCAGAGTTCCGACACTGAGTCACCTCGATTACTGGCGGGGCTTGAGCCAGCAGAGCTAGGTCGAGCAGCTTCCCACCCCCTTGTCCTCCTCTGGCTCCCCCTCCCCTCAATGATTAATATAATGTGTTACTCACCTGTGGGACCGTCCACGGCAAACATCACCAACTGTTCTCATGCATGTGCAGAAGTTCCGTCCCTTTCCTAATTGTTCGATCTCTTCGATGGTTCACATTTGACCAACAGCCACAGGAGGGAGTCTCCCAGGTGGTCGACCTGAGCCAGGTGCTGCCAGGCACCCCCGACTGCAGAGCTTGCCCTCCAGGTGATCTCGCAGGTGAGACCTGGGGCTTTCCTCCACAGTGGGCGGAAGGCGCAGACCTCGTTTCTGGTGTTTGGAGGCACTGTTCAGGGAATGAACTCAGAAGTGCAGAAATGGCTCATACGGCTTTCAGTTCAAACTTTAATACCTTTGAGGGGACTTTAATCGTCTAAGATTTAAAACATTTTTTATTAAAACTGTACAATAATTTACAAATGAGTAAAAATTCTCTGGTATATATCATAGGAATCACAATACAAAAATATTTGTAAAATCTTGTAGATCACCATACAAACCTACGTTAGGCCTGTGAATACTGATTAGCACTGGACAGAATGTCACGTGGTTAGAGGGTGACTAAGAAGGGAGTGCCTGGGAGAATACACACACTGCTTGGCATGCTGCCATAAAAAAACAGGCCCGGTTAGTTTTTGCATAAATTTACAATAAAGCTTTTTAAAAAATATACAGTAAACAAATATATGATTTGATACCTATATTCAGAATATGAGTTTCCTGAGCCTAAACTTAAATTCCACTCTGTGTTAAAACACACACTCCCTCTCAGGGTTTCAAGGATGGGATGACAGTGAGTGTTGGCGAATGCATCAGTGCCTCCAAACCCACACATGGGCACTCTCTTCTTTTTGACTTCTAGTGTCGGTGTTCACAAGCCCTGTAAGGCACTCGGGGTATCCTGAAGGCTACAGATTCTGCCAGGGCAGAGACTTTAAGGAACAGCCATAGTCCTTCTCCAGCTCAAAATCTGGACCATGGGCACAAGGTAAACAACACACTGGTGTCAACAAAGAAATCTGTGATTTACGTGGATTTTTACTGTAGATGAACTGAAGTATCTATGTTGTTCTGTGTGTTGAGCAGAGTGTGATGATGTTAATACAATATAATGTAAATGTTGATGTTCTGGTTACACAGTAATCGTTTCTGGCCACATTTCAGGGTCCTTCCTCTTGTGTTATTAGGGGGTGATGCATTTATACAGACTTCCCCTGTTAGAAGAGCTAGCAGTAAGACAGCCTGGAGGAAATTCACTCTAGCCCATTGGTTTGGAAAAGAAGGTATAACCTACAATTTAGAAATGCACCTTATTTTTAAATACTTGAATTCTGCTGCTGCTCACTGGACCAGGAGGAGTCAGTGATAAATGTTCATATTTACCTTTTTGGGGGCAAAAACCCAGTTCTGAAATGCTGGATATTGTAATCAGATGTAAAGAAGGTGCCTATGATAGAAGAGTGAGAACAATGATATCTAAGGAGAGGAACTGATGCTCCAACTAGATGTGAGCTTTCAGGAATGGGACAGGGATGTAATGCAGTTTGGATGTTATTCAGCACATTCCTTGCACCTTCTCCCTTTCCTATATACATACGTTTTACATATTAAACAATTACAACTTCATAAGAATTGGTACATATTTACATGCTTCTCTTTGCTGTATAGTTTGCCTTATTATTATTACAGAACTGTGATTAAGAGTGTCTGTGGTGGACAGAGGTGTATGAAGTGCTCCAGACATATATACAACATGCAAAACTGTGATGCCCCAAATAAACATGAGGGATGTGAATCTGAGTTTCACTGCACATCTTTAGATCCAAAACAGTTGGCCCATGCAGCTGTTGTTCCCATGCAGGTCAACACTGGGACCATGCCAGGAGCTCCCCCAGAGGAGGAGGCCAGGTTGGCAGGGAGGCAGGTAGAGTTACAACATATTTCTGGATACCTGCATCATAGAGTCCATCGGACTTCAACCCAGCAGTTCACCCATAGCGCCACGGTAGCTTTTATTAACACAAGGCTATTGTGTGCCATTCAGTTCTGAGTATAATAAATGTACCAAGAAGATGCAGTCATTAAAATGAGACAAAACTACGCACAGAGGACTGAACAAGATTTCAGACTTGAGACGCAAACCCCAAGGTCAGGCTCAGCTAGAGACATTGAACTGGCCCAGTATCTTGTCTGAGTAAATCAGGAACTGTGGCTTGAATAACATCAGAAACGGATGGGTCTTTCTTGGACAAGTGCTGATTAAGTGCATTTTCCAGCAGAAACCCTGCAGCCACCAAAGAAAAAGCATACCTGTCTGACAGTATTAGCTTTTCCCTGATTTCAACCTAGGGAACCATGCCTGGTCCGCAGCCACTATGTCATCTGCCCCAAAGTCAGACATTTCTTCTGACACAAATATAAAATGAACCTAATACTTCCAGACAACCCAATCCTCCCTGCAGCAACTGAGTCACCTCCTTTATACAATGGTGCACGTTACATTCACACCTGGCTGCACATCTAACTGCCTCAACTTCTAGGTGCCTCAAAATGGCTAAATCCCATGAATTGCTCTTCTGGTTGAGTGAAAACACGCATAAATGCAGGCATGTGCACACAAGTGAGCGCGCACACACACACCTCCTGTCAATTCAGCTCTGAGAGCAATAACCTTAGACCACCAAGGGTGGGAGGACACAGAAGTTCCATCTGCAGGCAGTCAGGCTCCATCCACAGGCTGGACGAAGCTCCCGGGCTATGGCCTGCATCTCCCAGCAGGAATGGAAATCACACCTAACGTTGCCTTCACCAATGCACTGCTTCCTCTCTGAAAAAGAGTGAAGAAAACACCATTCAGTGCAACGACATGGGGAATGTGGGCACCACGAGTCAGCATTCAAGGCAGTTGGGGCCTTGACCAGGCACTGGCTCTACACAGGACAGTCCTTGAGCCAATGGCAGGCACTGCCCTCATGGGTCCAGCACCAGCTACAGCACCACATCCTGAGCCTCCAGCCCGGGAGACGCACCCGGTCCACGCTGAAGGCCACACTCTCAGGAAGATGAGTCCATGCTCCCCACAAGGCCCCTACAGAAGTGACCTTGGATCTTTCTCACCACGTCTGGGCCAGCGGCCTGGTTTCTACCCAACTTTACTCATTACTTAGAAAGTGGGCCTCTGCTAGGTTCAAATTGTTTATTACCTTTCAATTTTTCAATGTTTTTGAAGAAGTTATGAAGGAGCTACTTTTCACAATGGCAGGCCCCAGATCGGTCCCTGGGGCACAGCAGCATTGGGTGGGAGGCCACGTGGGCTGAGGGGCCGGGGAGAGAGCATGCTGGGACAGAGGCAGAGGGCCCGGCAGTAGAGACACCACGGTTTACTAATCTAGGAGAGGTCTGAAGAGCTTTTTAGTTTTTGATTTTTTTAACCTAACTTCTAAGTAAGATATTACTTCAAACAGAATGAAAAATAAATGTAGTCAAATGACACATACATGTTTACTTCTTCCCGTATTAAGCGTTACAGCTGAAATCTCTGCTGCAGTTAACATAGTACCTTGTTCTTTGTGCCTTTAATCAGGTTCATTTCTAAATAGGTTGTGGTGGAACCATCGATCTCTAGAAGGTACAGGAGGAAGGGGACCTGCTAGTCCAGCCCTCATATTTTACAGATGGAAAAGCTGAAGCCCCATGTAAAATAGGGATTTCCCTCAGTGACACTTCCAGGCTGAGCAGGGCCAGGGATCCAGACACCTACCTAGTAACACTCCCAGCCCATCAATGCCTCTCTGAATTATGGGATCAACTGCCTGGGGTATGAACTATGCACATGCAAATAGAGAACAGAGGTCTTGTTGAAAATATTATGCAGAATTTTAAAAACTCACTCCCCAAACTGAAGGGACAAGACCAGAGTGTTGGGTTTCCTGTGGTCACTCGATCCCGCTCCAGAGCCAGCTGGTGCTCTCCATTGTCAACACGCTCCACTCACTACCCTATTTCCAGAACAGGAGACTTTCTGCCCCATCCATGGCTGCAACATACCACTCACACACACACACTGCATGTGCATGTACACACAATGCACAACACACATACATGCACATGCACAAACAGCACATACACACTGCACTTGCATGTACACACAACACACTGCACACACATGCCCACACAATATGCACACATGCACTGTACGTGTGTACACACAATGCAATACACATGCACATGCACATACAGTGCACAACACATACACATACATGCACATGCCCAAAGACACCACTCACACAGCACACACATACACACAATATATGCATGCATACACAACACGCCACTCACACACAGCACATGCATTCACACATGATACACACACACACACACACACACACACACACACATCGTTCTGCTTCCAGGTGTGCAGTCCTCCCAAATCCCTTCCGCCCCACCCTATCTCTTCTGGGGGATGTGGTCTTCTCCCTCCCACCCTCCCTCCCCTTTCTGGCCACTGTCCCTCAGTCAGCTGAGGACCTCATCCAAGCGGGAGCCATGTCAGGCACAGGACAAGTGGGAGGCGGCCACCCATGGGTCTGGCCTTGGTCTCTGTGGCTCCATGGGGCTCCTTAATTCCCCCATGCAAGCCCTGGCACCCCAAAGTCCTCACTCAAGGGTGTCTCCGTGGACAGGCCTGAGGCTGCTAGCTGCAGAAGTGCCTGCTTGCAAGGGCCGGCATCTGGGAACTTGGCTTTGAAGCATTCCTTTAGTGAGGAAGTTCCTGCCTAGACCACTTGTGCAAACAATGTGATTCATGGCAAACACTGGCCTTTCTTTTGAGGGCCTGGCATGTTAGTGGGCAGGGGGTGCACAACTGAGTAGTCCCCCAATCAAAATCATGAATTTTGGGTCTTAGCTGGAATTCCCTAAGCAGAAACACTGCATACGTGGGGCTGTGTTTTGCTGCTGGAGGGAGTGTGTGCCCCATGTGCACCTCGCAGCGGGGAAGAGAATGGGAGGGGAGAGAGCATAGTAAGTCTGCTCACAGGCCTCTCCAGGCTGTGCCTGTGAACGCTTCCCTTGCAGATCCAGCCACGCCTCCTGATTATAGGGCTGCGACAATGGTGTGGCTGTGCCACGGTGTGGTTGTTGTGGTGTGACTCTGCCGTGATGGGGCCCTGCGTGGTGTAACCCTGCCATGGTGTGGCTTTGCTGTGGTGTGGCTCTGCTGTGGTGTGACTGTGTGCTGAGTCCTGTGAATCCCAGTGAGTTCCCAGACATGCAGGTGGTCTTGGGGGCCCCCAGAACATCTGCTTCCACTGTTGCCTGGAAGTGTGGGGGATGGGGGGACATGGGGCTGCAAATTACCTTCAGGGAGCGCATTCTTTTACCCACTTGGCTATTCACATGGCAAATATTTACTTGAGTGTATCAGTGCCACAGCACGGGTTCCACGGGAGAAACCCAGGCAACCCTCATCCCAAGAGCTCCCAGTTCTCAGGGAGGGGCAGGAAAGTGCTTCTCAGGTGGCTGAGCTTCGAGTGACAGGAGAGAGGCAGGATGTGGGGAGCTCAGGCATAGTGCAGGTGGGGCCCCAACCAGCTCACAGCCCGGGGAGCTCAAGAGTCCCATCGACAATGTCCATGCACACACATGGACACTACCCAGTGCCCCATGGCCATGCATGATGCTGGGGGAGGATGCGCACTGAGGGCTCCTGCCCTTCGCCCTGGAGGGGAAAGCCTGGGTAATTTTATCTTGGGCTGCGGTAAGGATGGCTGATGAAGCATAGGAACAAGGTCATGACCACAATCATGAACTTGGCTCATTGGACAGTGCCAAGGGCTGCAACAGGGACAGGAGATGGCAGCATGCCTGGGGCACCACCCGGGGCTGGCACAGGGCACTTCTGCAGGTGGGGGCCCCCAGCCCCACAGGCACGAAGGCACCAGAACCTCGCTAAAAGCCGCAGAGGCAGAACCCTTATCAATAACACCATGGGTACCACGTGCAGACAGAGTCGTACATATGGATCAGGAAACAGCATTCTGATTGATGTCAAAACAGAGCCCGAGGAACAGGCCCCTGCCGTCTGTGTGTGTGCTGGAAATTTCCACTGGGATCTCCACTGTTTGGAAACATAACACAGTTGGCAAGGAAGATAAGAACCTTCCTGGGGTCCCGACCTCTGCTTGCTTCAGAATTCATCAGATGATGAATGCCACTGGAAGGCTCAGGACCTACAGCCTCAGTTTCCAAAAGTGTGCATGAGACAAGCAACCCCAGGGTCCTCACACAGGGTGAGCCGCTTGGGAGGTGGTGAGACCCTGCAGCCTGGATCCTTGCTCTGTTCCCCAACACTGCCCCACAAATACACAGATTCCCAGCTGACAGGACAAGGAGCGAGGGCTGAGCACAGGACCTTTCCCCATATGCTCTTTTGTCTGAGAAACTTTAGCCAAATATTTTCAAACCAAACAGAAACAAATGGCAACCACTAAATCTGCTCACGGTCAAGGTGTTTTTTTCTTGAAGCTCTGATTTGGGGAAAATATGAAACAGACCTTACCCAGATACAGGCTTAGCCTCCTCCTCCTTTTCCTCCTCTACTCACTTCATGGGGTCTCTCTCAACCCTACAGAGGGGACCAGTGCTGTTACCAACTCCCTGTCTGCCCAGAGCCACCTCTGAGGTCATCCTCTCCCCAGCCACCACAGAGGAGCCCCATGTGGCCCACACGGATGCTGGGATAGCCCTCCCATCCTGGGACAGTCCTCAGGCATGTGGTGTTCTGCTCTGGGTCAACCTCCTGCTGATTTTGGCTCTAGAGCTCCCTAATAAATAATAAAGGCAGAAGCCACTTTGATGGTGCAGGTGGCAGGTAGGACAGTGAAGTGGGTGCACAGGAGCAGGTGCACACACACCACAACCAAATGCACAGTGTGCACACACACGCACACTGCCCAGGGCACAGGAGCAAGTGTATATACACCAAGACCAAATGCACAGGCACACTCCCCCCACGCGCTGGCATACGCACACACACCCGTGTGCACACTTTCTCCCTATTCTCCACGGGTTCCTGGTTTCATTTTCTATCTGGTGGTGCAGCTGCTCTCACAGGCCTCCACAGTGATGCCCAGCTACCCTTTCTGACATCAGCTTCTCTAATAATGACATCCCTTATTAACGGCCCCATGGCCAGCCTAGTAAAAGGATCCATTATTGCTTTAACCAAGATGGTTGCATTAGAGATTGCAAGACAGCTGGCCCACAGGCTGTAAGCTGCTGACTGAAAAGAATAAATTAGACAATAGAGCAATAAAGGGGGAGGGGGACCCTTGGTTTCAAGTCAGTTGTTCAGTTTCTGAGATTTTGTGCAGATCACCCAGTAACATTTGAGAAACATCTTTGCCCTTGGTAAAAACAGAAAGATTCTAAACAAAAAGCAAAGGAAAACAGCTCCAAAGCCAACAGGAACTGGATAAGAGGTTGGTATCAACTCCCAAAGTTGCAGATTCCGACTCCCAATGTGACCCAGGAGTAGCCGCAGCACCAGCACGTCAGGAGACTCCACAGGAAGGCTCAAGCAGCAGCACTCGTAACAAGCAGAGGCCTGGAAATAACCAAATGTCCACCGGAGGGGAGGTGAAGCCCCAGCACGAGCTCGCAGATTGGAGGGTGCACATGGCTGAATCCCTGCACAATGACTCCAAGCACAAACACCCAAAGGACGCCTTTTAACAAAGATTTCAAACACAATTAGAGAGTCTGCCTTTTGGAAATGTGTCTGCTACAAAGCGCTGCACAAAGCCCTCATGGGGAGGGGATGGGATGGGCCACAAGGTCAGAGGTCAGTGTTTGTTTTGCGTGGCAGAGCCACAGAATGAGCAAGCAGGCTGCTGCAGACCAGCAACAAGAGCGAGGCACACACCAGCACCAGGACCAAGACCATGCTGTGCACCAAGAAACACGAGGACAATGCTATGCTTAGGATGTGGGGACCAGGCAGGAGCTGCAGGCAGGAACCCTCCCGCTGGTCCTGCCATGCAAATGCAACGTGACCCCATGGATGCCTGTGAGCTGGAGGCTGTACGGGAGCTGCTTCTGCCATCAGACAAGCACACGGCTGACCCCAGGGCGGAGCCCTCCCCATTCCCTCTTGGGGCTGGAGCCCTGGCTGATGAAGCTGCCCTAACGGGCAGTTGCTGGGGAGCAGATCCTGCAGGGAGCATGGTGGGGCACCTGGAAGACTCCACCCCCTGATCGGGGTCTGCAGCCTCTGCTTCCAAGAGAGACAGGCAGTGCCTGGGCGGTACTCAGGGAGGGGAGCTTCCCCCAGCTCAGCAACTGCCCTGGGAGGGGACACCCCCCAAAGGACTAATTGTTCACACTTGGGTGAGCTGTTTCTAAACACCTCACCTTTTGTTTCTCTTTCTTTTCTTTAACAATATAGACAAATTCAGTAAGAAAACAATTTCACTGGGCTACGATGCAGAGCATTACAGATTTCTTTTAAGTGACGGCTCCTGCTCCATCATGCACAATGCCCATGAACTGGATACATTCTGAACAGGGGCAGCCTTTTAAAATCCCTGGGTTTTAAGATGACAGACAGACATCATCTCCAGCAGCAGCCTGGTGGAAGCAGCCTGTGGCCCAGCTCCAAAGAGCAGGGCTGCTCATTGGCATTCAGGCACCTGCTCCGCAGAAGCTGTAAATCTGAACCTGCTGACGGTTCATCAACACACCTCAATCTTCCAGACCCTAAGCTGACCCAGGCCCAGGCCCTAGAGATCCAGCCCACCCTGGGGTCAAATGGGGACCAGACACACTGGCTCTGCCGGCTCAAGGGACCCCACCAGCAGCCCTGCCCTCCCATCTTGTGGTAGCAGAGTAGGGTGGACACCTCAGCCAGGACGGCGCTGACCACAGAGCCAAGCAGAAGGGACTTTCATAATAAGAAGGAGGCGTTATTGACCATGGGGTGGAAGGAGACAAGGACGTTCTTGTGTGGACATTCACATGCAAACAATGAACTTCAATCCGGACCCAACCGCATGTGCAAAGTTAACTCAAAGTGAATCGCAGGCATTTTAAATTTAAGACATAAAACCACGGATTCTAGAAGGAAATGGGAGAAAATATTTGTGACTTTGAGTTAGGCAAGTTTTTCTTAGCTCTAACATCAAAAACCACAATTCATTTTTTAGAAGTAGATAAATTAGACTTCATCAAAATTAAGAACTTCTGCCCTTTAAATGACACTCAAGAGAATGAAAAGACGAAAGAGACTGGAAGAAATACTTTTCAATGGTGTATCTGATAATGGCACGTATCCAGAATAGAGGAAGAAGCTCTCAAAACTCAGAATAACAAAGTAAACAACCCAATTCAAAAATGGGCAAATGATCTGAACAGACGTTTCACCAAAGAAGGTATACGGATGGAAAATCAACACACGAAAAGATGCTCAACGTCATGAGTCAGCAGCGAAATGCAAATGAAACCCCAAATAAGATGCCACTCCCCCTCTATTGGAAGCGACCAAATAAGGAGAACCAGCCTAACCATGTGAAGACGTTGTGTGGGGGGCAACGGGAACCCTCCCAGCGCCGGTGGAAATGCAAAACGGAACAGCCACTCTGGACAACAGTTACTTGTAAAAGTAAGCACGCACTCACCATGTAATCCAGCAGACCCAGTCCTAGGTATTCACCCAAGAGAAAGGAAAACTTGCTTTCATGAAAAAACCTGTACACACATTAGAGCAGTTTTGTTCATATTTGCCCCAAACTGGAAACCACCCTGACGTCCCTCAACAAGACCCTGGCGCACTGTGGTCCTCTCCCCCGAGGGGATTCTATTCGGGAACAGAAGGAGAACCCACGGAGCCACACAGCACAAGGAATCTTACGTGGGTTCTGCTGAACATAAACACAGCCAGATCCCCAAAGCTGTGCTACGTGATGCCATTTACCTGATGTGGAAGTGGCAAAATGGACACGATGAGAAACAGGTCAGGGCTGCCAGGGAGGGGCCGCTGCACAGGCAGCTCGGGGAGCAGCTCGGGGATGGGATGGTCTGTGTTGGGGCTGGGGTAGGGGATGCATGTGCTGTGCATGGGCCACAACCCAGAAAGCCATCGCAGACACACCACACACACCGCAGACACACCACCACAAGCACAGCAGAGACCACCACGGACACTCCACAGACCACCACGGACACAACACACACCACCACGGACACGACACACGCCACCACGGACACGACACACGCCACCACGGACACGACACAGACCACCACGGACACGACACACGCCACCACGGACACCGGACACTCCACACACCACCACAAAATGCACCACCATGAACATACCACAGGCCACACACCACCAAAGCATACCAGTCAATTGTACTACATGTACATTTTTTCAAAAAGTCAATATGTGAAGAAACACGAATGAAATACCAGCTGTACAAAGGCACCTGGCTGCACTACAAACGAACAGCTCTGGGGAGGGTGGGTAAGAAAAGAACCCACCTGAGTCGTTTGGAAAACTGTGTTGTGTGTGGACACCGTGAGGCTGGGGGAAAGGAACTGTGCTCCAGCTGGGGCATCTGTTTCCTGCAGGGTCTGGGTCATCCTGAGGTGACACGGGTGTATGCCAGGGCTGAACAGATGAACAGGTACATCACAGACAGTGAGCGCCAAGCGTCTGCTACCGCCAACATTACACACAAGGAGAGCACGGCTGGGAAGAACCACATACCGTTGGCCTGGAATTGGAGGCATCACCACGGACTTGTGGTTTCATAACAGCATTAGATAGGTAGGTAGGTAGATGATGAGAGACCGGGGAAGGAGAGAGAGGGAGGGAGAGAGAGAGGGAAGGAGAGAGAGCAGGGGGAAGGAGGGGGAA
>NW_012115200.1:3444553-3457417 GCF_000951035.1 Colobus angolensis palliatus | reverse complement strand
GGGAGGGAGAGAGGGAGGGAGAGAGGGAAAAAGAGGGAGAGAGGGAAAAAGAGGGAGAGAGGGAAAAAGAGGGAGAGAGGGAAGAAGAGGGAGAGAGGGAAGAAGAGAGAGAGAGGGAAGAAGAGAGAGAGGGAAGGAGAGAGGGAAGGAGGGAAGCACAGGTATGTGGGTGTGCACAGGCTGGTTTGCACACGTATTTCCAGGCTGTCTCTGAGAGGACCTGGAAATACTGTCACCCCAGTAGCAACAAGCACACCCTGGTCCAGAGACCTTGGTCTCTGAACACTGCTCTCCAACACAGAAGCCAGAGCTCCTTGGGGAAGGAGTTACGGACCCCGCCTTGTGGGGTCAGAGAGAAAGAGAGTGCTCTGCAGGGCGCCAGCCTGGAGGAGCGCTGGAGGCTCTGCGGCAGCATCTGGGTGAGGAGACATTAACAGCTTCACTGGGCCATGACCCAGGGACAGACTGAATGGCCGGATGCACACAGTGCAATACATAGGCAAAGAAATAGGAGAAAAGGGGCAGGTCTTCTCTATAGGAAAATTCTAACCAATGAAATAGAAGGAAGGGGAGAGGACGTCCCCACAGGAAGAAGTGCTGCAGGGAAGATCCACCAACGGGTGCGGAGATCCGGGCAACATTCACGGAGAAATGTGGTCTTTTCAGTCTCGGCGAATCTCCCCCAGTACACGCATAGATTACACAGGGCTCCTTCTCAGTGGAGACCTTGGCAGACATCCCCTTGGCCAAGTGGTCAAGGTTACGGCATCAGTGATGAAATACGCCCACCTCGGGCACCCCAGTGTGGTACTTAGGGCCACCACTCCTGGGGCATTCCCCCCAGATGCATTACCTCCACAGAACCACAGGCCAGGCACATCCTCCTGAGGAACCTACAAAATAACCGGCTAGTTCTTATCCAAGCATCAAGGCCAAGAGTGATGAGGAAGAACTAAAAAGCTGTCACTGACGGCAGGCACTACAGAGACAGGATGAGTTAATGCAATGTGGGATCCTGGAACAGAAAGGAGCATTTGCCAGGAGGAAACCTGGAGAAACCAGAAACCAGAAACCAGAACCCACGTTGTGGCAAAGTTTTGAAAGTGTATCATGATTATGTAAGATAGGGACAGGCTGAACGCAGTGGCTCACGCCTGTAATCCCAGCACTTTGGGAGGCCGAGGCAGGCAGATCACGAGACCACCCTGGCTAACATAGTGAAACCCCGTCTCTATTAAAAACACAAAAATTAGCCAGGCGTGCTGGCAGGCGCCTGCCTGTAATCCCAGCTACTTGGGAGGCTGAGGCAGGCGAATTGCTTGAACCCAGGAGGAGGAGGTTGCAGTGAGCCAAGATCGTGCCAATGGACTCCAGCCTGGTGACAGAGCAAGACTCCGTCTCAAAGAAAAGAAAAGACAGGAACATCGGGGAAGCAGGCTGAAGGGTACACAGGACTCTCTACACAATTTGTGCAATTTTAAGTCTAAAATTATTTCAAAATAAAAAGTTGGGGAAAAAAGCTAATTGGAGAGAAGGGATACGCTCACTGAGACAGCACAGTAACATCTCGTGTCTCATTTACTGTGCAAAAATACGCTCGATCAGACATTGTCGCGATTCCTCTCCCATAGGGCAGGGCACACAGTGCACCTGCTGGGCTGTGGGTGAGGGGCCCTCTGCTTCCTATGGGTGTGGGGTTGGTGGCCTAGGGCTGGGAGTGGGGACTAGGGCACAAAAGCCCCTTGCTGGCTGCAAATTTAGGTAGTAGCTCTTTCGTGACACCCTTCGAACTCACGCTGGACACTGCACGCTCGGACCAGACACGGTGGGAGAGGATCCCGAGAGGATGACAGCCGCCTCACTTCAGAAGAGCCCTGTGGGCTGGTGGCCTTGGCCCAATGTCCCCACTCTGTAGCTTCCCCCAAGGGAGCCTGTGCAGGCATCGCCCTCCTCTCCTCACTGGACTGAACAAGCTGAAGGGGGCATGGCTTCCGGCGCTCCGGGCGGGACAGGTTTCCGCTCACAGCTCTCCCCACCCCTCGGGGTAGTTGCAGGGTTGGATGACAGCCCTGGGGGAGCATCTGGGCTGAGGTCTCTTCCTGGTGCAACGCGACAGCTTGGGGCCCACTGGCTCACACGTTTTCCTGCCGGGTCTAGCGTTCGAGGCTCGCTCCCTGATCCTGGGAGGCTGGCGGGACTGACTGAGGAGAGCAGTCTTCTGTGCGGACCTGTACAGACGCCTTGTCCACGATGTGCCTGTAGCTTGTCAGCCCCCAAGTGGAGAAGCACGTGCCCACCTCTGCCCCCACTGTACCCACAGGCCTGAGGCACAGTCTGCACACTGCTGGCCGGCGGCCCTTCCCTGATGACGGCGTGGCCTGTCTACTCTGACCGCCCCACAGGCACACGCCGGGAACAGGAGAAGCTCCGAGTCACCTCCAGCTCCAGTACCCAGGAAATGGCTCCATCCAGGGATGTCGTCCATTCATGTCCAAGTCCCAGATGTCATCGAGGGCGGCTGTGGGGGGACCCTGCTCCCCAGGCCCCCCTCTCCTAGCCCGGGGTCCTCTCTGTGACCTGTTGTGGGGAACTGCTTGGGGCTCAGCATGGCCTGGATGGTCCACCTGCCCCTGCTGTGAGGCCTGGTCCGCAGAGGGTGGGAGTGACGCAGCCGGGAAGCCTCCGCGGAGAGGTGCGTATGTCCACACCGTGTGTGTTGCTGCACTGTGGGGCGTTCACTGTCCCCCACCACCCTCGGGGGACCCTGGAGGCAGTGGAGCTCCCGACCTCTAGCTGCGCTGTTCTTGCCACACAATTAGAGACACCCTGCTTGGAGCTCCAGCTTTTGCTGTGGGACCAGAAGTCCCTGGGGACGTGGGAGCCATGTCCTGAGGGCCGGTGGGCCTGTAGTGCCCTCCTGTGCCAAGCAGTGGGTGTCCTTGGACAAGGCTGGGGCTGTTGACCTCCCACTCCTTCTAGAACGAACCCCTGCAGAGAACTTTCTGGCCTGAGGCTGTGCCTGGGCGCACTTGGGGGACACAGGAGCCAGATCCTGCCTGGTACCCAGGTCCCGACCCACACAAGGACAACGCCTTATCCACAATGCACCTGGAGAATGCGCCCCAGGGGACCTGCAAGATGGAGCCGCTGCCCGCCTCGTACCTCCTCCTCGCCGCTGCCCCTCCTGAGTTGAGGGTGAAGACGGAGCCGCTGCCCCCTCCTGAATCGAGGGTGGTGGTCGCACCTCCTCCTCCCCCTCCCATTTTCTATGCAGGGGAGCATCTCCCAGGAACAACAGTGCCTGTAGGCCATGGCCGCTGCCCACTGCAGGAGACACAGCTGGCTCTCGGACAGGGTTTGTGTGGGTGGAGGACTACCCAGGTGCCAAGGCAAGAGACTGAAGGCACAAACTGTTTCAGTATAATAAAGAAAATAGTTAGAATAAGAATAGTCATAACACAAATTAGATATAAAGATGATCATGGACAATTATTAATCATTATTATAAACATCATTAATCATCGGCTTTTAATATGACTCTTCATTGCATTACTAATATAACCTAGGACTAACCGGCGGGTATAGGGTCAGGTGCTGAAGGGACATGGTGAGAAGTGACGAAGAAGACAAGAGGTGAGCCCTCTGTCACACTCGCATAAGGGCCACTCAGGGCTCCTTGGTCAAGCGGTAACGCCAGTGTCTGGGAAGGCAACTGTTACTTAGCAGACGGTGAAAGGGAGTCTCCTTTCCTTGGAGGAGTCGGGGAACACTCTGCTCCACCAGCTTCTTGTGGGAGGCTGGATATGATCCAGGCCCACAGTTATCCGGAGTCCTAAACCCCTCCCTGTGGTGCTGTGCTTCAACGGTCACGCTCCTTGTCCACTTTCATGTTCCTCCCGTACTCCTGGTTCCTCTTTGAAGCTCACAGTAGACAGCAGTAGAAGAAACAGTGAAAGTCTTAAAGCCTTTGGTCTTTCTTGTAAGTGCAGAGAAGAAAACGCTGACCTACGCTGCCTTCCCTCTGCTTAGGCTACCTAAGAGGGAAGGGCCCCCTGTCCTGTGATCACATGATTTGCTTCACCTTGTCAATCACTTAGAAGATCCACCCTCCTTACCCTGCCCCCTTGTCTTGTATGCACTAAGTATCAGCGCGCCCAGCCGCTCAGGGCCACTGCCGGTCTCCACGTCTTGGTGGTAGTGGTCCCCCGGGCCCAGTTGTTTTCTCTTTACCTCTTTGTCTTGTGTCTTTATTTCTTACAACCTCTCATCTCCACACACAGGGAGAACACCTGCTAAGCCCCATAGGACTGGACCCTATAGGTGTGGGTCAGAGGTGGGGAAGGTGGAGCGCTCTCTGGGCGGCCCCCCATGGGGCTGCCACTGCCTCCCCAAGAACCGGCTCACCCTGCCCCAGAGCCCCACAGACACGACGGATCTTCAAACTCTCCCATAGGGAACCCTGCCCAGTCCTGACCTCCTTCCCTGCTGGGAGCAACCAGAGTCGCCTCCCCAGAGCGGACACCTCAGGTGCTGGATCCGAGTGAGGGATGGCACTCACGGTCAGGTGCACGGGAGCAGCGGAGGGGGGTGCACTCGGAGGCGGCCTCGATGCACCTACAGGGTTTCTCCCTTTTCTGCAAGTGGGAGGAGGGCCAGCTGTGCCAGATGCCAGGTCCCTGTGGGGCACCGTGTCTGCAGACCCTGCCCCCAGCAACAGCTCAGGCCACAGTCCACACGAGCCCCCAGACCCTGTCCCATGCGTGACGGGAGAGGTGATCTTGACAGTCAGCAGTGGAGGGGCTGGCAGAGCCACACATGTGCAGACTGGGACACAGAGGCGTGCAGGAGAAGCTGGGGCTCACCTCGCAGGGAGGGTGCGCCAGCAAATTTAATTCTCATCTCAAACGGGGCTGAGTTCTCTAAGCAGAATTAGCAGGCCAGGAAGGGGGTGTGTCAGCTTGTGCAGGGTCACCACACAGGGCAGGAGGGAAAAGGCGCCCCTGTGGACAGACGGCAGCCCTTACCTGTCAGCTTCTTGGACCACGGTTCCCTTCTTGCGCCAGCAGAGCCACAGGTGCGCCCGCCGTCCCTCACCTGGGCTGCTCCTTGTGTGCGAAGGCTTGGGGTGAGGCTTCGGTTCCTGCTGGGGTCCATGGCCTGCAGGTCTGGCCTGCACAGGGGCTTCCAGGCCAGGTGGCTCAGGTGACTCTGGGCGCTCAGGGCCTCTGTGACTTCTGGAGATGCACTACGGAGGCAGCCTCTGGCATCCATGTTCCAGCTGGCTCTGCCCCCTTGTCCCATCTCCTGTCACCACGCTCCCCACGCCTTCCTTGGATCAGTCCCATGGTGCTCCCAGCTGGCAGCCTTCCTGTCTCAGGCTGGGTAGGAAGGCAGAGGGTTGAGGGCACCCCGTGGCCCACGGCGGCCACGGCTCTTGTCTGTCCCCACAGAGATGACGATGAAGGAGGGTGGGGGTGGGATCTGTTGGCCAGCGGGTGTTCAGGACCCCAGCAACACACTGCAGCATTGGAGGGGCCACCGAGGTGTCAGGAAGCCCTCCGAGGACCATCCAGGGAGCCTCCTTGAATGAAGGTCACCATCCAGGCGGCGCAGTCACAGCCTTCATCTTGTCATTGGGCCATGCCTCTGTCATTTCTGAAAATCTTCCTCCAGACACCGGTGGTAACTACCGTGAGGACCAAGAGAGGGGAGAGGACCCGAGGCTGGTGCTTCGCACAGAAGCAGTTCTCACCCCTGCTTGGCAGGGAATGCTGCACATCCCTGGAACTGGGATGGGGACTGCCGTCCAGGAGGAGGGACCAGGGTCCAGCAGCCAAGGCTGGGCCTCTCCCAGAGAAGCCCCCAAGAAGTCAGCAGAGCCGGTTCTAGTCCTGGCGCATCCCACGCGGACGGCAGCTCGCGCTGCACATGCTGCCCCTTCTCACTCTTCCTCCACGGGACGGGTGTGCAGAGACCAAGTCCCCCTGGGTCTTCAGGATGGAGACGCGATGTCCCGTTTTGTCCCTGCTCTCAGGTCCCACTGGAGAAAAAGAGTCCGATTCAACGTGGGGCTGTAAGAAAAGAAACGTAGAGTGCAGAGTCAGCGAGGCTCCGCTCGGCCAGAGTGAGGGGTGAGGGGCGAGGGGCTGCGTGCAGAGGATGTCAGGGAGGGTCCGCTTGGCCAGAGTGAGGGGTGAGGGGTGAGGGGCTGCGTGCAGAGGATGTCAGGGAGGGTCCGCTTGGCCGGAGTGAGAGGTGAGGGGCGAGGGGCTGCGTGCAGAGGATGTCAGGGAGGGTC
Source organism: Colobus angolensis palliatus (assembly GCF_000951035.1). Classification (NCBI taxonomy): domain Eukaryota; kingdom Metazoa; phylum Chordata; class Mammalia; order Primates; family Cercopithecidae; genus Colobus; species Colobus angolensis. Next base: position 3,451,119 of record NW_012115200.1, on the reverse strand, counting down.
CGCTTGGCGTGAGGGGTGAGGGGTGAGGGGCTGCGTGCAGAGGATGTCAGGGAGGGTCCGCTTGGCCGGAGTGAGAGGCGAGGGGTGAGGGGCGAGGGGCTGTGTGCAGAGGATGTCAGGGAGGGTCCGCTCGGCCGGAGTGAGGGGTGAGGGGCGAGGGGCTGTGTGGAGAGGAAGATCCCTGCCCCTGGGGAAGCTCCTCTTGGGACCTGATGAAGGCTGGGGACTCGAGGACCGAGGTGACCGAGGTGAACGATGATGTGACGTCCTATTTGCCCCCCTTCCAGTTTGGAAGGAGGCAGACATTTATGCTGGCGGGTGCCATGGTAGCAGCAGCAGCAGCCGTGACCCGCAGACTCCAGCGATCCCAGCCTAGGCTGCCCCAGCCTGGTAGGGAGACCCAGCCCTCCTGGCTGAATCTCCAGTACCCCCCAAGCCTGTACTCAGCAGCACCCAAAAAAGAATGAGGATGAATCACAGAACCGCCGTGTCTGTCCCCAGGGCCTGCTGCCTAGTGCCACCGAAGCAGAAAGACCACCTAGAGAGGGTCCTGCACGTTTCTGCTTCACTGGGTTGGGGGGGTGGACCCTGCTCTCCTTCCCTCTCAGGAAAGGTGAGCACCTTGCAGCCTCTACAGTGGAAGACTCCGGGCCTGATCCCCAGGGAGGGACTTCCGGTGTTGAAGGACGCAGGTGGCTTTCTAACGACCCTTTTAGGGATGCTGGGTCATTGCCTTCTGGTTCATTAAATGGCAGGGGGGCAGCTCCCTGGCAGGGCAGGGGCCGAGGTGTCTTCCAGGAAGCAGAGCGGGACCCCTGCCAGGCCCTGCCAATGAAATACTCACCACATGAGGGTGCCAAGATGGACTATGACCAGAGAATGAAAGCTAAGGAGAAAAATAAGAACAAAAATAAAAACTGAAACGGAAAGGGGAGGATGGAGACACGGAAGGAAAGAAAGAGAAAAAAGCGTTGGTAGTGCTTCTGGCAAGAAATACACGCAATTACAGACTGAAGACAGAGCTGTTGGCAGGGAGGAGAGGGCTCCACTTAGGACTGCCGAGGGAGGGATGCTGCCCAAATCCCCCGGGCTGAGGGGTGCTGCCGCCACCCCTAGGAACAAGCTAAGGGACCCTGCACCATGCAGACTTGGGTGGTGGGTGCTGGTCGGGGATCCCACACCCAGCGTGTCCCCAGCAGCACAAGGCCAGCCTCCCGGGGACTCCTCCCCGCTGAAGTGAAACCCATCGCTGAGACCCGCTGCAGGAATTTTTGGTGAGAGCACCAATGGGGTAATAATAATGGTGAAAATTGTATTGAAAAACATTCCAATTGCCCAGCAAACAAAAGCAGGCTTATGACAATACTGTGGTCTCAGTCCCACCACAGGCAGCAAAGTACAACCAGCACCCTGAGTAGACAAAGCACACACAGCCTCACTCTGGGCTGGGGGTCGGGAGCCAGGCCCATCTGGACACAAGAGAAAATCGGGCAGTGGGGCATAGCTTGGAAACGAAGAGCTGTTTAGCTAGATTTAAGAAATAACACTTGGCTGGGCGCGGTGGCGCAAGCCTGTAATCCCAGCACTTTGGGAGGCCGAGACGGGCGGATCACGAGGTCAGGAGATCAAGACCATCCTCGCTAACACGGTGAAACCCCGTCTCTACTAAAAAAATACAAAAAACTTGCCGGGTGTGGTGGCGGGCGCCTGTAGTCCCAGCTACTCGGGAGGCTGAGGCAGGAGAATGGCGTGAACCTGGGAGGCAGAGCTTGCAGTGAGCTGAGATCCGGCCACTGCACTCCAGCCTGGGCGACAGAGCAAGACTCCACCTCAAAAAAAAAAAGAAAAAAGAAAAAAAAAAAAGAAATAACACCTGACCTATTCTTTTCTTTGGAGACAGGATCTCAGTCGGTCACCCAGTCTGGAGTGCAGTGACATAATCGTGGCTCACTGCAGCCTCAACCTCCCAGGCTCAGGTGATCCTCCCACCTCAGCCCCCTGAGTAGCTGAGATTATAGGCACATGCCACCATGCCCAGCTATTTTTAAGAATTTTGTTTCTAGAGAGAGGGTCTCACTATGTTGCCCAGGCTGGTCTCGAAATCCTGGGCTCAAGCGATCCTCCCATCTAGGCCTCCTAAATTACTAGAATTACAGGCATGAGCCACCACACCCAGCCCTCACATTTTTCTAGTATTTAATACAAACAAACGTCCTTAGGTTAAGATGCAAAATGAAACAGACATTTGGTTTGGGGGGAGACATTTGGTTTGGGGGAGACATTTGGTTTGGGGGGAGCCCTCTGAGGCTCAAGCCCCAAGAACACTGTGTCCCCTCCGGCATTGCTGGAAGCCCGGGTGTACTAGTGGGTGCTTCCCCACGTGGCCTGGTGTCCACTGGGGCCTCAAAGGCTGTGCCCTGAGTAACTCATTCTTCAGGATGATGATTCTCACAGGTGGCAGTGAGTGCCCAGCGGAAGGGCTTGGGTGTCACTGCCTACAAGGGGCAGGGCAGGCCTAGGGTGGGATGTGGGATGGCACACGGCCCCTCGTAGGTGACTGCTGTCCAGAGGGACCTGCTGTCTCCTGGCAAGTGCAGAGCATCTGTGGGCTCTTCCTCAGGCCGCGACCAGCACATGCCAACCATAGGGGCATCCTAATGCCAGCCTCCTGTGCTCTCTGGAAGGACGAGGCTGAAGGTGGGGCCACTGGCCACTTCATTCAGCCCCCGGTGGGAGTCGGTCACATCAGTGAGCTCCACCGCACAGACTTAGCACAAAGTCTCACTCTGGGCTGGGGGTTGGGAGCCAGGCCCCCAGGACCAATCACAATGGAGTGAACACTCTCACCCCCAGACATCACTGAACCAGCCCCACATGGGAGAACAAGCGCTGCCCTGAACATCTGCAGGCATCCCCGGGAGGGTCGGGACTCTGCTGTGCTCCCCTTACCCCAACTTGGGGAGCACCAAACCTGTTATGTGCACGGACAGAGCACCCCTGACCCCACACCTCATGGAGCCAGGACCCTGAGAAAGAGCCAGACAGCCCTCCCAGCCCTGGCGTGTGGCCTCAACCTAACTGCACTTCAACGGGTGCTTCTGATCTGGGAACTTGATTCTTAGACCAGCGCAAGGTGAACCTGCAGGAATCAAAGGCTTCCACATAGTCCAGGCTTCCGTGATGAGAGGAACCCGAGGCTGTTGGCTCCAGATGGGGAAACTGAGGCCACAAGAGGAGTGGCTCCTCTGAGGTCACATCGCTGGGCACTGGCAGGGGCATTCCTAGATCCCAGGGCTCCTGTCTCCCGGTCCAGAGCCCTTGCAGCCACCACCCTGCAGCCTTTTTCTGCTCAGCTCCACCCAGTCTTCAGGTGGCCGCCTCCTGCCACTGCTGGGAGCTAAGTCTGCTGCCCCCGCAGCCTGGAGCTGAGTGACTCAGGTGGGAGTGGCCCTCTCCCTTGATCTTAACAAGCAAACCCCCAAACTGCATTTGTTTTACCTTTTCCTCCAGTTCCTTTATTTGTCTCTTCTGAGCTTCTATTCTTTCTTCTAACTCTTTAATTCTCTGCAAGGTTAAAAGGAAAAAAATCTTCAGTAGTCACAGTATTTGGGAAACCCAAATCCTTCAAGATTTTCATTCATTTCCTTGGTAACAAATGGTGGCACAGCAACTGGCATGGCCATGGGCTGTGGCTCCTGATGAGGACACAAGCGTTTGCTGCGTTGCTCCTTCAGGAGAGCAGAGGGCCTTCCCCATGCCATACTCCCTGTGGTGGGAACAGTATGTGTCCAATTCCTGCAACTTCAACTCAGAAAGCACAACGCCAGACATCCAGGGAAATGGTAGGAATGCATTCCCGGTCCCCCCAGATGCCACTGCAGCAGAGTAAGGGGCTGCCAGAGGGTCACAGGAGAGCTGGGCACAGAATCTCCTGGTGAGGGGGATGCCAGTGCCTGGGGTCCCCCAAGCATCTGAGCTCCAACCACAGCCCCTCTGAGGCAACAAAGGGGCTGCAGGTGGCTGTCCTCACCCTGAGCCCCCAGAGACCAAAGGGGACCAGGAGGCGAACGAGGAGCCAGCAGAGCACGTCCAACATTAGCCCACCGATGCCCACGGCCAGCTGGCACACAGGGCACTTGTTTATGTGAATTTCAATTAAGCCTTCGCTAGGGGTGTTCTTCACAAGGAATACATCCATAAAGCCGCCTCCCAGCCAACCTGGCTCATGGAGGAGCTGGGCTCTGTCCTACACATCTGGGTTGTCCAGTCTGCGAGGCTCCTCACCTCCCATTAGAGCAGAACTGACCCAACAGGCCTGAGGTCCCACAGTGCCCTGAGGCCAAGGCAGGCCAGGGCTGCTGTCCCCAGAGAACACCCTTGCCATCAGGAGACGGTGTCATGGAAAAGACACAGTAGCCAGGGGTCCAAAAGAGGGGAACTGCCACCCAGAGGCCTCTGCAACATGCCCAGGACACTAGGCTGGTGAGGGAGGCAGTCTGGCCTGAGTGCCTGCCATTGACAGGCATGGCCATCTAGGGGCGTGGCCACCGGGGGCGTGGCCAACAGGGAGCATGGCCAAACAGGGGGCGTGGCCATCCTAGGGCATGATCATCAGAAGGTGTGGCCATTCAAGGCTTTGTGTGTGGAAGGCATGATAATTGAGGGGCATGGCCATCAGGGGGCATGGCCATTGGGGGCATGGCTACCAGGGTGTAGCCATCAGAATATGTGTCACGAGGGGTAACCCCACTGGAGGGTGGGGCCACAGAGGGGTAGTCGTTGGAGATGTGGTCACGGGACGCCCCGCCTGGCTCTGTGCAGGCCCGGGGCCAGGTCTTTACCCCAGTCCCACTCCCGCCTGCCATGCACCTGCTGAGCCAGCTGCAGCAGCTCCATACGCTCCCGCAGGATCTGGGCATCCCGCTCGCGCAGCTCACTCATAACCTGGCGTTTCCACTGCTCCACGGCCACCTTGAGCTTCTCGCGCTCCTCCTCCGACAGCAGCTCAGCCACCTTGGCCCCGGCCTCCTGCTGCAGGGCGTCATACAGCATGGCTTCCAGCTCCAGGATGTGCTGGGGCGGAAGGGGAGATGCCTTAGTCCTTGCCTTCTCCCCAGAACAAACCTTTCAGGAAGGGCAACAGAGGCCAGGCCACCCTCCGCCTGGGAGCGGGGCCAGGAGGATGTGCAATGACAGGAACCCAGTGCTGTGGCCTCTGCAGAAGGACTGGGGCCCCACGGACCTCCCCAGTCTGTGAGAAGACCCTAGAAGCAGAGACGCTGACCAGGCCAGCAGAAGCCAGGACCCTGAGCCCCAGGGTGGGGGAGGACTGAGCTATGAAGTGGGGAAGCTGAGTGGGAGGTGGAGGGGCTACAGGTGGCCTGTGGGGACACAGCAAGGTGGGAGGGAGCTGAGCGTGGGGTCACACGCTGCCTCCCCAAATCCAATTCATAGACCAATGTAACCCGATCCTGGTGCTATAACCAGCAGCAAAAATACATAATAACCCAGCAGCCAAAATACATAATAACCCAGCAGCCAAAGTACACACCTTTTCATAAATTCCTGGGGTTTGGCAGTTTGCTCTGCATATTTCAAAGCTTTTCTTAGGCAAATTTTGTTGATACAATCTTTGTAAAAAACAAATTCTCACACTACAGAGGCTCTTTCTTCCCAACCAAATGTAACATCTTCAGAGACAGCAGAAATATTAGGAAATGGAAGAAAAATACTTCTGAGCCTCAGTTACACTTTATTGTTCTTGATGGCCACAAAATAAACTGTCCCCAGCTGTCACAACCAGCAGCACATCAACCTCCACTTCTTAGAGCAAAAGAGCTCAGTGCCTTTAAGATGAGCTCCAGCTTCTAAAAATAAACCTGGTCGACTGCTGACTTGGAACTAACCTCACAGTGGCTTCATGTGCATCTGGTGGTGGGAGGTGCTCACCAGGACCTCCGTGGTGACATGAACTGTGGGCTGCCTGGATGAGCCTCCCTGCCTTCGGCAGCCACACAGACCACGGTCTACCACACCCATGTCCAGAGAGGCAAAGTCGGCACTAGCCCCTGCCGTAAACAGCCGCCATTGCCCCAGGAGGAACCAGTTCTTCCCCTCCTTGCCCCAGTGTCTCCCAGAAGCAGAGCAGGAAGTACAGAAAAAAACCTCAGTGCTCACAGGCCTGTGGGTCACCTGAGGGCACCTGAGTGACCGAGAGCCACACCATGAACGACATACGAGAGAACTAGGCAAGTGTGCAGGGAAAGGGAAGGAAATCAACAGTGAACTCAGAAAACTCGGAGCATCTCAAATGAGGGGGCCTTCCTGTTGGAAGTGGAGAAAGAGGCCCCCCAAATATCACACAGGAAGCAGACCCACCAGCATCACCCAAGAAGAGACCCCACACCAGTATCACACAGGGAGAGGGTCCCCTCAGCATCACACAGGGAGAGACCCCCACCAGCATCACACAGGGAGAGACCTCCCCCAGCATCACACAGGGAGAGACCCCCCCCAGCATCACACAGGGAGAGACCCCCCCAGCATCACACAGGGAGAGACCCCCC
>NW_012115200.1:3436963-3443618 GCF_000951035.1 Colobus angolensis palliatus | reverse complement strand
CCCCCAATATCACACAGGGAGAGACCCCCCCAGCATCACACAGGGAGAGACCCCCCGAGCATCACACAGGGAGAGACCCCCAATATCACACAGGAAGAGACCCCCCCAACATCACACACAGAGAGGCCCCCCCAGCATCACACAGGGAGAGACCTCCCACCAGCATCACTAAGAGGCTCCCCCCAGCATCACACAGGAAGAGATCCCCCCAGCATCACACAGGGAGAGGCCCCCCTACCCAGCATCTCACAGGAAGATGCCCCTCCCACAGCATCTCACAGGAAGATGCCCCCAGTCCCCTCCAGAGTAGAGGGCATTAATCCTGGTCCAACCAGCAACCATGTGCCCCTCTCCCCACTGGTCTTTGGGGCTGAATGATCCCCTGAGCAGTCGGCCCCATCTGAGGCCTGAGAACACAGCCACTGTGGAGGTGGCAGAGAGAGGTGGCCTCGCAGAAAGCTGAAGCAGTGCTGATTTGATCTTCTGGAAATGTGTGCGGAGACCCACGTCTCTAATCCAGCGGGGTGTCCACAGGATGTTTGATCACAAGGACCATGGTGGCAGTTGCTCTAGGCCAGGGCCCCCACTCCTGGAGCTTTCTGTGCTCAGATTCTGCATTCTGGTCAGGTCAAGGGGGCCCACAGGCCACTTCTCCAATCATGGGACAACTCTCCCCGCCCAGTGGAGGGATTCTGGGCCTGGGCATCACTCCAGACACAATCTTACAAAGGGGAATTATCTGTGACATTAGGGTGGAAAAGGTGGATGGCTGAGTAGACAGATGCTGCCTGGGGGGCGGGGTGGGGGGGCTGCCATCCTGGAGGTGCATGAATTTCCTTTTCCTCTTTACATGCGCCTCACACACACCTCAAAGTAATGCTGAAAGGAAACATTGGAATATTTTTGTACAATCTTTTTTTTTGGTAGGAAGGACAAATTTGAAACTATGCCATAAAACCTGGAGGCCATCAACCTCGTAAAAATTACCCAAATTCTTCCAGGCCCTCAAAACAGTGCTTGACATCAAAGAGCAACGAAGAAGCTGGGTGAAATATTTGCAATGTACCATTCTTCTGAGTGAGGAAATAAAGGAAATATTTGCAATGGATGGCAAAGGGCTGGTTGCCTTCTTTTATCAAGAACTCTGACCAAAAGGTAGATAGCATGAGAGAGAGGTGGGAACAGTCACAAACAGATGTGGCGTGGAGTTGCACAGAGACGTGTTAAACTTTGAGCTCACCAGGAGACACGCCTGCTAGGACTGCACTGTGTGGCGGAAGTTTGGGGTGCAAGTTGTACCTACTATGGGGAGAAATATTCGACAGTTCCTAACAATGCGTTAAGTGTGCATAACCCTTTGGTTGATCCAAAGAATATTTCCTGCAGATAATTTCTATCTGTGTGTCGGGACGTCAGAAATGGATAGGAATTGCTGTTTTGCTGGTGATAGCTAATGCATGGACACTACCTAAGTCCACTACTGGGGGCAAACAGTCCATGATGCGCTCACACCAAGTCGCCCCTTGGGCTGGTGGGAAGCGCCCTGGCTGTGCACGGTCAGGTGAAAGGGAAGTGTGCTGCAGCTCGTTGGGATTCTCAGGCTGTCCATGAAAATGTACATGCACACACATGTGGGGTGTAATCCGGGAAGGAAAAGAGAACCAGCAAGTGGGTCCCCTTTGTTGGTGGCATCTGGAGTCCAGAGAACAGGAACGGGAAGAAAATGTCCTTTCCTACTGTGAATATTTCCTACCATTGGCGTGATGACCATCTCTCAGAAGATTTCAGACAGCAAGCCTCGGATAAGCATGGGGACCCCACTTTTGCAAAAATACTATGCATATCCCCATCCTCCCAGGAGACCACCAGGAGAGAAACCAGAATGCCCACAGTCTTTCTCTGTGTGTTGGGCACATGGTGAATTTTTTCTTGGATTTTTCTGTGTTGTAAATTAGAAATGTACATTGATTCTTTTTTCATTCAGGAAAAAAATGCAATATTAAAAAAAGAAATGCATGCCCTTCTCTTCCCTTTCCTGTCTCAAGGTGGGCTGGATTTAAAAACCTTTGCACAATACTTAGCTCTTTTCCTCTTCACCTATGCATCACCCACAAAGCACCTGCTGCCTGTCAGGCCTCGTGCTGGTCTAGGAGACCGGATGGTAGCAGATGCACATGATCCCTGCTTGCCCCATAGAAAGGCAGACTCATTTCCACGAGTGGGGCGTGTCAGGGCCACCTCACTGGGAGTCAGGGAAGGTTTCCTAGAGGAGATGAGGTGCTAAACTGAGGCTTGCAGTGTCAGTCAGGGATGGGCAGGAGAAGGAAAGGGAGGGAGCCCTAGAAGGACGGAACAGCATCAGCAAAGGCTGGGTGGGGTCCTCCGTCTCTCTCCTGGCCTGCGGTGGTGGTGGCTGCATAGCAGTGGAGACGCCTACCAACTAGGCTGATCCCTAGCTGGATCCCAGCTGCCTCTCCAGCCAGGAAGCGACGTGGGCCTTGGTGCTCATGGGAGATCACTGTTCTAGAGAGTTCTTCCTCATCCAGCAGAGAGGAACCTGTCTATGCCAGCAATCAGCATGAACAGGATGAGGAAGATGAGGGCGTATGAGGAGGCTGGAGAGCCAAGGGACTTCGGGGGACAGAGACTGAGCTGAGGGAGGGAGGTGGGAGCCTAGAGCCTGCAGGACCTGTCGCCTCGCCAAGAAGGTCTCTCCGGTAAGGGCAGCTAGGCATCCCAGAAGGTGCGGGCAGAGGAGTATCAGCTGGCTGCAGCAGGGATGGCTTGGGGCACTGAGGGGCCTCTGCTTTGTACATCAAGCAACCACCCACTTCCAGCCTCTTTCCTTCTGACCAAAGCAGGCAAGACCCAGAGGACTGCCCGGGAAGCTAAGCCTGCAGCAGCCTGCGCCTGGGGGCCGCCCCATGAGCAGGGTGGACAGACATGCTGTGTGCTGCACAGGTCCCCGGCCACCTGGAGGGACGCAGGTCTCACCACCGCTGGGGCCAGCTCACCCGGGACTGGCTCTCAGTACTCAGAGGCCATGAGGACAGTGGCCCGGGAAGGACAGCCGGCAACCTGTGAGCTGCTCCCACACAGGCATGTGCACATGTGCTGGTCAGCAATAGTGAAACTAACCATAGCAACAGGAGGGCCATTACCATTTTAGCCAGGACTAGCCACCATGCCCAGCATCTTACAGGAACTCTCAATCCCTAGTGGTTACTGGCTGAGTTGGGCCTCAAACCCAGGTCATCTGCTTCCAAAGCCTCCCATGGCTCCCACACTGGCTTCCACAGCAACTGACACGGGCCTTGCACCCCTGCCCAGGATGCCAGGTGCCTGGTATAACTGCTCTTTGCTCTGTAGGGTTCTGCTTTTGAGCCCTGGCCCCTCTATGTGAGGAACTCGCATCCACAAGTGCAGGAAGGAGAGATGCCTAGTGCAGCAGTCATGGCTGTGGGTGCAGGGGAAGAATGCTGAGATTCGACTCCTGCCTTCATTCTGACTGTGTGTCCTTCGGCAGGTCACCAGCTTCTGTGCCTGACTGGCCAGATCAGTGCCTGCCACACGGGAAAGCCTCTTGAGTAGGCTCTCATTATAATACTATCATTATCATCCTCATCATCACCACCACCATCATCACCATCATCATCAATCACCATTGTCACCATGATGATCGCCATCATCAATCACCATCATCACCATCATGATCGCCATCATCACCACCACTACCACCACTGTCATGATCATCACCACCATATCACCACCATCACTAACACCACCATCATCATGATCATCATCATCACCACCAGCATCATCACCTATCATCACCATTACCACTACTACCACCACCGTCATCATGATCATTGCCATCATCATCACTATAACTATTATCACCGGCCGGGTGCGGTGGCTCAAGCCTGTAATCCCAGCACTTTGGGAGGCCGAGACGGGCGGATCACGAGGTCAGGAGATCGAGACCATCCTGGCTAACACGGTGAAACCCCGTCTCTACTAAAAATACAAAAAAACTAGCCGGGCGAGGTGGCGGGCGCCTGTAGTCCCAGCTACTCCGGAGGCTGAGGTAGGAGAATGGCGTGAACCCGGGAAGCGGAGCTTGCAGTGAGCTGAGATCTGGCCACTGCACTCCAGTCCGGGCGACAGAGTGAGACTCAGCCTCAAAAAAAAAAAAAAAAACTATTATCACCATCATTATCACCACCATCACTACTAGCATCATCATCACTATTATCATCATCACTACTACCACCATCATCATGATCATCATCATGATCATCACCATCATCATGACCACTACCACCATCATCATGATCATCATCGCCACTATATCACCACCATCATCACCATCTCCACCACCATCATCACCATAACCATGATGACCATCATAATCACCATCATCACTACCACCAGCATCATGATAACCATTATCACCATCATAATCACCGTCATCACCATCACCACTACCATCATCATGATCATCACCACCATCACCATCACCATAACCATTATTACCATCATAATCACCATTATCACCATCACCACAACCAACATCATGATCATCGCCATGATCACCACCATCATCACCATCACCACTACCACCATCATCACGATCATCACCACTATCATCACCATTATCACCATCACTACCACCGCCATCACCATAACCATTATCACCATCATGATCACCATCATCACCATCAAGATCACCATCATCACTACCACCAGCATCATGATAACCATTATCACCATCATAATCACCATCATCACCATCACCACTACTGCTACCATCATCATGATCATCACTACCATCATCACCATTATCATCATCACCACTACCACCACCATCATCATGATCATCATCACCACCACTATGACCACCATCACCACTACCACCATCACCATTATCACTGCCAGCAAAATCATCACCACCACCATTGTCATCATCACGATCATCATCACCATCACTCTGAGAGTTCCCAGGCTGACTTGGCCCCAGGAATGAGCATTTTCATCCCAGCCCACCTTCCCTTGCTTTGAGTAGCCAAGCAGGTCCCCTCACAGGCATGACAGTCAAGATCCTGCCTGCTGGGCTGGGTCCCAAGGTGAACCTCTTGGTGGTGACACTTGTCTTTCCACAACATGACCTGAATATCCTCCCAGTTGTACCTTCCGTCACGTGATAGGAGTCCAGCAGGGACAGATGATTGCTTGTGCAGTCACGGGGGAAGTAGCTCCCAGCAGGGGAACCCAGTTCTGAAGCCTAGTTTTCAACCTAGAAATGTCCTATGCTCCTCCCAGCCACAGCAGATGAAATAAAACAAGACCACGCCTTCCACTAGTGAGCAGGCTGTTGTCCCAGAACAGCCACCAGTTTCTCAGGGGAGGGATGGGAGGTAGACACCAGCCCACACCAATGCCTGGATAGCCTTTAGGAATCAGGGTGTGTTTCTGAGCCCGAGTGACCTGCACAAAGACTGTAGAACGTTCTCATGGCACAATGTGGGTTTAGGCCCCCTCAACTAATCCTGCTCTGTTTATGAAGCTCCAAGTGAAGACCCCATCAGGCAGCTCTGGAGAGCCGGGGCCTGCTGTGCAGGTGTCATTAGGGGCTGTTAGGGGCCCTGTAGCCTGATTCGCATAGGCACCTGAGGCACTGCTGGGCACCTGAGCCACGTGGCTGTTTTCACCCCAATGCCCCTCCCCAGGGTTCCAGCAGCCTTTTGCCTCTCACCTTGTGGGCCTGGTCCAAGGCCTGTTTCCGGTAGTCCAGCTCCTCATCCAGGTAGCCCTTCTGCTTACTGAACAGCTCCTGAAACACATGAGGACCATGCCTCTGTCTCGGATGTCCCACCTGCAGCGCCGAGCCGCAGAACCTCAGGGAAGGTGCCACCAACCTTCTCACTCTCCAGATCCACCATCTTCCGCTGCAGTGCCGCCTCTGTCTCCTCAATCTGCTGGAGCCACTGGACACAAACAAAACAAGCAGGACAATGACCCCTAGGGTCCCCCACCCTGGCTTGTGGAGACAGCTGGGAGAGAAGCCAGGGCAGCCTGGGTCTTCCTTCCTCTTCTCCTTAGGGAGGGGAAAGCCCAGCCCTCTCCAGGGAGTTGGGGCTGCGCTGGAATCATGGCCCTGCCCCTCCCACCCTTCAGGTGTCCAGGAAGCCTGCCCCTGATACCACCTCCAGGAGAGAGGAGACACTGGCCTGGGGCACTGTGGGAGACACATCTGCAGAGCTCTGCCACCACAGGCGGGGAGGGGTGGCCTGTGTCTCCAAACCCCTATGTGCCAGGAGCACCCCTTCTCCTTGCTGTGGGAGGCCCAGCCCACCAGGCAGGTCAGGGCCAGTGGTGGGACTCGGAGCAGGTGGTGGGCTGGGTGGCCCCAGAAGGGGGTCAGAATAAGTTGAACAGAGAATGCTGCCTGCACACTCACCATAGCTTCCTGCCTTTGGGAGGAAACCCAGATAGGGTTGGTGTCAGAGCAAAGTGGAGCTGAATCTGTCCTTTGCAAACATGCACAGTGGGTGCTGTCTGACCTGAGTATGCCAGATCTCCCAGGGCAGACGGAGTTTAGTGGACCCCCCAAACCCGGTCCTGCACGACCTGAGTATGCCAGATCTCCCAGGGC
>NW_012115200.1:3433693-3436913 GCF_000951035.1 Colobus angolensis palliatus | reverse complement strand
GACGGGGTTTAGTGGACCCCCCAAACCCGGTCCTGCACGACCTGAGTATGCCAGATCTCCCAGGGCAGACGGGGTTTAGTGGACCCCCCAAACCCAGTCCTGCAGGCCCTCCTCCCAAGAAGATCACCTTCTCTGAGCTGAGCAGGGCAGGAGACCCCAGGAGCCCGGCCCTCTCCCAAGTGTCCACACAGCTGCTCTTACCTTTTCGGCCAAGGTCAGGACTGTCCTGGCTTGTATGACAATCACCTGCTCCTCATTGGTCAGGTTCTGCACCCAAAAGCAGAACACAGGTGCGGTCAGAAGCAGTGCCTTTGGGGGTGAGGGTGAGTGACGGATGCATGGGGAGGCTGACTGGGGATGCCTGGGTGCCGGGTCACAGCTAAAAAGCGCTTTGACTGACATCTCCCTCCCAGCATCTCTGACACCCTTGACTCTCAACAAGCTTGTTCCCTCCAGGTGCTGTGGATTTTGTTTTCTCTCGTCCTCCCTCTGCTGGTAACCACCAGGTCTAGATAACCAGCTGAGGCAGATGCATATGCACTGCTCAATGCAGGCAGGCTGCCACGACATCCCCAGCAGCAGTTGCTGCTCCGCCCAGCTTCTGTCCCCTTCTGTGTCTAAAGCCAGCCTCTGCATATGCACCTGTGGTTATGAAAACACCACTTGGAACAGTGCAGGAGAGACCACACGTTCATGGCTGTGAAATGGCTGAATCCCTGGAAGGTTTTGTCTTTTGACGCATGTTTTATTCATGCTTCCTCCCCACCTGAGGGGACCCTGGGTGGCCCTTCTGGGTAGGGTGATTATGGCTTTGGATGTGGGCACCTCACACTCTCAGACTCTGCTGCAGCCTGCATCCAGACCAGGGCTTCCCCGCTGCAGCTCATGGGTCAGCTGAGGCTGGGTGCCCGGTCCCTGCGGGGAAGGGAGGCCCTTGCTTCTCTCCCCAGAGCCTCTCTGATTTATGCCAGCTCACTCCAAAAGCCCTGTCCATGCCGTTCTCTCCCTAGAGTGCAAGCTCCCTGATGGCAGGCAACTCTTGCTGTCCCCCACCCCCAAAGTCCTCACGGGGTTTCCCACAGAGGGGAGTCAGGCTCAGTCTGTAGTCCATGGTGGGGGCCAGCTGCACTCCTGACTCAGGCAAGAACCTCATCCTGCACGGGTGGGGCTCGGTGCCCTCATCTCTCCTGCCCTGCTCCCTTCTCCCATGGCAGGGCTGGGCAGGGCTAGGCAGGCCACAGACTTCTTCCAACACCTTAAGTTGAGGAGGCTGAGCAGTTGGTTTCAGGGTGATGGAGGGAATCTACCCAATGTGGTTAAACAAGGTGCATGTGAAGCTTGCTCAACACTGACTGCACAGACAGGCTTGAAGGGATGCAGTCAGCCTGCTGTCAGGAGCTCCCCAGCATCTCCACAGGTCCCCTGAGCTTAAGCCTGGCCATGAGCCCTCCAGTCCCCAACCTCCTCCATCCCTGGGCTCTGTGGTGATGGCCTCAGAGGCTGCATGATGACTGCAGGGCCGTCATACTCGTGGCACTCTTGGTGGACAGCTATGGGGCTGGGCAGGAACCCTGAAATAGGCCTGGGCGGGGCCAGATGTCCCCAACTCTGCCACTACATCAGCTCTGTAACCCTGGGCAGTACCTTTGGGGACTCAGCTTCTCCAACTATGAATCAGAGAGTTGCCCAATACAGTTCCCAAGACCTCATGAGGGGGCTGATACCCAGGACTGGACCCCAGAGCACATCAGGTCCACGGCCACCCTGCTGTGACTCTTCGGCCACCTGTGACCACAATGGAGCCTCCAGGTCTGAAAGAAGCAGACCCATACCCAGAGCCTCCCTGCTGAAAGCACCCCTGCCTTGTGCCTCACTGCTCCCCAGGGGCTGGGCAGGCCAGGGGAAAAGGGAGTCCTCTGATGCAGTACCCTGGATGGAGGGAGTAGATCAATGAAGGTAGGATGATGGATGGATGGATGGAGGGAGGGAGGGAGGGAGGGGCTGTGGATGGATGGAAGGATAAAGGATGAAGGATGGAAAGATGGATAAATAGCTTATAGAGGATGGATGGATGAATGGTGGATGGAGGATGCATGGATAAATTATGGAGGGTGGATGGATTGATAGATGGATTCTAGAGAATGGATGAATGAATGGAGGATAAAGGATGAAGGAAGGATGGATGGAGAATGAATAGACAGATTATGAAGGATGGATTATGGAGGATGAATGGGAGATGGATGGATGGGTGAAAGGTTAATGAGTAGATGTTAGATGGAGAAGGAATGGATGGAGGATGGTGGATAGAGGTCAGACGGAGGATGGAGAATGGATGGAGTAGTGATGATGGATGATGGATGGATAGAGGATGGATGGATAGATTGTGGATGATAGATAAATTCATGGATTAAGGATGATGGATGAAGGATAGATGAAGGATGGAGAATGGATAGATGGATTATGGGGGATGGATGGATGGATTGCACAGGATAGATGGATGGATAAATATAAGACAGAGCTTGAATGAAGGGCTAGGTAGATGATGCATTGATGAGGAATAAATGGATGGAGAGCGCAGGATTAGTGATGGACGAATGAAAAGTGGGATGAAGGGGTGCATTTACTTTGCCCACTCAGTAATTAACATTCTTTCAAGGAGTTTGCTATAGAAATTGGAACTCTGCCCCAATGAAATTTAGGGGTTATCTATAGAGTCCCCCAAGCCAAGGAAGAGGAATCCCTAAGGGTCTCGGCTTGTCTAAGAGCAACAGCCCCCCATCCTCACGGCAAGTATGGAAGGGCTGAGAGAGAGACCCCAGAAGCTGGGCAGTGACGGGAAGTGCCGTCAGCTGGAAGAACCAGGTGTGCATACAGCAGAGGTCCCAGTGGGCCCTGGAGCAGTGTGAGGAAGCCTCCGATTCTGAGCTGCTCTGGGCTGCGGGAAGGGTCTCAGGCAGTGTGGCCCATGGGAGGGCTGTGGGAGGCTGGCAGGGCTCCTGGACCCCACAGGGGCAGGGCTGGGCTGGGGGTTGTGGGTGTGAGGGGCATGCACAAGCCAGGAGAGCGACATACACTTACGGCGTTATCGCCCAGGATGTCCAGCTTCTTCATCAGCTCCGCGACCACAATGTCCTAAGGCACAGAGGACAGGCAGGGGTGAGGGGCCACGGGTGGGCAGAGAGGGCGAGGCAGGGCGGGACAGGGCATGGGGCGGGGCGGA
>NW_012115200.1:3406586-3433539 GCF_000951035.1 Colobus angolensis palliatus | reverse complement strand
GGGGCGGGGCGGAGGGGGCGGAGCTCACAGTCACGCCTTCGGCCTCGCAGTACACCTGCAGGGGGCTCTTCCCATCCACGAAGGGCGTGTGGTGGAAGTTGATGGCGGGTGACTTCCTCTCCCTCTCCTAGGACAGAGGGGCAGAAGGGTGAGCCGCCTCCTTCCCATCCCGTCCCTCCAAGAGGGCTGTGCTGGGGCCTGAGGAACATGGGCCAAGACCATGGAACCAAGGATCAACACAGCATTTATGAAAACCAAACCGCAGCAGCAGCCGTGGTGGCAGAACTTGCACTGGACCTGGACCGGCCCATGAAGACCGTGCCCCTGTGTATTCGCCGACCCCAGATGGGCCGGGCAGAGTTCATCACACTCCGGTCACGTGGCCTAGGCAGTCCCCACCCTGAGCCCAGGGCACATCCCTTGGTGAATCCCAGGGGCTATGGGGAGGATCAGGGGAGGGGCTGCAGGTCGCATCCCTGCAGGCCTGACCAGAAGAGCCTCTGGAGGACACAGGCCCCCGGTGCTGCCACTGTCCCCACAGGCAAGCCCACGTGGCCAAGGTCATCCACACATGGAGTGACCACACAGCTGCCCTGTCGTCCGGCGGTGGACGGGAAGGCTCTAACAGGTGGCTCCAGCTGGACTCCGAGGCTCCAGGTGCTGGCCTGAGACAGAGGCCTCGGGGGGGTGTGTGGTGCTCGGCAGGGGCGGCCCCTGTGTGGGCCACTTCCTCCCAGCCCCACAGGTGGACTGCCCTTACCATGAAACAATCACAGGGACGTGGCTGCCCACACCCAGCCTGAGCTGCCTGGTGGGATCCCCCTCCTCCCTCCTCCTGTGCAGGTCATCGCAGAGGACACAGGGCCAGGGACGGCAGAGCACAGGCAAAGGGCTCCCAGTCACCGCGTGGCCCCCACTGCCCTCACTCAGGGGCAAGAAACAAACGTCTGCTGACCACCGAGGCCTTGGCACGGCCGCACACCAGCTGCAGCAGGGCCACGGGGGTGGATGGAGGATGGACGTGCCGGCTCTTCGGCCCACAGATCTGGAGCAGATGCTGCACTGTCACCCGTCGTGCTTTTGTTTTGTTTCCCTGCATGACACTGAGCTCCACGGCCCATGTTCCCCATGGACATGTGCTTTGGGTGGCTGGTATGAAGAGGTGGCGATTCACAGCCATTTGCCTCTTTCCTTCCTGAGCCAGCCTTTTGGGGTCATGTTCAGGGGTTTATGTGGGTTAGGAAGGCTGAGGACTGGATCCCTGACACGGCCACAGGCCACAGTGCTGGCCATCGGCCCAGCTACCTCAAGCTCCAGGATCCTGAACTCCAGCAGCTCATTTTGGTCTCTGGCATCCTGCACCTCGTGTCTAAGCCGAGCCTCTTCCGTCTCCATTTGTTTGATCTGTAACATAAAAGATGCATGAGGTGAGGGGTCTGGTTCTCTCTCACCAGAGGTCTTGGAAGGACAACTCCAGGCTGACTGGCCAGCGGCTGACTGGACAGCAGTTGACTGGACAGCTGCTGGTTGTCGGGGAGGCCAGTTGGCTGGCCGGGTGCCCAGCCCTGGAAGCTCCTCACAGCCCTGGGTATGTTTGGGTCTGTCCTAGTGAGACGGCCCAGCCATCCAGTGGTGGGTGGGGCTGGGCAGGCAGCACCGCATACCACAAGCCAGGAGCCTGGAGGTTGTAGTGGGGCCCTGAGCCTGGGTGGCCCCTGGGCAGGGAGGCATCAAGGATAAACGTCTCCAACAGGGGCTGTGCACCGCAAGCCAGGAGCCTGGGGGCCTTAGTGGGGCTCTGAGCTAGGATGAAGAAGGGAGGTCGTGGAGGATAAATGTCCCAAGTGGCTCCCCTCCCTGGTGCCCCTTGGAGCCCAGGCTGTGCCCAATGGAAGGAGTGGGTACCGTGGTCACCTGGCCACCAGCATTCACTTGGCTAATTAAGGGATTGTTTAAATGGAACCAGTTGGGAGTAAACCAGATGCAGGAGTCCCCCATCCCTTCCAAAGGGTAAATGACATGGCCCATGGCACGTGTCCTCAGCAGCCTCATGGGGGCAGGGTCCACCAGGGGCAGACAGCTGTGTCCATCCCCTGGAGCTGAGTGTGGGGGACTGAGGGAGCCGCTCCGATGCTCAGGGGACCAAGATAAACTCAGGAACATCCTCAGAGTGAGCCGGCTCCGTGGGAGCTGGACCCTCCCGCAGGGCCAGCTGTGTGCTGCTGCACAGTGGGCCTGCCCTGGAACACCTGCAGGGCCAGGAACGTGAGCCACTCCCATGTAGCCAGAGAAAAGCATGGCTCCAAGTGTGCACATGGGCATGTGTGTATGTGCACAAGCATTTCCGTGTGTGTGCCAGCATTTCTGTGTGCATGTGTTCAAGTGCGCATGCAGGCATTTATGTGTGTGGGTGTTTAAGTGTGTGCCCTAAAGTGCACGTGAATCTCTGCCTGTGCCAGCATTTACTTGGCACACACAGCATTGTGCTGAGCCCTGTGGAAACAGCTCTCCTAATTTAAGAGATGTTCCATGTGTCCACAGGGAACATGGGGGTGCCGTTCACCATTCAAGATGTGAACCAAGCCTAAAGCAGGACCCCCAGAGGGCATGACCGGCCATGGGCTGACAGCAGTGCAAGGGCTGCGCTGGACGTCCCTGTTTGTCTGAAGCTCTGTCCTGCTGGCACACGTCAGACTCGTCAGCCAGGCTACCCTGGCTTCTCCCCAGAGGGCCGCACCTGCCAGTGTGAGATATTGCTGCCTCCTCAGGACACCTGTCCCTGCCCATGGACAAGTGGGGCAGGGGTCACACGGAGCACCCCTCACTCGTGTGTGGTAATGACAGCCCTGCTGGCCCTCCTGCCCCTGGACCCATAGCCAGTCCCGCCTCAGATTCGGGCCACATCACCTGCTCCCACAGTTGCGGGGTGCACCCCTCTTGGGATGGCCCTGGATTGCCCAGACCTAAGTCTAGGGCCCTCGGTGCTGTGACCCCCTCTTTAACCCAGTGCATGGAGCAGCTGAGCCAGGTGGGCCTGATGTGGCGGGGAGGTGCCCTGAGAGAAACCTACACTTCCTTCCCTGCACCCCAGGCAGAAGCTAAGGCCACTGAGAGCAGCCTGGCCGCACGTCGCATGTTCTGATCTGTTTTTCGTGTGAGAAAGTCTTCCAGCCCACAAAGCCCGGGCCAGGGTGGGGGTGGGGGCAGGGCATCACTTTGGGAGCCTCTTGTCATCCGGGGCCAAGACAGCCTGGACCTGGGTCTGCCAGGTGACGCCCTGGCAAAGTCTCAAATACCTACTCGCTCAACCAGGCTGGTCCGTGGGCTGTTCCCTGAGGACCCTCCAGCTTCCCCACAGGCGTTGCTGGAAGGAGACTTCCCTGACCCCACCAGGCTTCCCAGGGGAATGATTCCAGTGGTCTCAAAAGGGCACCTCTGTCACGATGCCCTAACCAGCCGACCCACAGAACCATCAGCACAACTGGACACGAATGGAGATGCTGCTGCAGAGAGGGGCCTGCCCGGACCCGGGAGAACAGGCCTCAGCTCCCTCTCTCCGGGCCGTCCTGACAGGGTCCCACAGGAGGGAGCAGAGCAGAAGGGGCCTGGGGCAGAGCCATTCAGAAGCCTCAGCCCTTGCTCCACCCTTCAGCCCTGCAGGGACCACTGCAGCTCCCAGGAGGATAGAGCAAGTCCTGCCAGGGTCTCCAGGGGTTTGGGGCTCACCTTTTCCACAAGCTCTTGATTTCTCCGGTACAGTGCCTGCTTTTCTTCAATCCACTTCATATCCTTGAAAATTGAATTGAAAGAAATAAAGATACTGAGAGAGGAACACATAAACTAACGTTTAAGTCGTGATGTGGCAGAACACCAAAGACCAGTCTGGTCAACATGGCAAAGCCCCGTCTCTACAAAAAATACAAAAATTAGCCGTGCGTGGTGGCACATGCCTGTGGTCCCAGCTATTCGGGAGGCTGAGGTGGGAGGATGGCTTGAGCCCAGGAGGTCGAGGCTGTAGAAAGTTATGATCGCACCACTGAAGCTTGTCTTCAGGTGCAGCTAAATACTTCCCACCCACGTGTGCCCCCCACACCCGCACAGGTGGCTGCAGGCTCACCTGCCCCTGCTCTGCCAGGGCCTTCTCCAGGTCCTCGATCCGTGCCTGTGCCCTCTGCACTTCGGCTTGTAGCTGCTCACGGGTCTGTAGGATGGGAGGAAAGATACATCAAATTTTCTCTAAAAGCCAAACAGACAGCACACATACTCGCGAGATGTCAGAAGGGTCTGTCTTTTGGTTCAGTTCATTGAGAAGTGACTGTTCATCCTTCCTTTGGAAGAGATGCTTTCTAAGAGAAGGAGAACTGTTTCTTGTTGTTGTTGTTTTTTTTTTTTTTTTTTTTCTGAGACAAGGTCTGGCTCTGTCATCCAGGCTGGAGCTCAGTGGCACAATCTTGCCTCCCTGTAACCTCTGCCTCCTGAGCGCAAGTGATCCTCTCACCTCCCACCCGAGTAGCTGGGACCATAGGCGTGCACCACCACACCCCGCTAATTTTTGTATTTTTTGTAGAGACGGGGTTTCACCATGTTGCCCAGGCTGGTCTCAAACTCCCAAGTTCAAGCAGTCTGCCTGCCTCAGCCTCCCAAAGTGCCGGGATTACAGGAGTGAGCCACTATGCCCAGCCCTGGAGGGAGAACTTTAAGTCTTATTTGAAGCAAGAGATCTCACTTAGATTCCAAGGGGAAATTCTGCAGGTTAATTTTGAGGACTTGTTAAGAGAAATCTTTGTTTACAGGATGACACAGCTGAGGAGGATGAGTGACACCTAGTGTGTGCTCAGCCCTGCCAGGTGCCGGCCAGAGGGCTTTGTTCGAAGGACTCTCCACATGGGCCCGCTGGAAGCCCCGGGTGGTGCGGCTGCCTGTGCAGGAGCTGCCTCAGCCCAGGGCTCGCTGCCTTCCTGAATTTCGTGTTCCTTAACTGACTCCCAGAGCCCGCCCCACGTCTGCAGGAAAAGCCCTGGTGCTTTCCCTGTCAGCATCCTGGTTTGTGAAGTCCCTCCCGAACGCCACCAAGGCTTCTAGCCGAGGTCTGAGCCACCTCCCTTAATTCAGTTTGCTCTGGTGGCTCCGAACCACGGGGCATTTCACCCCATGGTGGCTCCTGCTCTCTCTGGGGATAGCTTCCAAGGGAGGGGTGCATTTCGGGACAAGGCACAGGGTCAGAGGAACCATCAGCTGGGGTGGGGGATGAGTGAAGGCGTGGCCTGTGGTGCCCCTGGAGTGCTGGGTCCCAGCTCCCTGCCCCCAGGCCCTCCTGGGCTCCTGCCATCACCCTGGCCTCTTCCGTCTCTTAAGGGGTCACAATCGTGGGTGTGAGCCCTTGGGTTGGAGAATCCTCAGCAGAGGGAATTCTAGTGAGTTCTAACCCTGCTTCCAGACAGGGAAACAGAGCCCACAGAGGGTTGTGGGCCCCCCGCAGCCTCAGAACCGTGGCAGGGATGGGCCCACGTCCATGTCTTCAGACGCTTGTCCTCTCCCACCCTCTTCCTTATCCTGAGGCTTCCTCGACTTCCACAGTGAGGAGTGACATTTCCAATTATAATACAGAATCAGACTGTGGGATGCTGGCTAGTCTATTTTCTTCATTAATCTTTTCTGTATCTTCCAATTTTTAAAATAACCATGCAGCCCCTCTTGGCGTCAGATTTTCCTCTGATTCTAAATGACATTAAAAAATTTTTACATGCAATTTGGACATTTTCACTCTCTAAGCAGAGCTTCTGAGTTCTGCGTTTTCATGTGGCCCCCGAGCAAATGTTTCTCTGGCACCTGACAGGAAAAAGGGAAGACAGGATGCTTCCTCCAGCTCCCCCAGCTCCTGGCGAGCTTGGCCGGGAGGATGCGGCTGCTGCCCCGCCCCTGCTGTGAGGGAGAAAGGCTGGGCCCGTGAGGCTCTGGGCTGTCTCGGGGCTGCCGTGCTTTATGATGCTCTGAACCAAGGCTTTGACTTTTTCCTTTCTCCAAGGGTCATGCAAAAATTAAGTCAAAGTGAAAGCAGCGATATTTAAAGTCCCCAGTTACGCAGACAAATCTCTCCGAGCCTGAGGAGGGGGAGTCAGGCCTCCCCACTCAGGACAGGAGGAGGGGCACGGAGGGGCAGAGCACTCTCTTAATTTTCACAACAGACATCCCCAGTGAGGTGCCAGGAAGGCAGGAGGGAAACCAGCCATGTCACCAGGGTGGTCTAGGTGGACAGTGGGTGAGGCCGGCGGCTCCCCGGGGGCGCTAGTGTGGACCACACTGGGGGTGGTCTATGCACACTCTCCCCTCGCCCCAAGAGGTCCATTCCCCACCCAGCTCAGCCACCCTAAGTTGCAGAATTGCTGGACACTGGTGTCTCTGGCCCTGCAGGGTGGTTGTGGGGTGGGGGAGGCCGACAGGAACCCCACACCCCACAGCTGCCCGCTCTGGAGAACCCCTCAGCTCCCCCAGAAAGCAGCCTGTCTCGCTGTGAGGGGTACCAGGTGCAGGTCCTTCAGCGGTTTCCCCTCCGAGCCTCAGGAAGTGAGGGGGGGTGGCGAGAGGACCCCCGACCTATGACCCATGCTCTCCCCACAATGCCTGGTGCCTACACTACCCCCTGCGGCCCACAGAGGGCACCTGCCAGCCACACTGGGGCCTTTCCTGGGGGACGACGACGCTAAGGTGAGCCAGGGAAGCAGGTGGAGGGACACGGCCGCTGGGATCCTGCCCAGTGGGGAGGCCGGGGGAGAGGGTCCAGGGCCAGGGCAGGTACAGCCTGCGTGAACATGAATGACCTCCGCAAGTTTCAACACTGAGCTCGATGCTGCCATGGGTCATCGCCATGCTGCCAAGAGCGGGAGAGGATGTCTGGAAGGAGACCCACCCTGGGCGTTTGGGCCCCTGCCACCACCACCATCCCATCTCCCCCAGGACACTCACACCTGTGCCTGGCACTGCTCTGGGCCAGTCCCTCCCACTTGGGCCAATTCCCAGCACCGGACTCCTCAATCCCTGGTTTTGATTGGCCTCCATGGGCACCATCAGGACCGGAGGCAAAGACAGGAGCGGAGGGGCTCAGGCCCAGGAGGAATGGCGAGAGAGGTGTCCCAGCCCGGGCCATGGGGTCAAGCGGGAAGGCACAAGGGGGCCCGGAACGCGCGGTGGAAGTCATGTAGACCTTAACTTCTCGCTCTGCATCCAGCGTCCCTCCGACCTGCTCCTGCAACAAGGCATAGGCGCGCTGCAGGGCCTGGTACTCCATGGTCAGCTGCCGGAACCTCAGCTCCGTCTCCTCTTTGGCCATGCCCTGGAGAGACACGGATGCCACACCCGCAGAGACGCAGCGTCAGCGGCCAGCACCTCCTCCGACGGCGGGGCCCCGGGGCTTCCCTTCTCCCCAGACATCAAATGGTGTGTGTGTGGGGGGGTCTCTCTAGCAGTGTGAGGGAGAGGACCCTCCCCAGTGTGCAAGGAGGGGCGGCTGCCTGGGGACGCAGTGTTGTTTGGAGAAAGGTTTCCCTGGAGAGGGGAGCACCGAGCCCTGCAGTGGGAGCTGAGCCGGCTGCATGGCCGAGGCCAGGGTGAGACTGCTGGGCTGGTGGCCATGGTCAGGGGCTCAGCTGGGGCTCCCGCTTGCCAGCCAGGCTGCCCTGACCCAGCAGACCCTCCGTTACCAACCAGGCCTGCACATGCTCTGCTCTGCTGAAATGCATCCTGGGAAGAAAGCTGGGCTTTGTGAAGGGGGTAAAGTACGCCAGGCAGCACGTCTCCTCCCAGGCGCACTCCTGCAGGCTCGCCCTACTAGCTGCAGTGCCCCCGCCACCCCAGGGAGAAGACAGGTGAGCCTGGCCTTCAAAGGGTCCCAGTGGGCCCCCGGGGCTGGAAGCGTTGGCCATGTCCAGGAGTGACTGAGCCCAGAAACCTCGGCCTGGCCCAGTTCCCCTGCCCCACCCTGCACCTGAGGCTGTGCGAGAATGTCTTAGGTCCCTCAACAGGTCTGTGGCCACTGGGCCGCCCTCCAGGGTCTGCCAAGGGAGGCCCAATCCTTGGCTGTGCCATTGGCTGCGGACCCCACTCCTTGTCCCATGGCCACAGGGCCTGCGTCCCACAACGCCAAGTCCTAGCTTCCGACCTGGTGCTGAAATGGCTGCCTGGACCTGAGGGTGGCCATCCTTCTGGAAGAAGGGGCTGGTGGGCAGAAACGCCTGTGCTGTCATCAGAAAGAAAACTCCTGCTTAACACCCCCTCACCCTAATGTGCTTTTGGCACTGGGACCAAACTCCCTGAAGAGTGGTTCAGACCATCCTGGGAAGGCCCCTCAGGAAGGGAGAGCTCGCCGTACCCCTGCGCAGAAGGGGCGGAGGCTCAGTGGCAGGAGGAGGCAAGGTTTAGCCTTCATGGGAGCAAGAAGCGGGCCTCAGCCCACACCCTGAGCCACGTCATCGGAGCTTCTCACCACGTCCAAGCCAGCTATCAGCGGGTCAGTGCCAGTGAGGGCTGCCAAGGGCTTCCCTGTGAAAAGCTGGCAGCCCACGCCCAGCCAAGCCCAGGACCCAGCAGGAGACCCTCGTTACCTCCTCCAAGCCCAGGACCCCTCGTTACCTCCTCCAAGTCATCATCTGGGGTGCATGGGGTCTGGTCCGTCCTGTCTGTTTGGTAAGAGATGGAGGAACCGTCGGATTCCAGGGAGGCCTCTTCATCGTATCCAAAGAAGGTCTCCACAACAACCGGCTTGTGACCGAAAGGCAACATGTCAGTTCAAACCAGACCCAGGCACAGCTGCCTTCACCCGCCTCCTGCTGCCCAATGGTGGGGGCCACAGCCCCACCCTGCAACACACTCCCGTCTCTGTCCCTGGCCGCCCTGGTGCAGGCCGAGGAGGTGGCCTGGGTGTGAGGGGGGCTCTATGGCAAGGCTGGTGGGGCAGGTGGGAGAGGGGCCTGGAACCCCGTGGGTGAGCGGGTCCTGGACCTGCTCTCAGTGGTGGGGAATGAGGCCCTTCATGGGGCGCCGTCCCTGCACTTCCCTGAGGGTGGTGCCCGGGGTAACGGAATTGATGGTGGGTGCCTTCTCTGTGTGATCTCATTCCCAGTGATGCATTTCTGTTCTATTTTTTAAGGTTTCAGTCCTTGTCTGATTGGAATAAAAACAAAAACAGGGTCCTCCACCAGCTGGTGTGAGAGGCCCTGCCTTCGGGGACTGCCCAGGTTCACCCTGATGTCTGCACCTTCACCCCTGCTTTCGAGAATCACAGGGTTCCTCATCTAGGTTTAGGAGTGTCACAAAACAGAAAGCCTGCCATCTTCTCAGTCCCTTCTGCCGTGGCCACGGTGGCCTCCAGGTCTCCTCTCAGTTCTTCTGCCAGAACTTTCCAGCAAAACTCCCTCTGGGACCCCAAGGCCACCGGCTTCTCCTATCCCTGCCAACCACTGGCCCCTGTCCTGTGTGCCTCCCCACACCCTGCATCCTCCCTTCGCAGGGCCAAGGCATCTGCTGGACACGTCCACATCCCAGAGGGGCCCCGAGCAGGGAGAGCCTGGACAGCTCCTCCTCCCCACCTTCCAGAGGGCAAGTGTCTGTGACTGAGGAGCATCTAACAACCTAACAGCAAAAAACACTGCTGACCGCTGAAAAGCAACACACACACACACATTCACACACTCACACATACACACTCACACACACACATTCTCACACATACACACACTCATACTCACACACATTACACACACACACACACTCACGTACACATATACTCTCATACACACTCATACACACACTCACACACACACATTCTCACACATACACACACTCATACTCTCACACACATTACACACACACACACTCACGTACACATATACATACTCTCATACACACTCATACACACACTCACATATACACACATACACAGACACATACACACACACCCACATAAACACACATACATATACACAAATGCACACACTCACACACATACACAGACATACACACTCTTAACATAAAGCAGGAGATGAGTTAGGTGCTTTGGCAGCTGCTCCAAAGGCTCCCTTAATAAAAATCATAGGTTTATCACAAAGGATTCTACTGTAGAGAAATGACAGGTGTTCACATTTCCTGGGGACGTGGGTCTGCCCTGTGGGGCCTGTGGACGAGGCTGCTGCAGCCTGCAGGAGTTGGCCGAGGATGGTGAACAGCAGGACAGGCGAGTGTGGGGTGTGTGCCACAGCCAGGACGGGTGAGTGTGAGCAGCCCACAGCCGCCCGTCCTCAGAGCCATGCATCCCACGGGTCGTGGGGACTCGGACCTACACGGGCGGTGAGGACGCCAGAGCTGCCACCTCTTCATTGCTAGTGTTGCTGGTACGGTTGTTACCAATTCCTGTCTTCTCTTGGAAATTTGAAAGGAACAAGTTTACTAAAACTGATGAACAGAGTATTTACTTTGGGTCTTATTTTGGTTGTTTCACAGTAACAATTTTTAGAAATAATAAAAATTTTCTTTTCATCTCCAAAGACTGACTCCTATTTAAGCACTCACCAGCACGCTCTCCACACACAGCGCTCTCCACACACGCAGGCGTGGTCCTCTGCACACACACCCGGCATACTTTCCACACATGCAGGCACCATCCTCTGCACACACACCCGGCGTACTCTCCACACACGCGGGCACCAACCTCCGCACACACACCTGGTGTACACACAGGCGCGGTCCTCTGCACACACACCAGCGCTCTCCACACACATGGGCGCAGTCCTCTGCATGCACACCCAGCGTATTCTCCACACACGCGGGCATGGTCCTCTGCACCCAGTATACTGGCGTACTCTCTACACACGCGGGCACGGTCCTCTGCACACACACCTGGCGTACTCTCCACACGTGCTGGTGAGCTGTTCCTTACCTTGGGAAGTTTTGCCATTTTCTTTCTTTGCTTCCGGAATCTTAACAGCTTGTCGCGCTCCTGCAGAAGTCAGTTGAAGAGGTTGTGTAAGTGGTGGAAGAGCTCCATCAGTTTCAGTCCACGGTTTACTGCCCCCGTCCCATCATTTGGATGACAGGGAAGATGCCGTCCGGGCTGGCTGTCCCCACACCACAGTGGGAGGCCCTGGCTCCAGCTCTGCTGCTCGGGGAGCTCATGTCTCCAGGGTGACACGGGCAGCTCCCCGGTGAGGTGGGCTCTGAGCTTGTCTTGCTCAATCGTCCACCAGCCCCTCCTTCTGAATGCATCTGGGGGCTACACGGGGCAGGTGACTTGAGGGGCACAGAGTTGTGGGAAGCTGGAAGGGACTCATGACCAGGGCCCCTCTGGACCCTGCAGGGGTGGCGTCCACATCTGTGTGGGGACTGATGCCCTTAAAATACTAAGGAGACCGGGGTCCTGCTGCTCTCCAGGGAACCCATGCTGTGGTTTCACGGCCGTGATGGTGAACCTTTTGGGCTGCGGCTGCCTGTCTGTGCTGGCCAGGGAGAAATGCATGGTGGGGTGAGCAGCCAGAGAAGGGCAGCCATCTGACCCTGGCCATTAACTCAGAAACATGATCGTCCCAAGCTGGTGCCGTCTCAACTGGGGCATCAGTGGGCATCCCTAGCTCCTGTCTGACCCACTCCGAAGGGCATCAGCCACCCATGCACGGCCTTGGCCAGGTAGCACTGCAACAACAAAATCCACCCGAAAGGCTGCCGCGGCTGCTTCTGTCTGGTCTGTGAGGAGCCCTGGGCACAGGATGGGTCCCACGGGTGACTGTGTGGAGAGTGGGGGCGTGGGGAGGCGGGCGCTGACCGTACTTACTAACACACTCTTCACATAGCCGGCGGTCTCAAGGGTCTAGGAAAGGAAGACAGCACGTCACAGAACTGCTAAGGGTCCCTGTTAGCCAAGCCCCTTGGGAGCCAGAGGATGGTGCCGCGGCAGGCAGCCCGCCAGGTACCTTAGATAGTTCATCTATGAGGTTTTGCTGCTCCACAATCTGAAGCTTCAAGAAATCGACTTCTCTCTCGTCCTGACTTTGATCAAGGTCGTTCAAGGAACTGGGTCTCCGTATGATTCCGGCTCTCTGTCTCTGAAACGCCAAGCAGCCCACATCACAAGTTGGGGAGTGAGGGGGTCTGGCTGATCACAGTGGGGCAGGGGTTCTCCTTCAACCCGCGCTGCCCACGCTCAGCTGCGTGGCTGGCGGTCTCTGCTCAGGCCTCAGAACAGCCCAGCTGTGAGGCCTTGGGGAAAGGAGGCCCACGCGCTGGCCCGGTCCCGCAGCAAGAGCAGGTGTGTGCAGCCCGAACGGACACACGTGGGCCCTGCTGGTCTCCCAGAACGCATGGCTGGAGGGGATCGCTCAGAGCCCTGAAGCGGACACTGGGTTGTCTGTGCCCATTTCCCACCCGGCCACCGCTCCCAAATCCCTCCTGACTTTAACTCAGTATGAAAAGAAGGGGCTTCCGTAGAGAGGGGTATGGAGGGCGCCTCTCCCCCACGTCCTGCTGAATTACTCGTTGGGTAAACTCTGGCTTCATGGCCTTCAGGGTCTTCAGGGCAGGGAAACGCAGTGACACTGGCTGACGGCCTCCCCACTCCTGGCTCGTGGCCTTGGCTCGTGACGCTGGCTTGAGACCTCCCACCCCTGACTCCTGCTCGGTGCTGTGTGCCAGGCCTCTGCTCCTCCCCAACAGCTGGGACCCTGCAGCCTCTTACCACCCTCGCCTGGGATTTTCCGAGTTGGAGGCCGCCTGTTCCAGGCCCTCAAGTGAGACGTGGGCAAACAGGCCTGGGGAGGGGACGCCCCACAGCCACGTCCTTCGCACGGTCAGGGCCTCCTTCAAGGCTCCCCTCCCCAGGGCTGGGCTTGGCGGTTGCTCCCCCTCAAACATGCGTGAGGCCAGACTCCAGCAGAAGGCCTGATCGTCCGCCTGGGACTAGCTGTCAGGCTAAATCTTGCATGGAGAAGGGAGAGGCTGCTGCCTGGAGCGCGGGTGCGGCCGTGGCCCCACGGAGCCCCTCACCCCCTCACCATTTCTATGTTCTCCTGGGTGACGAATTTTAACTTGTTTTCCATTCGGCGTAAAGCGTGAGACAAATCCTCATTCTTCCGACTGAGGCGCTTGTTTTTATCCAGCAGTGGCTTGTACTGACTCTCGGCTTCTCTTACACGCTTTAACTGAAAGACAAAATTAATTACGATTGTTCTTTAAGTGGCAGGTCTCCACACAGAGTCAGCAGCAGACTGACCAGAGCTTGGGCTGCAACAACGCAGTTCCCAGCCACTATTTGGAAAGTCCATGCCTCCAAGTGGCGCCCACTCGCCCAACACCCAGGTGAACCCAAGCTCAGGGCTGGGCTCGGCGTCCGGGGTGAGTGAGTCCCGTCCCATTGACAGACGGGGATGAAGATGAAGACCAGCAGTCCGGGGCCAGTGCTTTGTTTTGCCAAGAAGGGCTGTGGTAAAACTGCCTAGCCCGCTGGACCCTTGCAGACTCGTGACAGCTCAGCACCCTCCAGGATCTTGAGTTACCTGGAAATCTCAGTGGCTATAAGGACCAATGGTGACAACCCCACTGAGGGGCCGTGTCTGCACATCCTAGATCATCTGCAGAACAGAGAAGGCTTCCGTCCCCAGTAATGCAGAGCAGGCGTTAGTCAACCAGCCCTTGAGGGGTAAATGTGGCCCCTACCTGTTTTTGCTAATAAAGTTCAACTGGAACACAGGAGACTTAGATGCAAGGCTGATCCTTGCAACCACCACTCCTTTTCACAAGGAATTTTGAAAGTGAACTCCCCCCAGGTCCACCTCCGCAGTCACAAACCCGCGGGAGCCAGAAGCCCCCTCCCGCGCTCACCAGCTCATTCCTCTCTTCTGACAGCAAGGCGTTGCGGTCCTCCAGTTTGCGGATAATCGCACTTAACTCTGCAATTTTAAGCTGGAAGCGCCGGGCATCTTTTTCATCCAACTGCTGTTCCTAAAACAAAAATCAACTGCAAATAACTGTTCCTACACACAGGCCTGGGAAGCCTTTGCAAATCCCAGCACGCTACAGGAACCAAAACCATGCCGCGGGACCAGCGCCTTTGCCTCCACAAGGCTGTCGGGAAGGTTTGGATCCCCCAGGGGAAAGGCACCCGGCCTAGCACCGTGGTCACCGCAACTGCGTGAGGCGACAGAACCGACAGGTAGAGCAAGAGACCCTGCCTCAAACACAACAACTATTTTAAGGTCACATAAAGTAAAATAATGAAAAGGAGCAGACGTGTCTAGAAGTATGCAGATGGAGAGGGTGGGGACGTGCAAATGCAGAAACCGTGAGTGTGGGTGATGCCAGAAAGACACCTGCCAGCTCCCAGCCCTCTGCCTGGCCCCTGCTGCTGCCCCTTCAGGAGGGTGTGTCCCCGGCCCGGCAGGGTGGGATTTCTCTGGTACGATGACATGAGCACAGGAAAGACACTTGTTGGAGACTTTCAAAAGAGGTGACCTCCCTCAATGGGACTTCTAAAGGGCCGCTTTTGGGACCCCTGGAACTTCACTCAAAAATCGGTGGAAACGTTTGAATCCAGTTTCAAATCTCTCTGGAGTGAATGCCATAGTCTACCACACACCAGCAGGAGGGGCTGGATCTCATTCAATGAAGCTGTCTGAATGAGATCTTAAAATAATATTTTCTACTCTTGAGATGTTGCTGTCCTAGGGCCGGCTCGGCTCACACACGGCTTTGTCCTCAAAGCGAACAAGCAGCATCCAGGATGGTCCTGGGCCCGACTCGAGTTCCTCATTCAACAGGTGCAGGAGAGGCTCGGGGTCAAAGACCCAGAAGGACCAGCTGGAGGGTCCCTGGACTTCAGATACCCCAGGGTGTCCCAGAACCACGACAAGGATGTGAGTGCAGAGCAGCAGCGAGGAAGCGGGTGGAGCTCAGCCCAGGGTGGTCAGCAGACCCCACACAGCAGAGCGGCCCAGGGAGGAACAGAGAGTGGCATGATCACATGAGAAGCGGGTGGGAGGGTGACTGGTGATGCGAGTGCCAGAAATCACCCTCGAGGGGCCAGCTGGGCACACGGTGGGCAGGGAGCCGGTGCGCCAGCCTTCCCGGGCCAGAGGCAGAGGCCGTGTGCTTGGAGACAGCGGCAGCGCATGCCCAGCACAGCCTCCTCCCACCAACCCAGGGCCAGACCCCAGGCCAGCAAGTGCCATGGACTGCAGCAGAAGCCTGAGGCCGGGGCCCACGGGAGGGTGACAGGGCTGGGGCCGATGCTACGCTGACAGGAAGGAAGGAGATGAGTCCACCAGCCCTCTGGGCCAGAGCCAGAGGAGCTGAACACCTAGGGCCAGGCTGGGTGGGGAGGTGCCCAGGCAGGAGGGTGCTGGCTCAACTCGGGCTCTGGTCTCCTGAGGGAGTGGCCCAGGCAGGGCCGTGCAGCCACATGGCTGGGTCTGTGACACAGGGTGGGCCAGCGGGCCTGGGAGGTGCTTACAGGGCTTCCCGAGTGGTCTGAAGCGTCTCCTGCACCGGCTGCATGAGGAAGTTCCCGTCTGGGGCTGCCCGGGTGCCGGTCGGCCTCTCGGACCTGGGACAGCTGCTCATCTAGAGCCTCTTTTTGGAGCTGCAGTCTCTGAGCTTGCCCGGCTTGAACCCCTAACTCTCTCTCCAGCACGAAGACTGCTCTGTCTTTAAATTTTATCTCCTCCATCTACAAGGAGAACAGAACACAATCACACAGGCGGCAGGACACGGATCTGCAGTTACCATAGAAACAAGCGCAGCCCTGCCAGGCTCCGGGCTCTGAGACCAGAAGCAAGAGCGCAGCGTCCTGGACGGAGAGCAGGAGCCCCAGCCCTGGGCTGAGGCACGACACCCCGGCTCCCATCAGGCCCTGGCTCAGCCGGCTACACAGAGCTGCTGCCAGCAGGGGACTCCTTCCTGAGGGTCCCAGGCTCTGTGTGCCCGGCACGGTATCCCAGTCGGTGCTGTCCTGCTGGGGTCCTGGGTGCACATGGGGGTGGTGGTGTCTAGCAGAGTCGGCAGAAGCCACTTCCAGCTCCTGCCTCTGCTGTAGGTTGGACAGAGAGGAGGACACCCAAGTTACCCACACTCTGCCAATAGGAAGGTGCCATGGGCAAGATTCTTCTCTAAACAGGCAGGGGAAACCATGGGGAACAGAAACCCTGGCCTGAAAGCCAGTGCTACTCCTTCCCCAGCCTGGGCCCACCCCCTAGGGGAAGGCTGTGCAACGTGGGGGCATCACTGTGGTCTTTGGACACCACCTCTCCACGCTTCTGGGCATGACTAAAAAGCTGGGACCCCACACAGCTGTCTTCAGGCAGCACCACATTGCTCATTAATCTGGCTGCGAGCCGGGGCTTTCGGGGTGAAACAGCAGCCCAGGGGTGTGCAGGACGTCTGCCCCGCCAGTGGCTGTGAGGGGTCGGCGGCCCTCCCCACCCTCCCTACAACGTGAAGATTTGTGCTCAACCCACAAAGGGAAGAAGCCTTTCCTTCCGGGGATACAGCAGCTGCAGCCTGCAAGCCCCCGCCCCGCTTCTGGGCAGCGATGCGCCAGCCAGAACGCAGCACAGCCGACCCGACGGCCCCCCACTCTTCAGACAGACACGCTCGGCACTTTGGACGTCATTATCCATGGCACTAGATTTACGAGAAGACAAGGTCTACGGGGATGAACAGCTCAGTTTGAAATACATTTTCGAACAACAGAGCAGAATGGGATATCTTGCTGCTTTACTAATTGTTTGAGGTTTAAACAAGCTAATAAATCTGCTATCGCTGAAGTTAGCTTGGAAACAAAGAAAGGAGACTTCTAATTAGCCCGGATGGAGCAAGTGATGAGCTGAACAGAAGAAAAGAAATCCTTAACTGCTAAATCCCCATCTTCTCTGCACACAGCAACACTGAAAGAGGCAACACAGTCAGTTAGCGGGAAGGGGGCCGGTGAAATAAGTGTGTGTCCATCAGCAGCTGTGCCTGCGGCCTGGCGCTCACACGCTCAGACTCAAACAAGATTTTCTTTTATCAGGACCCCCTCACTCCCAGCTGCAGAGGCTGCCTGGAAACTGGAGAGAAGCCCTTGGGACGGTGGTCTCCATTGCAGGGGGTGTGCAGGCCGACGCCGAGGCTGGAGGAGAGAAGACGCCCCTCCACGCTGCCTGCCTGACTCACCTGCCCCCAGGCATGCCCCGCAGTGTCTCTCAGCATGGGGCCCCAACACGCAGCATCACAGCCACCTGTGACAGCTGTCCATGGGCAGATCCCTGAGCCCCCCTAGATGTGCAGTTAGAACCTCTAGGGTG
Source organism: Colobus angolensis palliatus (assembly GCF_000951035.1). Taxonomy (NCBI): domain Eukaryota; kingdom Metazoa; phylum Chordata; class Mammalia; order Primates; family Cercopithecidae; genus Colobus; species Colobus angolensis. Next base: position 3,416,224 of record NW_012115200.1, on the reverse strand, counting down.
GAGCCTGGGAAGCTGCATTTGACAAGCCTCCCTGCTGACTGTGAAGCCCACAGACATGATCTCACCACTGCCCCACAGTGCTGAGGCCCCTGCACGCGTGTGTCCCGCCACGCCCATGAAGCACGCTCACTACACAGGGCACGTCGTCGTCCCCAGCATAGTCACTGGCAGCTGTGGCTGCTCCCAACTCGGCTGACCATGCCTCAGTGCTGCAGACAGGTGACTGCCTAAGGTGTTGGCAGAGTGCCTGCGACCCCCCAGCAGGTCTCCTGACCCAGGGCCCATGGAGCCAGGACTCCTTCCCAAGACTGGGTCTGCGTAAGGAGCCCTCATGTCTGGCGGGTGTCACTCACACCACCTCTTCCTCCAGAGGGGTCTGCACCTCAGGGGAGCCCTCCCTCTGCCTCGACTCTTGGTTCCGTGGGTAGTGACTTGAGCATACGAATGTGTCTTGTGACAGAAAAGGCTGCTGCTCCCAGCGGATGTGCTAGAGATAAGGAAGGAGATGTGCTTTGTCTTAGCTGGGGCTTGTTTTCCTAGCACAGAGGGTCTTGATGAGAGAAGGAAGGACCCCCATCACCCAGCTCCCAAGAGCTTAGAATGGGTGGGGAGATGGGAAAAATACACAGATGAGATACACAGCCTGGTCCTATTATTCCCTGTGAGAAAGCAGAGACCTGGGTGGTGGGGGGTAGGCAGGGGAGCGGTTGGAGGTGGTAGATGAGGCAGCCAAGCCTCCCTCAGCCTCTGGTGGGGTAGGAGAGCTTGTAAGATGAGGGAAATGTGACATTTTAGGAGCCCAAGCCCCTTGGTGTCCCAGGGACACCAGAACTTACTGCATGTCTGGGAATTAACCCTTGGGAATTTTTCTCTAGACAGAATGTCCAGGTCCCCCTCAATCATGGGATAATCTGCCAGCACCATGAGAAGGTGGTTCCTAAGCCTGGTGGTCCCGTGCTGGAATCACCTAAGCAGCTTTCTCTTAAAAAAAAAAAAAAAAGGACTGATGCCCAGAAATTTCTGGTTCCAGACATGATGGGGTAGTTGGCATTAGACTCACCCTTCTGTGGTGAACAACTCTAGAAGCTGAACAGGATACACAACACAGGGGCAGGAGAAGGAGACAAGGAAATCAGTGCCTGTGCGCACAGAGCCCCGGACACACAGCGTCACAGCCCCTGTGACCGCTGTCCACAGGCAGATCCCTGAGCCTGTAGATCAGTGCCTGTCAGCACAGGGCCCCACCTCCCCTAACGTTTTCCCTGAGGGTGTTCTCGCAACCTCTCTCCTGGGAAACAGAGCCCCGAGCCGCAGAGGCCTCTTTTGTTGCAGGAAACTAAGATTAGAATTTGGTTGGGGCTGCTACAGCAGCTGGGATTTGGAGAGTGGAGGAGGGAATGGCAGAAAAGGAATGACAAAGATCTGACTAAGGATTTCCTCAGGTCCTTGGGCCACTGCTAAGCTGTACATGTGCAAGGCAGGACTCCCAGAAGCCTTGCAGGAAACAGTTCCTGAGAATCTGAATGGTAAGTAGAAATGTAAGTGGTTGCACATGGCTGTTGAGACATTGCAATTCAAGCTCAGACAGAATAGAAGATCATAGTGATTTCTCTAGACCCTGCAAAAGTTACACTCTAGGGGCAGGACAATGTCCTAGGAGTAAAAACTTCACATTAAGAGAAAACTAAACAGACCTTACCTAACAAAGCCTGAAACCACACCTCAAAAGGATCCAGGTAATCTGCTGGTCAGTACCTGTTTGCTTGAACAAAACTCAACATTCTTAAGACAACAATAACATAATGCTCAGCCTCACAACACATCACCCACAGTGCCAAGAATTTAATGAAAATCATTAGACACGTGAAGAAGCAGGGAAAAATAACCAATAATGAAGCTAACTCTATGGCAACAAATCAAAAGATGACTAGAGTCAGTCAATAAGAACCTAAAAAATAATTGTGATTGATCGAAACAGACCCAGAGATGGTGAGGGTATTGAAGTAAGCAGATAAGAACTTTTTAAATCGTTGTAATTAACTCACTAAAACTAATGTAATTAACACATTATATTTTTCTGAGATAATAAAATGAATAAAATGCAGTAATTCAAATGAGAATCAGGATCTATTTTTGAAAAGAAGTAGGCACTCAAATCCCACATACAAGGTCTAAAATTAGAAATTCATTACAAAGGTTTCAAAGCAGACTGGACTCAGTAAAATCACAAACCCAAGATAAAATGATAGAAAATATCCAACCAAGGCACAAAAGGAAAAACAGAAAAATAAAACAGAATAGAGCTCAAGAAAACTAAGCTGTAGTCAAAGTGTCTAATATACATGTGATTGGAATACCAGAAAGAAAAAGGAGAAGAAGTAATGTTTGACTAAATAATGGTCAAGAATGTTCCATATCTGTTGAAAGACATCACTTCAGATTCAAGCAGCTCAGCTGTCCCCAAGCAATATTTTTTTTTAAATTACAAAAACACACCTAAACACATCATAGTGAAATTGATGCAAACCAGAGTTAAAGAGAGTATCTTAAAAGCAGACAGGAAAAAAGACACTTTGCCTGAAGCAACAACTCTAAGAGCGACGGCTGGCTTTTCAACGGAAACTAACAAAATCAGAGGACACTGGCAGGACATCTTTTGAGTGCTAAGAAAAATGCCTGACAATGTGAGGCTCAATGAATACATCCTCGGAAAATGAAGGCAAGTTAAAATGTCCTTAGACAAAAGCGGAGAGCGTCCTTTGTTAATACACCCACAATGCAAATAACTCTAAAGGGAATCTTTCAGGCTGAAGGGAAAAGGCTGCAGATGAGAACTTGTGAAGATATAAATATAAAAGACCATTGGCTGCTTATGGCAACAGTAAAAGCCATTTCTTTGGGGGCTTATGACATGTGTCAAAGTAAAATATACGACAATAATAGGAGAAGTGGGTAAATGGGGTTGACCTATTGCCTTATAAGGTACTTGTATTTTGGGTATATGGCAAAATTACTAATTTATGATAGAATGTAGTTAAGGATACATGTTAATATTTCTCTGTAACAACTAATAGAATAGCACTAAATGTTGACCAAAAGGAGATAATCCCATACAATGGTTGGATAACCCCATGGGATAACCTCATCCAAGGCAAGGAGTAGAGAGAGGGAAGAGGAGGGAGGGAGGAAAAAAGAAAGGAGCAGGGGGACGAGAGTAAAAAACAGAGAGAAAAGAACACAAATTCCTAGCATCAGGAATGAAACAAGAGACAGTGAATAGATAACAAGAAGCTCTGATTAAAAGTCTAGCGAGCAGTCAGGCGCGGTGGCTCACACCTGTAACCCCAGCACTTTGGAAGACTGAGGCAGGTGGATCACCTCAGGTCAGGAGTTCAAGACCAGCCTGGCCAACATGGTGAAACCCTGTCTCTACTAAACACACACACACACACACACACACACACACACACACACAAATTAGCCAGGCATGGTGGTGCACACCTATAATCCCAGCTACTCGGGAGGCTGAGGCAGAAGAATTCCTTGAACCCAGGAGGTGGAGATTGCAGTGAGCCAAGATGGCACCACTGCACTTCAGCCTGGGCAACAGAGTGAGATTCTGTCTCGGGGGGGAAAAAAAAGAAAAGCCTAATGTCAACAAGTGGGAAGATGTGTATGAACTGAACATACTCCTTGAAGAATCTATTTTACCAAACTTAACATAAAAATAAATATAAAATCTGGTTTATATTTATTAAACACATTTAATTCATAATTTAAAAATATGTCACAAAACTCCTGACCCAAATAACTTCATTGGTGAATTTTCCGAACACTTAAGGAAGAAATATACTTACATTGAACAAACTCACTGAGAGAATAGAAAAAGCAAAATACTTCCAAAATCATTTTATGAGGCCAGCCAAATCTAGATACCATAACTTGGCAAGGACATTATAAAAAGTGGGAAAAAATCCTAAATCCAGTGTATACTTATATATAAAATGGACATCATGGCCCAGTAAAATTTATTCCAAAAATACAATGCTTATTTTATACTTAAAAGTCAATTAACGTGTCATCTCATCAACAGAATAAAGAAAAAAAATGATCATTTCGATTTATGCATAAAAAGCATTTGACAGAATTCCATAGCTATTCACGAAGAAAATGCTTAGCAAAGTAGGAATACAAGGGAATTTTCTTAATCTGATGAAAAGTATTGTTGGCTGGACACAGTGGCTCACACCTGCAATCACAGCACTTTAGAAGAGTGCAGTGGCTCACACCCGCAATCACAGCACTTTAGGAGTATCAGTTGAGCCCAGGAGTTCAAGACCAGCCTGGGCAACAAGGCGAGACCCTGTCTCTACAAAAAATTTAAAACTTAGCCAGGCATGGTAGCATGTGCCTGTAGTGCCAGCTACTCAGGAGGCTGAGGTGGGAGGATCACTTGAGCCTGGGAGGCCAAGGCTGCAGTGAGCTGTGATTGTACCACTGCACTCCACAGCCGGGGTGACAGAGCGAGACTGTGTCCAGAAAAAAAAAAAAAAGTATTGCCAAAGAACCCAACAAAAACAAAAGCAAAACAAACCAACCAACCTGCAACTAACGTCACACTCGGTGAAATGAATATTTGATACTTTCACCAGCAGCTGGGAATTAGGACGGGTGGGTGGTCACTCTCAACACTTCTGTTCAGTTACACTGCAGGCCTTCACAGTGCATCAGGGCAAAGAAAAAAGCAAAAGGTGTGAGCTTGGAAAGGAAGACTTAAACTGTCTTTGGGATGACGTATGGTGGCCACTCCTGTCATCCTAGCACTTTGGGAGGTGAGGCAGGAGGACAGCGTGTGCCCATGAGTTTACAGCTGCAGTGAGATACAATCATGAGAAACTATCTCTCAAAAAAACAACCCCCAAAACTATCTTTGTCCACATACAACATGATTATGTGTACATGGAAAATATTTTTAAAATATACAAACAAGTTGTCAGAATTAATAAGTGTATTTAGCAAGGCTGCAGAATAGATCGATATAAAAATCAATTGTATTTCTGTATAGCAGCGAAAAATAATTGGAAAATAATATTTTAAAATTTGAAAAGCCGACCATTTATAACAGCATGAAACATTAAATATTTAGGAATAGTTTTAGCAATGATACAATGATACATACATAAGACCTCTACATTGAAATTTACAAAACATGGCTGACAGAAGAGAAAATGTAACAGTAAATACACCAGGTTTATTAAGGTTCAAGGTGCCAGTTTTTCTGAGGAAACTGACAAGCTCATTTAAGTTTCATACAGAAAAGCAATAACAGTCTTGAAGAAGAGAAAGAAAGAAGTTGTAGAACTTAGAGGACTAGATGTCAGGCTGTACTTTAAAGTGTCAGAACTAAGACATGGTACTCATGACGCAAGGCAGAGCAACAGACCAGCAGAATGCAACGGGGCCTGGAAACGGACCACAGCTGTGGGTTCACTTGACACATGACCGAGGTGCTATTGCAGCACAGGGGAGGAGGACAGTCTTCGAAAAACGATCCTGGAATAGTTGGATATCCACACGGCAAGCAGGGAACATGTCCCTGCTTGTAAATCTCATACTATTCACAAAAACTGAACTTGGATGAATTATAGAATTAAATGTTGAGAAAAACAGTAAGGCATCTGAGTGACACAGACAGGGCACCTTCATGCCCTCGGAGGGGCAGAGGATGTCCAAACCGGACACACACAGCACACAAAAGAAACCAACAAATTGGGCTCCCTTAAAATGCCAAACTTCTTTCATCCAAAGCCAGCATGAGGAAGATGACTGGGTCAGCCACAAACTGGGAGAAGCCGTCAGCGGGGAGAAGATGAATACTCCGGCTTAGAGGTGGGGAAGACATGAGCGGTGTCTTACGAAAGGTGATATGCGGATGGGCACCGGAACGGCCAGCTCTCTCTCTCTCGCCGCTTTCCTAAAGAAGTGGCGATACTGTCCCTGACGAGGATGTGGAGTGAAGTGGGGCTCTGCCCACCAGCCGAGTGGCATTTCTGTCTTGAGGTAAAGCGTCTGCCCGACCCACCACCCCACAATTCCCCTCTTCGCCCCGTGAACACACAAGAGAAAGGCATGTACGTGCCACCCAGGATGTGACCAGTGCTCGTATGACGGCCAAGCGTGGGACACGACTCCAATGCCTCTCACAGAAGGACAGGTGACCGTGTGGCAATGGACATGTGTGGCGCGGCCGGCCAGCTCGGCTGCGATGTGCCAGGGTTGGACAGATGACTGTGTGGCAATGGATGTAGGCGACATGGCCAGCTCGGCTGTGACACGCTGGGGTGGGCAAAGCAGCAGCAGAAGGACGGGTGCTGCTGGGACGGGCAGCCCTGCTGGGCCTCCACCCCAGTGCTGGGTCACGACACACCCCCCCCAGAACATCACGCATTTCCTTCAGATTTGAGCCTGTTCTCTGTAGACGTTTCCTCAACATCAACAAAATGGAAAGAAAAGCGAACCGTGATGCCAGGTGTCACCCTCCAGAAATTCTGGGTTAGCTCTGCTGTGGGCACAGCTGTGCCCTGTGCCCTGCAAAAGCTCTCAATATTCCCAAACTCATCCCAAGCAGGTGTCTCTGGACATCCACAGCCAGGACTGTGGGCAGCTACTCAATGGTAGGACCTTACCTCAGGGACTCCCTCATCGTTTGCAAGGCAAGCGCCTGTGTGGCGAGGATTTGGCCCCCGAAGCCGATGCTGCATCTGGCTGTGGATGGCTGGAAGTCACAATCTGGGGTCTTCAGCAAAACCAAAGCATTGTGTGGGAGCCAGACTTGGGGCTCAAAGGAAGCTGCTGCTGCGGCGTTTGGCAACGCCAGTTTTGAAGACACACTGATCCCCAGACTCTGCGCGACACCATGAGAGAGCAAGGGCCTGGCACAAGCTCTCGGCCACTTACCTGATGCCAGTCTCCAGGCGAAAAGCAAGGACAGGCTACATCTCCCACTCCCACCCCCAAAATAGCACTGGGGGAGAAACTGACCTCATTTTTACAGCCATATTTGTGTGGGGTTTTAATCACTGCTATACATTAGCATTCCACTTTAACTAGCTGTCTAGACAACTGGCGGAGGAGGAACCCGTATTATAAATTACAGATCTTTATGGGAAAGGAGAAACTGGCTTTTGCCTGTAATTCTTTGGATTTATAGAGTCTTTAACAACTGTCTGAGCTTGTATTTTAGCAAACGTGCTGAGCGTGCAGTAGATGTGTGCACCCAGACAGTGCTCTCAGGCTCCGTGATGACATGGCACAGATCTGCCACACGGCTGCTCCTGGGGCCCTAGCTCGGCCCTGTCCTCAGAGCCTGTCACCAGCCAGATGCGCAGGGGACGGGGCATTGGTATGGTCATCGCATACCTGTGGGTGGGAAGTGCCTCACCCCTTCCACGTCTGACTTTAGCAGAAATTTGGCCAAGAAAGCCGCTGGGAGCCCAGCTTCTCCAGGAGCACAGAGCGGGTCACTTGCAGATGAGGATTTGGCTCTGGAGCCTTCTGAGGCTCCAGGTTCCTCTGCTGTAAAATCAAGGAGTCTGCACAGTGGAATCATTAGGGTCTGAAGATGATGGGCCCTGGGCTGGTGGGTGATTCCTGAGCTCCCTAGCCAAGGCATTCTGATGTGTACAGGGCAGAGGCAGCTCTGACCCCAGTGCCACCCACCACAACCTTCTGGGCAGGGAGAGGGCATCCCTGACCCGCTGGATAACTTGGTTTCTCTGGCACCTTCTCTAGCAGCCCAGCCCTGAGTGCAGTCTTGCAGCCCTGCTGTGCCCAGCCCTGCCCTGGCAGCAGCAACCGTGCTTGTCTGTGGTCTCTGCTGGCCCCTTTGTCCCCACCCTGCAGGCCTCTCCTCTCTCCCCTCCACCTGGCTTCCTCTCTGAGACCCTGAGCCCCCACCAGGTGCCACACTTCCAGGCCTGCACTTAGGGTCCCAGGACAAGACAGGGGGCTTGCCTGTTAAGCCTCCATGCTCCGAGAGCAGGTGTGGCCCTGCCCAGCTGGGCTTCTGCCCCTGCCCAGTCCCTGCCCTGCTGTGTGGCCCCTCCAGTCTCTCCCCATCCAGGGCTAGCCGAGGTGCCCAGTGGGCCCCTGAGATGGGCCCTTGGCACCCAGGAGCCTCGGCCCAGAAGACCCACAGTCAGGCTGGTGTCTGGACCAAGGCTGGGGTGCTGGGGCAGGTGGCAGGCAGAGTCCCAAAAGCCAGGGAGCCGACCAGGGGGGCTGGGAGGCCTCTGACTCTGGGCCTTTGGGAGGATGGGGGTGCTGTGCTCTTTGCAAATGGGCCGCCACTTGATGAAATCCATTCAACAAATATTTTCTGAACACCTATTCTACGTGCTGGGGACTGAGTAGTGAACAAAACGGACCCAAAGTAAAGACAGCTTTGCTGGCCAGAGTTAGGGAGGCAGAACCTCGAATCATGGGGTCCATTTTGGGAAGAACAGATGATGGTCCTGAGTGTGTGCTGAACGCCCAGGACTCTCTCAGACCCTCCCTCCTTCACCGGCCCTGCCAGACGTGACTGTCCTCAGGGTGGACCTTGGTGGGACAGGTTCACCCCATGGGAGCAGCGCCCTCAGACAGCACATTCTTGCTGGGGTTGTGGCCACGCGTGTGGCGCTAAGCAGACGAACCCCCACAGAAACCCCCACAGCTCCCACAGGGTCCCGCTCAGGTCAGCCTCGTCCACAGGGCTCCATCCCCAGGCCTGTCTGTCCCCAGACTCAGACACCACCCTCCCAGGGCCACAGCTATGTGCCCACACCCGGGGCGTGGGGGCCAGCACCGGACGGCTCTCAAGGGAGCATGTCTGACTGTGAGCACAGATCGATTCCTCCTAGAGGCTGGTGCTCCCTACAGCAGAGATCCATCCCTGACCCACTGTGTCCTCACTCAGGGCCTGGCGAGGCCGAGCATCCCACACCAGAATGTTCCGGGACTCAGGTGCCAGCCTGTGCTATGGCCACAAAAACAGCAAAATGTTTGGCTGATGTAAGGAACCAAGGTTGTGCGATATTTTCAGCTGTAATAGTAGCTGAGGTCTCTCGCTGGGAGAACCCGAGGCCTCTGTCGCCCACCTGGCCTTGCCGGGGCCTTGTGAGCTGGGTCGGCAGCTGTCCTGGAACCTGGAAATGATGTTCCTCCCGCCTGCAGCTCCTGCCAGGCCTGGGAGGCCACTGTTCTGCCCCAGGCTCAAAGGCCCAGCAGTGCTTTGCACCCCCAGTTCTACTGGCTCTGCTGACTCTCAGGGCAAGGCCCTGCCTCTGAACCCCACCCTCACCCCAGCCTGCCTCTTCTCTGACTGCCCCCAGTCCCCTGGGGCTGGGCCACCTCTGGGCCACCTTCCTCCCACTTTTCTACCCCAGCCCTGCTCTGAGTCCCTCTCTGAGCAGCTTCTATCCCAGACTTCCCCATCCTCATGAAGCTGCCCCTTGTCCCCAGCCTGGACACCGCACTGTGCCACAGCCCCCATAGCTGGAGAGGTTGCACACCTGCTCGGCTCTCCCAGCGCCCCCCCCTCACACCTGCCGGGCTCTCCCAGACCCCCCACCTCACACCTGCCCGGCTCTCCCAGCCCC
>NW_012115200.1:3361886-3406366 GCF_000951035.1 Colobus angolensis palliatus | reverse complement strand
CCAGACTTCCCCATCCTCATGAAGCTGCCCCTTGTCCCCAGCCTGGACACCGCACTGTACCACAGCCCCCATAGCTGGAGAGGTTGCACACCTGCCCGGCTCTCCCAGCCCCCCCACCTCACACCTGCTCGGCTCTCCCAGATCCCCCACCTCACACCTGCCCGGCTCTCCCAGCCCCTCTACCTCACACCTAGATTTAACTCCACACACTCCCTCACACCTGGGCCTGGGGAGCAGCCCTGCACGTCATCACTGGGTTTTAGAGGCCAGGATGCTCTCTCATAAATGATGGCCTTAAAGGAGATCTGAGGTCCTGGAGCCCTTATCAGTTAGGCAAGTGAGCCCCACTGGGACAGGGTCCCCAGAAAGAAAGTGTCCTGGTGGCTGGATTCCTGGTGCCACCAGAAGCTCCATCACCACAGCTGATGACCTCAGGGCACCTCTTGTGCTCTGGGCACGAAACCAAGTACTCCCTGGGTTTTTCATTATTTTATTTAAATTACACAAAACCAGGATACAGACAGAGATAGCTGGGCTCTGGGAACGGGGCTGAGGATGAACTGATGGGAGGTGTGTCCCTGATGAGGCCTGGGCAGCTGTGGTCAGGGCTAGAAAGGAAGTGCCTCCCAACAGCTGTGCGGGCTGGGCTGGGCTCCAACAGCCACCCCTGGGGGAAGGGGCGAGTCACGCTGTGGATGGGATGTGAGCCCCTAGCCGGTCGCTCCAAGCAGACCCAGAGTTCCTGGATGGTGGTGGTGGGGGCCTCTCACGGGCAGCACTGTCTTCCCACTGACGGGGTGTATATGTGTTTAAGCATCGAAACAATAAACAAAGGAGATGTCCCAAATCTATGGATTCTATAGGAAAAGATCATATAAGACTTTGAAATAGGCAAGAGAAGATTTCTGATTGTCCTTGTACTGGAATGCCAGAGCCCCTGGGGACGACCTGACCTCGGGAGCCTGTGCCTTTGTCTCTGATTAGGCTGTTCTACGACTCCATGGAAAGAACAGTTAAACTCTGAGAAGGGTGTGAGCAAAGTGCTCATTTCCTGGGCACAGACGGACACGATTCCTGTGCATGGGAATGCAAATGGTTTTTGTCAGGCAGGGAACGCGAATTTCTGTGGGTCAAGTCCTCATTTGCATTGGTTGAAAGTAATGAGTTAATAAAATCTTTGACATATGTTCACTGTTTGTATGAGAGTCATGATTACACCCTCTGTTAAAATTTATCCTTGAACAGTTTGGTTAAAATCCCAAAATTCCAACAGCGTTTTTATTTAGAGCAAAGACGATTCTGCACTTTAGATGGAATTGTAGAGGGCCAAGAAGAGGCAGGTTACTCTTTAAGGCGAACAAAGTGGGAGAACGTGCTACTCCAGAAATGAAGCCTTTTTATAAAGCTAGAATAACTACTACAAAGTAGGGTGGAGGAGGGACTGACGACGAGATACACCAGAAAGTCCACTCTTGTAAGAACAGGTGCGAGTTGGCAGAGAGGCGCTGTGGGAAGCGGAGAGACGGTCTTATAAGTAAGGGCTGCTACAGACATACGTATGGAAGATGGAACTATAACATGTTTAAAAGATGAGGCTTCCAAATGTTGGGATCAAAAGATTTCCTAAACAAGACAAAGTGAGTGCCAATCCTAAAGGGGAAGATAAACAAATTAGACTGTTTTACTTTAAAATGTAAGACCTTAGATCATAACACGTTGCTGCTGAGAACGGGGAAAGGTAACCCACAGAAGAGGTAACACCCCTGCACTTCGGGGTAGGTTTTAGGATCAGCCTGCCCCTGCCTGCAGAAAAGCCTGTGTGGAGGGGGAGATCTGGTGAGGATGGAGAGTGAAGACACAGGCTGGAGCATGCTTTCGAAAATTTGAAATAAAATCCAGAAGAATCAGCCAGAGGATTTACGAGTAGCTGCCTCTGGGGCTCAGACTAGGGGTGAGAGGGGATGGCAGGGAACTGCTGGTTTCTGTTACGAGCCTTTGCTTAAGAAAAAAGCCGTCTTCCTCTACTGAGAGCATCGAATCCAACCAAGACAAATGAAAGGGTCGTGTGGCACTGGGCAGAGGCAGCCGCCTGTCCCTCCCACCTTCCCGGGACAGTGGCAATGCTTCCTTCCTTCCCCGCACAGAAAAGCAAGCTTCGCGTCATGCGAGGAAAGCACCCAGTTCTTACGAGTGCTGGCTTGGGCCGGGTCCTTGGGTTGCTAAGGTGACATCAATATATGGCTCGGGACAGGGTGAAGAGGTGTAGGGGAGGTTGGAACAGGGACCACTTTGGAAAGGAAGGGGATCACCCAGGTTAGGCATGTTTGGGGGCACCCATGTGTATGCCGTGGCAAGGTCATATTTACTCCACAATGGCTGGTTCTCCCTTCCTGGCTGTAGGTGTGGAGAGTGGCTGCCCCTCTCTGGGAGTTCCACCTGCTGGCCCAGCCTGGAGGCTATCCCTGGAGACCAGAGGCCCCAGGAAGCAGGCAGAGGAAAGCCGCCCAGGTGCACGGTCACACCACGTGGAAAGACCACTGCAACCCACCAAGGTGCCCAGGGCTCCGGGTCCTAAAGAGGCACAGGGCTGGGGCACGCACCTCTAAGATAGAGATCCACTTCCCCTCAAATCATAGGACAGTCTCCTCTCCAAAGGACAAGGGGCATCGGGGCATCGGGTGCAATCAGTCCCTTGCAATCCCCGGACATTCTCGTCAGCTGAACCCCAGGCCTTTGAGAACATCGACTCTACTGGTGCCTGCTATGGGTGCCCGAGTCTCTGGAGCTATTAGGATGCTCCAGGTATAGGTGCCAACATTAGACCTCATTGACCCACAAATCCGGCAGCTCATCTGGTCCAGCCCAAGCGCAATGGTTCTGCAGAGACGGGGACCTCAGGGCAGCCGGAGGCCATCACACCCCCCGGGGCCTCCTGGTCTCGCCTCTCTCGATCCAGTGAGTTCAACTGGAGAATCACTGGATAATTCCCTCTGAGTCCCCCCAGGAAGACGTGTGGGACTCCTGCCGCAAAACACTGAGCCCTGCCTGGCATCAGGGATAACCCGGGACACTAAGAAGAGGTGTCCGTGAACCCCGCGGTGGGAATGGGCAGTGCCGACTTCCAGGTTTCTTGCTCTGGCCCAAGTTAAGAAAGGAAGTAGAGCTGGTGTTTGTGGAGAAGGGGAGGTGAGAGTCTGGCCTGCCCTGTAGGGGCCTGACTGTGGGTCTGACCCTTTTCTAGTGGTCTCATGGCTCTAGGGTCCTCAAAACCACAGGGGTGGCATGAGGAGCCTGTGCTGAGAATGTCATGGGGGGTGAAGCCAGAGCCGCCCAGGTGCTACCTGTGTGCTCCCCGAGCCCACACCTGCACCCTCGCCCACACCCGCCCCTGCCCGCCCACGTACCAGCCTGCGGATCTCCCGCTCACACTCCTTCTTGATGCGGGTGATCTCCTCCTGGTGTAGGTGGTACACACTGCGGATCTCTGCGGCCTTGATCTTGTCCGCCTGAATCACCAGCGTCAGTGCCTCCTCCACCTGCCTCTTGGCACCCTTCAGCTCGGTGATCTCCTGCTGCATCTTGACCTTCTCCACCTCGAACCCCTTCTTGGCCTCCTCCTTGGCCTCGGACAGCAGCACGGTCTTGACCTTGTCAGCGCCACCGTCACGCAGAGCACTGAGCAGTGCCTGCAGCCGCTGGTTCTCGTTGTCCTTGATCTTGATGACCCTGAGCAGCTCGGCCTCATGCTGCCGCAGCAGCGTCTCACGCACGGCCTGTAGCTCCTTCATCTTCTCCTCGTGCAGCTTTGTCTTGAGCTCTGTGAGCAAGACTGCAGTCTTGTGCTGCTCATGCTCACGCACCTGCCGCAGCTCCTGGTTTTTCTCGCGTTCCACTTTGCTGACCTGAAAGACAACAGCGAGACCGACTGTGGCAGGAGCTCCAGCCATGTACACACTCACGCCTGAATGTGTATTTGGGAGGAGCGTCCATGATGCACACTCACACATCTGAATGTGCATTTGGGGAAGATTTTTTTGAAACTTAGGGGTTATCTTCCATTCTGGAGTCACCCCTTAACAAACATGGCTACTAAAACCTGGAATCAAACCTGACTGGTGGAGGGCAGGAATGTGCACTCGTCGCATCCACAGGAGAACCCTCAGAGAGGACACTCCAGCCTGGAACACGAGACCGCGGACACACTCAGTCCACGGAAGTCTGTGCACCTCATCCAGGATCAGGTCACACAGGGGAGGCAAGACCGTGGTCACCTCCCAGGTGGATCCACCAGGAAAAGGGTGGGACTCTTCCCCTTGGACATGGCCCACCGAGGAGCGGGCGGGGGCTGCCCTGAGTTGGGACGGGGCTGTACCCTGCAGTGTCCCCAGGCAGCTCCCGCTCCGTTCCCTGCATTCCCACCCACATGGCAGGAGCTGCGCTTGTGTCCCACGATGTTCTTGGCAAACCTGGAAACAAATCTGAGCCGCTGAGCCATCTGGGTGATGTCTGAAGGGAACGCTGGGATTTTTGACTCTGGGCCATGTGTTTTCATCCAGGTGCTCAAACTTTTGTCCATACCGTCAACCATCCACAAAGTGGCAGTGGGTGCTCAAAGTCCATTTATGGGATGAAAAAGTGGCTGAAATCCGGATTTGCCCTGGATCTCCAGCAGCACCCTGGCCCCCTTCCCTGCCATTTCGTGACTCTGGTGTCCCTACCCAGCTGAGCGGTTAGGCCCGTGGTGGACTCCTGCCCACTTCATAGCGTTTGGGTCCCTGGGAGATTGCTCTTGTGACTCAGGGTTCCCACTCACCTGGCTGCCCATGCTCCCCACAGCCCCCATCTTCTGGCCTCACAACTCTGGGTGCACCCACAGCCCCCATCATCTGGCCTCACAACTCTGGGGTGCACCCACAGCCCCCATTATCTGGCCTCACAACTCTGGAGTGCACCCACAGCCCTGCCCTCTTCCCTCTGTTCCTTCCTGGGCCTCCAAGACCATTGCATGCTGCTGGCCCCCAAGCTCTCATCACTGGCCCAGCCCCCTCTCTGGAACTCTGGGGGCCAGGCCTTGGTGACTGTGAGGGTCCTGTGGCCTGTATGCGGGGGGCTAGCCTGCGAGGCTGCCTCTCCGGGACCCCTACTCTCTGACCCCTCTTGGGTCCAGCCAGTGGGTAGCCCCAACAGGACACAGGGAACATGACCACAGAGACACCATCAGCAGGCCCAGGAGGTCCGTCTGTGGCCCCCACTTCTGTTGGGAGGTGGCCCTGCTCCCCAGGCCGCATCTCTCATAACAGATGCCCCCCTTGTCCCTACAGACGCAGGATGGAGTCAGCTGTGTCCCCACTGGCCCCGGCTCTTCCACCTCCCCCGCCTACTCAGAGAAACAGCCCCTGGGTAACCTCTTGGCCATGCCCCGGGCATCATCTGCTTCCTGCCAGGACCTGAGGAATACAGCCACACAAGGGACAGCTCACGTCTCATCTGTCCAAGCAGAACTTTCCGCCGCAGCCCTGCTCCCAGGCAATGGCCCCTCTCAGCCAGAGCCTCTGCTCTTGGCTCCCATCCTTCCTGACGTCCCACTCCCAACCGTCGGCAAACCAGTCAGCTCCCGCTGTGGGTACCCCCAAGCCTGCCACCTGCTCTCCTGCCCAGGGCCATGTCCTCTTCCAACCCACCTCCCCCCGCTGTGCCACAATCCCACAGAAGAGGGGTCCCTTGGAACATAAAGCTCAATGCTTCAGCCCCCTGGGGACCCTCAGGTGCACTTAAAATATAAGCAGGGTCCTCGCAGGAGCCACAGGACCTCATGCCCCATGGAAAGGGCACCACAGAGAATGAAACGCAGGTTCCAGCCCCCACACCCATGCCCACACCCTCTCCCACATTCACACCCTCATCCACGCTCTAACCCATGCCCACACCCTCACCCACGTCCACGCCCTCACCCATGCCGTGAACTTGGCATTTCGTTTTCTTGGCAACTCTGAACTTGGCATTTTGTTTGCTTCCCCCATAGCTGTAGGAATTCTGATCCCACAAAACCTGGACCCCCGACTCCTCCCCGGCCGGATGCCCTCCTACAGCACGTGGCATGGCCTCTGAAGGTTCCTGGTGTCATCTCCTCCTGGCCCAGCACAGTCCGTCCCCACGCTAGGGCTTCTGTCCCTGCCTTCCCAGGCACGCCGATTTTGTTACTTTTTTTCACTTTCTGCACAGCGATGATCACTCCGTAAAAGTGCTTATTTCTCTCTTTGTGACTGTCTTGTCTCCCTCCCTTCTGGAGGCTGCCTGGGGTTGCTGGGGGAGGGGTTACTGGGGGACAGGTGGCTGCTATTTCCCCATCAGGACATGTGGCACTGACTCATTCTGCTGCTACCTGGCTGGCAGTCCTCCTGTCCTGCAGGGCTCAACCCTGAGCCTTCCTTTTGGTCCACCCAGACCCCACAGTACAGAGAAATCCCAGCCACCACGCTCTCTCCGAACCTTGCTCGAGACCCAGAGATTCCACAACCACACACAGGCCCAGCAAGCGTCATTGGTCCAGCTGAGTTCTGCCGACTCCCAAGAGGCCGGAGTGAGCAGACACGGTCCTTACTTTGGCTTCTACTTAAGGTGGGACCTCCTGCTTTTCCAGTTCACACCGAGTTCAATGGTAAAAAAGCGAGATCTTCCAGGGCATTTCTATGCCACTTGGGGGTGGGGACTGGTGAGTCCTCTCCTCCCATGCCGAATCCCCTTTACTCAGGCTCCCAAACGTGCGTGGTGTGTAAGGGAAGGAGGCTGGGGAGGCTGTTCTGCTCACCGTGCTTGTGGGGCTGTGGCTCGGGGACAGGAGGTCCAGTGCGAGGCATGGCAGAGCCAGAACACTGTGCCCAGAGCCCAGCTTGCCCCTCCTCCAACCAGGCAATGATAATTTCACCTTCATGAAAACTTGAATGGGAATCAGTAGAGAAAAGAAATTAGGCAGCATGTGCCACCGAGATGGGGTCAATGGTGCTGAGTCTGGTCTCGAACTCCCAGGCTCAGGTGATCCGCCTGCCCCTGCCTCCCAAAATGCTGGGATTACAGGCGTGAGCCACCCCACCAGCCCCTTATATCATTTTATTGATGTCCTTTAGTTCCTTTTGAAACAGCCCATCATAGCTTCCATCTGTTTTGGAGCATTTGTCCGGTATAGTTTCATTGTCTGTAGGAATGCTTTTCTACTTCTTATTTCTTTTTGTTATAGTAACTTGATAAGATTTATTTTCCTGTTGTTCACTTCTGTTATTCCAGTCTTCCTGAATTTCCCTGAAATATCTAACTGGGTTCTGTGTCGTGTAATCACTTGTAATTCCACACAGTGAGCTCTGGTGTCTATTCTCACACCTCTCCTGGGATCCACAAGTGGGCCAGATGTCGGTGAGTTGTGGCCATCTCCCCACTGTCCCCCCCGGTGAGCTGCAGTCATCTCCCCGGCATCCCCCAGGAGCCACGGCGCTGCTATTTGCTGCCATCTGAGTTAACAACCACAGGCAACCAGAGACTGGTAAATCTGCCCAGGGGATTGGGGACAGGCCTAAAGCAGGAGACGCCTTGTGGGGTGGAAGGGATCTCTGGGCAGAGGCACAGGGTGGGGGCAATTGGGTGCTGGGCTGTTCTTCATCTCTTACTCCACAGGACATTGTAACATAGGGCCAGGGTAGAGAGTCACTGTTTAAATAGAGCACCTAAAGTCTGAACCATTGACATCTGAGGCTCCACCCTTAGAAGTCTAAGGGGTTAGGGAGAGCTGGCATGGAGCTGCGAGGTCCCAGGGGATGCAGGGGAGACCCACAAGGCCTGCTGATTGCTCAAGCCTTACTCATCCTGTTCCCCTCACCCTACTCATGTGCAGATCACACACATGCACGCACACACAGGCACACACCACACACATATACACACGTGCACATACACATGCACACACGTGCACACACCACACACATGCACCCACACACATGCAAGCATCACAGACCACACACCACCCACATGCACACACCACCCACACGCACACACACCACACACATGCACACACCAGACACCACACACCACACACATACACCACACACATGCACACACCACACACATGCACACAGGCACAGAGGCACATACCACACACATGCCCCCACACGTGTACACACACGTGCACATACATGTGCACACCACACATGTGCACACACATGCACAAACATACATGCCCCTCCACATGCATGCACACACATACACACACGTCTGCACACACATACACACGCACACATACATGCACAGGCAGAGACGTGTACATGCACACCTAATGGGGCTTGGAAACCTTGCGGTTTAGGCCATCGGGGGCTCTGACATGTGTGAATGAGGCATTTAACCAAAGTCGTTTCTGAAACATCCACTAAACCTACTTCTGAAAGAGTCAAGGATGACATCTCCTTCCTCTCACACCTGCCCAGATTGGGTCCCATTTTGTGAGCCCCAATGTGCTTTTCCGCCAGTTCAAAACAAGCACCACCTGATCTATGGGACACCAGGTGTTTGTGCGTGTTTCTGACGGATGCCCCATCCCTCCCTTAACCAATGGGCTTGGGCAGCCACACTGGTGTGGCCCTGTCCAGCTGCAGGGGTGAAGTGGGGGTGAAGCAGGGGTGACCTGGGGGGAAACCAAGCCAGGAACCCGCAGGTAGCCGCAGGCCTGGCCACCCTTCAGGGGTAGAGTCCGGACAGCATCGGGACAGACCCTGAAAGGTGGACAAGAGCTGGAAGTGTGGACACTGGCCAGGCCCCGAGGCCCACATGTGGGCAAGGCCACATTTTCCAGTGGACAAGGCCCCCGTGCAGCGAGCCCAGCCCAGCCTGGCCACCCAGATGCCTCCATCCTACACCTAGAAACAAGGTCACCCACGTCGCCTGCAGACCTGTATTTCAGCAGCGACAGGCGCCACTATTCTCCCTCCCTGGGTCAAGATCGGCTTCAACCCTCAGGCCAGACCTTGCCACAAGGATGGACCATTCCCCACTCGTTCGGGTGAGATCCAATGACCAGCACAAAGTGGCACAAAGCTGGCGCTCCCAGGACAGGTGGCCACAATGCACAGTCCTGACCAGGCCACACCTGGGTAAGGTCCTGAGGGACACCTGAGCAGAGGTACCATTCAGGCAAACCTGAGGTCACCGTCAAATCTGCAAAGCACTGAACACCCGAGCAGCAGGAACCGTTCAGGCAAACCTGAGGTCACCCACTGGAATCTGCAATGTGCTGAAAGATTTTATCAGTTGTTATTCATGAGAATTGTTGGCATCTGAATCAAAAATACATTCTGGGCCGGGCGCGGTGGCTCAAGCCTGTAATCCCAGCACTTTGGGAGGCCGAGACGGGCGGATCACGAGGTCAGGAGATCGAGACCATCCTGGTTAACACGGTGAAACCCCGTCTCTACTAAAAAAATACAAAAAACCAGCCAGGCGAGGTGGCGGGCGCCTGTAGTCCCAGCTACTCGGGAGGCTGAGGCAGGAGAATGGCGTGAACCCGGGAGGCGGAGCTTGCAGTGAGCTGAGATCCGGCCACTGCACTCCAGCCCGGGCGGCAGAGCGAGACTCCGTCTCAAAAAAAATAAAAAAATAAAAAAAAATTAAAAAAAAAAGTACATTCTGGAAGTTGAGATTGTGTTGTTACTGTTTTACACCGTGGAGAAAAGGCACTTCTTCTAACAAGCAACAAAATAGCCCAGCAAGGGCCCTGTCTGGGGTTGTGGGAGGACATGCTGTGGGGGTTCTACATTCAGACCACAGTGCCGAGACCCCCTGCCCACCATGGGCCAGGTTCTGCTGCCAAGGGCCTTGCTCTCCCACTCCGGGGAGTTTCCAGCACATCCGGCCCAATGCCCGCTTATGGCTGCACATGGCCATACTCATTTATGATGTCGCCAAATGTTCACGGCTCCAGTGAGAGCTGGAGGACTGCTGAGCCCTCAGGGCTGCTCCAAGGTTGATAGAATCTTAAATGAAATGGACAAAGGTCCTTTCAATTTTTTTCACGAGTAACTTTTAGTCAAACCACATTTCTACTAGAAACAACATTTTTCTCTACAGTCTTATTTCCAGAGAAAGTTTCTTCCGCTAACCTCCAACAATTGCTCTAGAATTTGGGGTCCTCTTTGGAGACAACTATTTAAGGACTATTTCCTTTATGCAAATGACAAACACTGAAGGGGAACACACCAACCTCCTCTACCAGGCCTGTCCTGCTGTCACCGAGTCACAGGTCAACATCTCTATTTTAAAGCAGCCGTAATGTCCCCTGAGATGACTCCAGGATAATGCAAAAAACTAGAGTTCAAGATCAGGGCTGTGGCGCCTAGAAGGGCTCAGATGAGTGCAGCTGGGCTGACAAGCGGCTGTGGGAGACCTCCTCTGGGCCGCTGGTGGGATCCCAGCCCAACGGTAGCAGGGGGCCCAGAGTGCCCCTCTGATCACAGAAGTGTACCACTGGCAGGACCCCAGCCGCGATCGCAGTGACCCGCCAGGGTGACCCCAGCTGCGATCGCAGTGACCCGCCAGGGCTGGAGCTAGCTGCAGAGCCGGTATATGAACGGTGCTCAGCGCTAATTTGAGCGGATTGGCATTTGGCAGCTCGGGGAAATGTTTATGGAATCGGAGCCGCACCAGCCAACACTTCATGCATAATTCACCCTCACCCAGATCATGCAGCCACTCACCACGCTTTTCCCATGTCATGGAAAAATATGTATTCATTAGATTGGTTGAATGCAGAAATGAATTCATTGAGGAACGCTCCATTCAAATATTTTTTAAATCACTGGATTTCTATATATCATCAGCAAATAATTAGGAATGGAAATATCAAATGTACCATTTATAATGGCATCCAAAAAATCCAACACTTTTGAATACGTGTTAGAAAACGTGCCCAAGACCTCTGTGCTGAAAACTACCAAGTATTACTGACAGGAATTTAAAAGCATTTAAATAAATGGGAGAAAATATCATACTCATGAATCCAAAGACTCAACATTATAAACATGTTTATTTTCCTCAGATTGATCTATAGATTCAATGCAATTCAATGTATAGAAGCTGTTATAAAAATGCAAATCTCCAAATGGATTCTAAAATGTAGATGGAAATGCAAAGAACCAAGAGAGAATAGAATCCAAAACAGACTATCAGGGAGCTTCCGTGACTAACAGCCAACTCTTGCTGTTCGGGCACGGTGGCTCATCCTGTAATCCCAGCACTGTGCAAGGCAGAGGCAGGAGGATGGCTTGAGGAGTTCAAGACCAGCCTGGGCAACACAGTGAGATCCCATCTGTACAAAAAAAAAATAAATAAATGAAAAAATTAGCCAGGTGCGGTGATGCATGCCTGTAGTCCCAGCTACCTGGGAGGATGAAATGGGAGGATTGCTTGAGCCAGGGGGTATGGCTGCAGTGAGCTATGATCGCACCACTGCACTCCAGCCTGGGTGACAGAGTGAGATCCTGTCTCAAAAATAGTAAGTGAACTTTCGCCGTGCTACACAGAAGCCACCACCATTCATTTTTTTCTCATGAGTCTAGTAGTCAGCTGGAGTCAGGTGGCCTAGGCTGGGCTCAGTGGGTACCACGTGGCACTTTTCCTGGGACTGGCCACTGGTCTAGACACAGCCTCCTCACAGAGAGGACAGAGGTGGAGGAGTAAGCAGGGGACGCAGAGGGCCGGGCTTGGGCCTGGCCCAGGTCACTGCTGCACTGACCAGAACAAAGCAAAGCTCTGCAAAGTCGCACGGCATAGACATCCTCCCGGAAGAGGCGAAGGACTGGCCGGTAACTCTGACTATGACACAGGCTCACACACATGGCCACGGTTTTATTGGAAAAGAGAAGCTGCAAGTGCAGCGGGTAAAGCCTTTTTCACAGGAAAGGTGCCAGGTCCGTCTCATATCCACAATCATATCCTACTCACGTCATGTGCCAAAATCAATCCCTGCTGGGTTTCCGACTTAAAATTGAGAGGTAAAACAACACAGCTTCGAGAAGAAAACATAGGAGAGTGTCTCCATGACCTGGTACAGGTGAAGATTTTCCTCAACAGGAAAACACCACAAAGCCCTGCTGTCCCTTTCCCAGGCTTTTCTTAGCCTGACAATGAGGAGTTCCTCTATTAGCAAACATTCTTCCTCAATGAGATTCTAATGGCTGCAGGGCAGTCTGCTGCGTAAACACAACTTAACATCCTTAGCAATTTCCTCAGGTCGGGACAGCCAGGTGGCCGCTTTGTTCCTTATCATTAGCAGAGCTAAAACCAACACCCTGTGTATCCGCTGGATTCCGCTTTTCCTAACAGTGGAGTCACTGCCACAGAAGCCTGGCAGCATCTCAGGGCCGTGCACTGGTGGCCAAGGCACCTGCAGAGAAGCTTCCAGCAGCTTCTGAGAGCATCACTTCACCACCCAATCAGCGACCCCAGGGAATCTGCCGAGTATAAAAGCAACCGGGTGCGTTCGACTTTGTTTTCATTTGCACGTCCTTAAATAATACTGCTAATGCTTTTGGCCATTCACAGATCTACCTCCTGAGCTTTATCACAGAGTCCTGGGAGGTGCAAGTTGAATCCCCTAAAGCAGGCCAAGAGTGGCTAGTAAGCCCTGAACTGAGGTGACAACTGCTTTCAGACCAGGGACATACAGCATCCTGGTCACTAGGTAGGTGTATTTCTTGCACATTTCAGTAAGTCACGCTTTAGAAAGTGGGAAGGTCACAGTCTTTCAAACCCTAGCTGTGCATGTTCTCTGATGAGAACTGTCTCTTTCTGAGGAGTAGGAAAGAATGGAGCAGCCAAAGGGGGCAGAAGGGAAAGACAGAGGGAGTGGGGAGAGGGGATTCACAGCCAGGCAGCGGGAGGCTGACCAAGCAGCGGCAGCCGGGTAGTCGGACGCATCCTCCACGTGAGCCAGTGTCGGAGGGGAGGTGGAGAGCTGCTCTGTCCAAGGAGACACGTGGCTGTGGACAAGGAGAGTCTGAATCCCAGATTCTTTATGAGAACTACTTCCCCACTCCTAAAGGCTCAGAACATTCAGGTACCCACAGTAACAAGCAGACAGTCCCCAGGGGAAGGCAGAGACTTTTTTTAAATGCAAGACATTCATGTAAATCAAAAGAGCCATGTGGGACTTTGTAGACGAAAACACTGAAGAAAAGAATACAATTGAACAAAATAAGGAACCAGGAAGAGAGACCTTTCTTAAAACCTAACAGCCCAAAAGAACAGAGGCGAGATGAAATGTTCTGGAAGCAGACGTGAGGCGGGTGAAGGCCAAGAGCACGGCCTCCTCGCTGCCCTCTCTGCGCTTCCCAGCTGACGAGCCGAGTGCCCAGGGCGGGTCCCAGCCCCGTCTCCCCTCGCGCTGTTCTCCGGGCAGCATCTCCCACCACCCGGAGACCCTGCTCCCACACCTGAGACCCATGTGCCCCGCGGGACAGTGGCCACCTATGCTCACTGCCAACATGGCAGCCCCGGCCTGGATGTTGGTGTGAGGCTCCAGATGCCCTGTCCCATGCAGAATCCTTGATGTTCTCCGGCCCCCAGTGCCCATTATCCTCGCCCAGATGCCACCTCAGCAAAGGGCAGCCCGGCCACTGCTGCTCAGACCCGAGCCTGGAGCACCCCATGCACCGTCCACGCGCACACTCTACCCCCACCTGCCCACACCTCCTGGCCCCTCTCCCCCGTGTCCCAGAGCCGTTCCACACACTGTCCACCCACAGACTCTACCCCTGCCTGCCCACATATCCTGGTGTCTCTGCCCTGTGCCCCTCCACAGCTGCCACCCTCAGCCACAGCATGAACCTCTGAGCAGCCACCTCCCACTGCTCTCTGCTCCCCTCAGCCCCTCTCACAGCAGCCAGAGGGTATGTTTAAAACGTCTAAATATTTTAAATAAACGTATTTACAATATATAATATGCAAATAGAAGTCAGGTCATGTCCAGCTTTAAGGCTCCCAGAGGCTGTTGGCCAGGCCTGGAGCATGGCCCAAGCTCCCTGCCTTGCTACGGTGGGACGCCCAGTGATCCGGGGAGGCTGGCTTTCCTTGTTGTTCCAGCATAGTGATCAGTAACCCCCTTTCTCCCTCCAAAGTGTCCCCATGTGGACCATAGGTTACTAGGCCCCCTCCTGCCCCACACCTGCATGGACCTGGGGCCCATGGCCACCTTTGCCGACCTCTCCTGCACCCTACCCATGAGGGCTGCCCCTGCCCTGGCCTTCCTGGTGCTCCAGGTCACACCCATGCCCATTCACCTCATTTCTACCTGGGCTCTAGCCCCACCTGGAGCCTTCCTGTGCTCATGGGGGGTCTCTGCTCCAAAGCCACTTCCTCAGCAGTGACCCCAGCACCACCCACTGTGTCTGCTGGCTCTGCCACCCCTTGCCTCGGCCCCTGTACCCATCATTGCTGTCTCCCTCCACAGGCCTGCAGGGGCACAGCTGCCCGCCCGGGACACATTTCCTGTGGGGGCAGGAGACCGGAGCTTCCATGGGGTCTCCCACCTCTAAGCAGGCCCCCCAGTTAGAGCCGGGATCTTGTAGGACTTTCCGGGCACCTCTGAAAGGTGTGACTGCTGTGAATTTTCTCTGCTCCCTGCACTGGTTCCTCATCAAGCATGCAGTTCCAAGAGGCGGGGCTCAGCCTGCAGGAGGGTGGGCAGTGGCCAAACCCTGGAACAGGCATCAGGGGCCAGAGCTGCAGCCTTCATGTCCACGACAAAAACATGGTGACTTACATCCTCACAACATGTACGGCTCTTCCCCACTTTAAAGGAGCACACACTGCACCTTCCTCAAGACAAGCTCAAGATAAGGCCGAGTTCACATCCCTGCAGTTCCTACGAGAGCCCTTCCTGTGAGCCCCTCCCCTTCTTCACTGGGAAGGGTCCCATCTCACTAGCCCAGAGGGCTGGCACCTGGAGAAGGGTCAGCTTTTATTTAAAACATTTTATTTCTGACTTGTCAAATCTCAGTCTGCTCAAATCTTCCTCGCTGATCGATTAACCATCGGACTGAAATCCGAAATGCTTTTTCCAGAACTCACAGGAACCTTCTTTTACCCTGAAAATTGCAGCCCGAAAAATCTGATGATGCAGTTGCGGAATTCTGATGATTCCTGAAAAAGAGATGAGCTCCCCAGTGCATGGCAGCCCAAGACCGTGGCAGAGGAACAAGCAGCACCCCCTCCGTTGGTTGCTCAATGTAAACGGATTTAATCACCATGTGAGAGGAGAGCACACCTTCCCATAACCACAGGGAAACTGCACAGAAGGCAGGGCCCATCTATCGGTGGGCCCACGCTGGGATCCGGCCTCGGGAGCTGCGAAGGCTCAGGCCCTGCTGGAGGCACCGGCAGCCCAGGAGCACCTGCCCATGCCTGAGCTGGTGGAGGCCGCCAGATGCCGCCTTGGCCACCAGTGGGCTGTGGGAGCTTCCAGGGCACGGCTGGATTCGACTGGCTTGGGGGCTGCCTGTCCCCTCAAGGCTGCAGGAGGCCAGTGGAGCAGGTCAGTCTGTTCTGGGAATGGCTCCTCTGGCCAGTCACTGATTTCCCTCTTGAGGTCCAGAACTGGATTCTCCCCAGTGGGTGCTTCTGAGGTATCTGGATCTGCTGGAAATTAGATAGAGGCTCCGGTTCCACAGCTGCAGGTCTAGTTACAGATTCCTGTCCTGGGGTTGTAACGACGATATTACTTTTGGCATGGACACAGTAAAGACTTCAGAAGCATTGATGCTGACCATTGCAATGACTGAATTCCTGTTTTCTCTTCCCTGCTTGGCCATGACTTATGCAAGTGTTTTGCAGATCAAGAATCCCCATGTTTGTGGTAGAGGCCAAGATGCTGTGTGAGCTGCAGAGCTGCAAGAGCCCAGGGGCCCCTGAAGGCTTCCCATGGTCCTGTTTCTAACCATGAAGAAGCTACAGCCTCGAGCCCTTCCCAGCTCAGGAAGACTCGAAGGTCAACTCAGATGGGATAGTCCATTTATGGAATGGAGTAGGGAGAAGAGAAAGCCCAGGTGGGAGCTGGAAGAAAAGGAGCCGGAGGCTCCAGGTCCTCAGGATCCTCAGGGCCCTCAGGTGCAATGAACTGAAGTATGATTACCGTCGGTGAGACCCTTGCTGTCATTGTCAGACCAGGAAGATGCCCGGGCGCAGGGGGCCCAGACCTCTCAGCGGGCATGCAGGAACAAGGGCAGGCAGCTGGGGGGAGAGCTTCTAGTTTGCTTATATTTGAACCCAAATGAGGTAATTTTTTAATTGTGGATGGTGCCTATCTGCCTGTCTGCCATATTATTTTCTGTGTGCACACGATCTTTTTTAACCTCGAATGCTTTTAATTTAAAAAATTTTTGTTTTTTGAGACAGTCTTGCTCTGTCACCCAGGCTGGAGTGCAGTGGCACAATCATGGCTCACTGCACCCTCGACCTCCTGGGCTCAAGTCATCCTCCCACGTAGCTGGGACTACAGATGAGTGCCACCATGCCCGGTTTTTTAAATATATATATGTGTGTGTATAATATATATACACACGTGTATATATGTACACATATAACATATACAAACATGTGTGTGTGTGTATATATGTATAATTTTTTTTTTTTTTTTGGTGGAGACCAGGTTTTGCCATGTTGTCCAGGCTGGTCTCGAACTCCTGGGCTCAAGTGATTCTCCTGCCTCGGTCTTCCAAAGTGCTGGGACTACAGGTGTGAACCACTGCACCCAGCCTTGAATGTTTTAAATGACGCTTGGCTGGGAAGGTCCAGGTTTGGCTTGGAGGCACCAGTGGGAGACAGGACCAGGTAGGAGAAGAGCAGGTGAATGAGGTGGGGGAGAGTTGGGCCAAGGAGGCAGGGGAGGGAGGAGTTAGTGAGTTGGGAGCAGGGTCAGAGAATGCTCTGGGGTCTTGGTGGCCCAGGGGCTCTCTCTTGTCCAAGGCGCCACCTGTGTCCCACCCATCGTTTTTCCTCTCCAGCCCCATGCTTCAGTTAGCTGCACACCCTGGAAGTTGAGGAGACAAAGAATAGTTATTTTCTGCATCTCCTAGAAGCTCCTTTAATGTTGGAAATCCACTGTCCCCAGGACTGGCAGGATGAAAGGGCTGGGAGAGGGAGGGAGCTGGCCAGAGGAGCTGGTGTGGGAGGGCAAGTCCACGATGCGGTCGCTGAGCAGCCCTGGGCGTGTTCGATGCCTCCCCATGCCTCCCGGCAGCTTCTGCTCCAGCAGGACCAAGGTCCTGGCTCTGCTGCATAGTGAGGTGTGAAAACCCCAGCCTAGAAAGAACCCCCTGGCAGAGATGAGAATATTTCAGAGTCCTTGGCTAAGCCCGGATAACTAGGTCTGCAGGAAGGAGCAGCACCGAGTCACCATCTTGAACCCCAGTGGTCCCAGAGCAGCCAGCACCTTCCCACCGGTGTGAGCCAGCGGCAAGGACTCTGCCCCCACCTGGCTCCTGGAGCTGCCCTTGGGAGCCAGCTGGACCTCCCTGAAGGGCCCTCTCTGTTCTCCGTGGGCCCTGGGGACGTCACTGTCAAACTGCAAACATAGACACGTTCTGGCCCAGCAGTTTGGCTTGCAAGAACGTCTCCTACAGGAATTCTTTTGCATGTGGTTCAAGACCCACATACAGGGCTGCGGTATCAGCCGAAAATCGAATCAGCCTGGATGCTGTCAACAGGCCTAACACGGTGGGGCACGTGAATCACATGGACGAGCTTGTGCCAGCTGCACTGTTCCACGTGGAACTGACTCCAAGAGGCGCTGTGGTCACCTGGCAAAAGGGAGTTGCTGCCTGTGCGTCCAGCATGCTGTCAGTTATGCTGGAGGAGGCGGGGCTCAGATCGCTTATGCAGGAAACCATGACATGAACTCTCTGGTGAGGGTGTCCAGGACGAGGAGCTCTGAGGCAAACAGGCTTCTTCTCTGTTCCTTTCCTCTGGTGCCTTCTGCACGTTGTGCCAAGAGGGAACATCCTCTCCTCCAGGTACAACTAAACACACCCCGCAAGGTGCCCAGCGGGTCTGGGTTGCAGCCATCAGACACCGGCCCTGGA
This sequence comes from Colobus angolensis palliatus, assembly GCF_000951035.1. Taxonomy (NCBI): domain Eukaryota; kingdom Metazoa; phylum Chordata; class Mammalia; order Primates; family Cercopithecidae; genus Colobus; species Colobus angolensis. Next base: position 3,388,256 of record NW_012115200.1, on the reverse strand, counting down.
ACCCCTGCCGGCACCTGGAGAGCCCGCAAACCTGGCCTGTTGACCATCAAGGAGCGTGTGTCCCTCGGGGCATCACAGATGGATGTGTTTTGGCAAAACTGCACGAAACATCACATGATGCTGCTGTAATTGGGTGGACAGAGAACCGGGAACTAAAGCTGGGATGTCCACATGTGGTGTTCGTGTTAAGAAGATAATTATTGGCAGGGGGCAGTGGCTCAGCCCTGTAATCCCAGCACATTGGGAGGCTGAGGCAGGAAGATCGCTTGAATCCAGGAGTTTGAGACCAGCCTGGGCAACACGACGAGAACCAGTCTCTACAAAAAAGTAAAAAAAAAAGGCCGGGCGTGGTGGCTCAAGCCTGTAATCCCAGCACTTTGGGAGGCCGAGACGGGCGGATCACGAGGTCAGGAGATCGAGACCATCCTAGCTAACATGATGAAACCCCGTCTCTACTAAAAAAATACAAAAAAACTAGCCGGGCGAGGTGGCGGGCGCCTGTAGTCCCAGCTACTCGGGAGGCTGAGGCAGGAGAATGGCGTGAACCCGGGAGGCGGAACTTGCAGTGAGCTGAGATCCAGCCACTGCACTCCAGCCTGGGCGACAGAGTGAGACTCTGTCTCAAAAAAAAAAAAAAAAAAAAATAGCTGGGCATGGTGGTGCACACCTGTGGTCTCAGTTACTTGGGGGGTTGAGGTGAGAGGACTGCTTGAGCCCAGGAGGTCGAGGCTGCAGTGAGCCGAGATTGCACCACTGCACTCCAGACAGGGTGACAGAGTGAGACTCTGTTTTTTTTTAAAAAAGATAATTGTCATACTTTTACTCAATAAAACAAAGGGTTTCATTCTCCCTGTGCTCTTGACAAGTCATCTCTTCTTCCACCAGCAAAATGGGGAGAGGGAGGACGACAGCCATGTCTGAGGCTCGCCGTACAGCCTGGTCTCTCCATTTGGGGCAACTCCCCATTTTCGGGGGTGGGGGGCATTAGCACCCTGACCTTGTGCTCCTGCAGCAAGTTTGGGCCTCTGGGCATTGCTGTTTGCGATTTATGGGCACCTGGCACAGAGCAGGTGCTGGACGCACATTTACTGACCATGTCCCCATGCCATCGGCCTTCTGGTACCCTAGAAGCGAGACTCTCTCCCAGCTGTGCCCGGGAGCCTCAGCAGCACTCCCTCCTCCAGGCCACAGGCAGGGGGCGCTGTGTTCACCCCCATCCTACAGAGGAGGGAACTCAGGGCAGGAGGGGGAGGAATGGGGGCGGGGCCAGATGGTAAATAGTTTAGGTTTTGTGGGTCAACTCCGAGGATAATATGCAAATGAGCAGGTGCAGCTGTGGGTCTTTTTTTTTTAAATCATTTTTATTTCTTGAGAGACAGGGTCTTGCTCTGTCACCCAGGCTCAAGTACAGTGGCACAATCAGAGCTTACTGTAGCCTCAACCTCCCAGACTCAACTAATCGTCTCGCCTCAGCCTCCTGAGCAGCTGAGCCCACAGGAGCACACCACTGCACCCAGCTAATTTGTCCATTTTTTTTGTAGAGATGAGGTCTCCCTATGTTGCCCAGGCTGGTCTCGCACTCCTGGGCTCAAGCGATCCTCCCGCCTTGGCCTCCTTATGTGCTGGGATGACTCACGTTCTAATACAACTTTCCTTGTGGTGTGGGCACCAAAATCTGAACTACACGTGATTATCACGTATCACGAAACATTCTTCTTCTTTTGATATAACAAGGAGGTGAAATCACAGGAGGTTGAATAAGTCAGAAGTTAAGCACCAGCCCCAGATAACCCGATTCCCCTCCACCAGGAGACCACGCAGCCCCCGAGAGAGAGGCCTTTGCTGGGGAAGAAGCAGGGAGGGAGGGAACTAGGGCCCAGAGCAGGGACACCATCCACGCGTGACCCAGGCCCTTCCAAGCCCGCGGCAGGCACCTGCCTTCGTGCCCAGCCCCTTCCTGGTGCTGCCTTCTCTCCAGATGCTCTCTCCTTTGCCTTCTCCTTCCAGGAGCCCGGGCACACTTCTTAGTGGCTCCTGGGGACCAGGAGATGGAAAGGAAAGGGCAAAGGTCGTGCTGGAGGTGGAAAGAGGCTCAGGCAAGGGTGGCCCACCCTAGGGCTTGGCCTGTCCTCTGGTCAGTCCCTACCCCCCGCTCCAGTCTCCCCCCACCTTGGCTGCCAGCACAGCTCAGCACAGCCCAATCTTTCCCGAGGCTTCAAGAGCCCCCAAGTGCTGGGCATCCAGCCAGAGGCCATCGTGGGCCTCCCCATCCCCTGGGCTTGCCCCTGCATCTCCGCGTTTGGTAACAGGCGCTGTTCCTCCAAACCTGGAAGCTCTAAACCGATAGCCCGTCTTTTTCCTTTATTCCCATGTGAGAGCCATACCTGCCCACTCTGTTTCAGGTCAGTTCCACCATGGATGCCGCAGTGGGAAAGTCAGCATCCTTTCCAGGGACGGCCCCACTAGGCACAGACCCTCAAGGCCCTGCGGCCCCAGATGGGAGGGCTGTCCCCGCGCAGCAGAGGACATTTTCTGTGAGCTCACCATGGTGTGCGGCAACCACCATAGCACCTCTGCCTACAGAGCCCTCATCCAGTCTCCCACTGCCTGCCTCCCCCACCCCCAACCACGTGGTCTGTCCCAGGCAGCCTCTAGGACCGGGTGCGGGTTTCCACAGGGACCTGGCCAAACCCACTCTAGGAAGAGCCTCTGGGCCCCGGGGGAGGCGGGAGGGAGGGACATTCGAGGCTGGGGTCTGGGGAGAGCCCACCTTGCTCTTCTCCTGCTGCAGCTCGATCTGGATGTCTGTGAGCTTGGCTCGAAGCTCCTCATTGGCCGCCTGCAGCGCCGCGAGGGCCTCCGCCTTGTCCCCCTTGGCCCGGCTGCCCATGCCTCTCTTGGACATGGTGAGGCTGGATGGCCGGGGGGATGCTCAGGGGCAGGGTGCTCTGGCTGGGCTGGGCTGGGGGTGGCTGGGGTGTCCACGCCAAGCTCCCAGCAGGTGTCACCCGGGCTGCTGCTGTGCTACATCTTCTCATTCACCTGGAGGGAAAGCACACCGCGTGAGCAGCCCCTCCGGAGCCTCGGCCTGGAGCTCGGGGGCTCATGTGCGAAGGGGGCACACAGACCCCCTACCTGCCCTCATCCCAGCGCTGAGGATGCCACCTGCACTACGCAGGCCAGGGAACCAGCCCCAGACCTCAGAGCCCATCGGCCCGCCATATGGTGCCCCCAAACAGCGACCCCACATCTAAGAGCACATCCCTGCGCCTAGCATGGGATGAACACTCGGCACAGGTGAGGGAGTGGGCACCCAGCTTCGAACTCAGAATTCTGTACATGGCTGTGAGACCACACTGCAGCCACAGTGAGTATAAACCATGAGTTCTCCAACAGCAGAGGGACCCCGTGACCGGCTCCTCCAGAGACCCGAAAGCTGCACCCAGGAAACGCCCAGCAGTACTGAAAGCAGGAACTGGAACAGAAGCGCATGCCCAGCTCACAGCAGCACGATCCAGGTAGCCGCACAGCGGAGGCAGCCCGCGTCCATCGACGGAGGAGTGGCTACACAAAACGCGGAATATCCATGTAACAGAATATGATCCAGCTGTAACCAGGAGGGAGATTCGGACACACGCTGCGACAGCAGGATCCCCGAAGGCATTAGGCTGGGTGAAATGAGCCGGTCACAGAAGGACAAACCCCGCATGATTTCACATATATATTCAGGATCTATAGTCGGCAAACCCAGGAACAAAGTAGAATGGTGGCTGCCGGGGCTGGCAGGAGAGGGAATGGGAGCTACTGTTTCATGGAGATGGATTTTCTTTCTTTTTTTGGAGATCGGGTCTGGCCCTGTGTCCCATCAAGGGGAGTGGCTGTAAATACACAGGAAGCTTCACTCCCTCGCCCACTACTTGCCTCCTGCTGTGTGGCCCGGCTTCGAACAGGCCACGGACAGGCACTGATCCATGGCCAGGCACCAGGGACCTGGTGTAGGCAACCAATGATCTCCACTGGTCACAGCAAGTCCTCCAGGTTCAACCCCAGGGAAGCTGCTCACTGTCTAAGAAGGGGTGATTGGACGAGGCTAGTGGGATCCTCACAATCTCCTTCTGTGCTGCCAGGCAGCTCCCCCAGCTGTTCCTCTCCCTCAGAGGCTCCCCCCCACAAGCTACTCCTCTCCTCCGGTTGCTCCTCCCCTCCAGCCGCTCCTTTCTGCCTCTGATGTTCCTCTCTGGCAGCTGCTTCTCTACCCCAGCTCCTATCACAGATGTTCCTCTTGGCTGCCTAGAGGGGCAAGGACCCCTGGTGCTCCTAACGGGTCCACCGGGCTCCTCTGTGGCTCTCCTGCTCCCAGGGCCTCCGTCTCTACCATGACCAGCTTTCTCGGACAGAGGGAAAAAAGCACCTTTCCCTCTTATCCTCGTTTACGTTCTGCTCTTGTCACTTGTTATAGGGCAGTGAAGGCAGCCAGGATGGAAGGGAGAAGCAGGCAGATCAAACATGGGATCTTCCCCTGTGAACACAGCCCCCATCCCCCCAACTCCTGCTCCCATTTCCTGATGATCACAGGCCCACCCCACACCCACATCTCCTCTCCCGGTGAACACTTTCCCCCACCCCACTCCCGCGTCTCCTCTCCTGGTGAACATGGGCCACCATCACTCCTGCATCTCCTCTCCAGCCTGGTGAACACAGCCCTCCCCTACTCCTATGTCTGTCTCCAGCCTCCTATTGATCAGTTCATAGGACCATGGGAGGGAGACTTGGGTATGGGTCCTGCAGTTTGATGAAGACCAAGCTGTGTGGGTGTGGGGCTCAGAGACCAGTGGAGGTGGCAGGACGGGCAGGTGGGAGGGCCACAGGGCAGCCAGGTGGACTTCCAGGGGTGAGCGAAGATGGCTTCACAGAGGGAGAGTGAAAGGAGGGTCGGAGGTGACCCACCGGGAGGCGATGCAGACACCAAGGAACCACGAGGAGCCTGCGTGGCTGAAAGGTGAACTGGGAAGATGCTGGACGTGTCTCACCCTGCAGGGCCACCGGCCTCCACCCGGACAGGGAGAAGGGCCCAGCAGGGTGGATGTCAGCCCTGCACATGTGAGGCGGGGGCTGAAGGGACCAGGCTCGGGCAGACGGCAAAGTTGGAAGCTGTCATGGGGTACAGAGGGAGGAAGGTGCCCTCAGGATGCCACTCCAGACTGAGGGGGTGGACTCATGGACGGGGCTGAGGCTATGCCCACGTCGCCCCGCGGACGTCACCAGAGGCATCTTCATTTACAAAGGAGAGGGTGCTCACCGGGCCCAGCACGCTGCCTCTCCCCTTTCCAGCTCCGTCCTGAGGACAAAACCCCAGGCAGCTTGGGAAAGGCCTGAGAAGTGTGCAAGAAGAGGGGCTTGAGGAGGAGGAGGAAAGGGGGCTTGGCTGGCCTTGCTGCTGGAGAATGAGAGAACATGGGGCGGGCACGGACTCCTAGAGATGGGATAGGAGGTTCTGAAGGTGTTTTGCTGTCTCTTGATAACAAGCTGCTCTAAAGAGATACCAGCTGACCCTTAAGTGAGTTTTAGTGACTCCTGGCCCCAACCTCATGAGCGTCAGGTGGGCTCCTGGGGACTCCAGAACTGTGGGCCCACCTCCCACTGTCCCCCTGGGGACCCTCCAGGGGGATGAAGACCCCCTTGGGGAAGGGCCGGGTCCTGTCCTGTGCACTCGGGTTCTCTGCCACCACAGGTGACTGTTCTGGTAAACTTCCCACCTCCACACAACGGTCGTCTTTCCCACCTCCAATAACACATTCCCACCACCTCCACTAACACATTCCCATCTCCGATCAAGTCCTCTTAGGGATCCGGTTTCCTAGCCCCGGGCCACCACTGCCCTCTCCTGGCCGCACCACGCTCTGTGCGGTGCTCACTGACAGCGGCAGAAACTCGCTGCCATCCGTCTGTCGTAGGGCATTGAGCCTTGAGGAAAAGGGAAAATAAAATCTGGCTGCCAGACAGCTGTCATTCCCATAGCTTTGCTACTGAAAATAGATGAAGCGGTTTTTGAAAGAGAATCCGTTGTAAAGGGTCATGGTTGCTAATACACAAGGGTCGACATCTAGACCCATCCCAGGAGCTAATTTCTAATTAACCCACTGTTCATAGCATTTAGTTAATTTTGTTTTGGGGAGACTTCAGCGCTGGGGCTGGGGGAGGGGGCTCCTTGCTCTGTCACCCAGACCGGAGAGCAGCAGTGCAATCACGGCTCGCTGTAACCTCGACTTCCTGGGCTCAAGCAATCCTCCCGCCTCAGCCTCCCATGGATGGATTTCCAATTTGGAGGAGGGAAAGTGGGAAAGTGTAGAAAGTTAAAATCTTGTCTACATTGCAGAAAAACTCCCCATACTGGCCTCCCTCCTCCCGTCCCAGGCCTGGGACTGCCCAGCTCCTCCGAACGGCTTCAAGCTCACTCTGGGTCCCACACCGGCCACCCTGGTCTGAGAGCTTTCATCGGCATCTCCCTAGAGGCAGAGTCGGTATTTTTCTCCAGCACCAATCTGGGAACTGATACGGTAACTATGTTGAGTTTATTCCTTACGAAATGAGCAGGGATGGTGTGAATCTCCCCCAAGTGCTGAGGCTCGGGAACCCCAGAAGTGAAAAGCGCCTGGCACAGTGCTTGGTATGTAGGAGGCATGGGATGAACTGTTAGCCAGGGGCCTGCACAAGCTTATCTTCCCCCTGCAGGGATGGACTGATCACGGCCTCTCCAGGCAGCTGTCTCCATGGCTGGTCATTTCCGTGGCTGGTCATTTCCGTGGCTGGTCAGCTAGGCTGTGAAACAGTTGATGCTCCGGAGGTGCCAAAGCTAGTTTCCCACTGATTTGCATCTTCCTTCTTCCTTCCCACCCAGGAGCACAGCTGGGGTTCCTCACGCAGAGAGAATAGGGCTTTCAAGTGTCGCCTCACATCCTAAAGTGAAATGATATTGGGGCCGCTGGGAGGATCCGCACCTCGGATGATCACAGCCTTGGTAAATGGAGGCATCTCCTTTCCCCACAAGGACACTGCTGCTGTTGGCAGGTGACAGAGCTCATAGCAGCTGGGGGCTGTGGCCTGTGCTCCAGCCCTGGGGTGGCTGCTGGGTTTCATGAGCTCTTCTGTCCACCCCCATCCCTCATAAGGAACCCGGGGTGTAGAGAATCATCCAGTCTCAAGCATGTGTGTAAGGTTGTTCTGGTCAACATGTCTTCTCACAGCCTTCCTGACACTCTGGGAGGCAGACAGGGTGACTAGAGAGAGACCCAAAGGCTGCGAGAGTAGGAGATCTAGCTGGTAGCAGCCCAGAAGCCCCCATCTTGGGTGTGCCAGGGGCTTCAGCCATGCAGGAGGTTCAGCCGGCTCATGACAAGGGCTGGGCCCCACGTGGCACACTCTGCACTGAGTCCCAGACCACGGCATCCTGGCTCGAGGAGACCCCCAGTTCCCCGATAGGGTGGGAGCGGGTCTGAGGGGCCTGTGTGGGGGTCTACGAGGGCAGCACATTGTGAGACGCTCATGGGGCGGTCCAGTCACAGCTGCATCTGCCTTGGGGAGCCTGGATCAGCCCCGGGGCAGGAGCCAGAAGGGGTCAGGGTGGGTGCAAGCTCAGAGCAGACACCCCTACATCACTGTACCAGCCCCTCACCATGATGGGGTCACAGGACAGCTGGGGTCAGGGCTGTCCCTTCACCGGGAATCACGGGAATCACAGCAACGCAGCATGAATCTCAGATGCAGACAAGCCCTCCAGACACTGTGGACTCTGCTCACGCCGACCATCACCAGGGCGAGCACGGGAGCTGCACACGGACAGCACGGCAGTGCAGCAAGGGGTTTGGGGTGCCGAGGAATGTGCCATCCGTGACACGCACGTGAGCCACAAGGCACAGGGCAGGCGGTGCCCAGGGGACCGGCCTGATGAGGACTCATGAATGCACCCATGAGTTGTGCCTTGACACAATCAGGACATGCATTAAAGCACTGGGCATCTTACACACACGCAGAGCTGCATTTGACCAGGAAAAATACGAGTCCCGAGCCTGCTAGTCAGGGAAAACCCACGGCACATCCGAGAGAGGTTGAGTTTGCACCCAAGTTCTCCCCAAACCCCTGTGGAGAGAGCGCTTCCTCTGCTGGACATGGCGCTGCAGCGGGCTTTGCTGTCAATTTCAGAGCAGGACTGTGCCTTCACACTTTCCTCGGGGAAGTCGTTAAATTAACAGCACAGTTTGCCTATCTTTTATTTCGGGGTCTCTGAGGAGGTAATAAAAGCAATTTATTTCCCAGTCATCATCTGAAGGCGGCAGAAGTGCTTTGGGTTGACCTCTGGTAAGTCGTTTTATGGCAGGAGGTTTCCGTGTGGAAGACAGAGCTTTACGGCTGACAGATGTCTTTCCACCTCTGGTGAATCACCACAGTGAACCTCAGCATCACTGACGAGGAGGCTGGCCTGGTCGGGGCTTTGCTCCACTCTGTCCCTGTCGGGCTGTTTACTCAGCGTTGAGCCTCTGGATTTGGGCTTCAATACCACCATGTGATGCAGAGGACACCGAGAAATCAGGCAGACCTGAGCAGTCTTCAGAGCCACCTCCTGTGATTCAGGGGCGTCCTGGGGTGAGACAGCCCATGTCTCTGCAGCTCCCGTGACCTCACAAGGCCGTGAGCATTTAACTTGCATTCTTTCTGGGCTAAATGGTTTACGGAGAAGAAAGGATGGATCTGATGATTCCTTTCCACAGAAATCCAATGTTTAGGGTGAGGAGGGGATGGAGGAGGGTCAGAGACCCCTGTCAGACCCCACAGGAAAGGGACACATGGACCCACCAGGTCCAGGCTGACAGATGCCCAGGCTGTGTGGGGAGGAGAAAGGATGAAGACACAGGCCCCGGGGCCTCCCCCACCCGCTGGGCCTCTCGCAGTGATCCTGGTAGGCTGAGCTGCTGGCAGGGACTGAGGGAAAGGTCAGGGGCCAGAGTCTTCTCCCCTGGGGCAGACGGGGCATGAGCCTCCAGGTGACCCTGCAGAGAAGCGCATCACCCATTAAAAACAAACAGCACTCAGAGGGGGGCATGAGCTGGCCCTTCGTGCCTGGGTGTCCACGTCATTGGTTAGAGAACTGGAGCCACACCTGGAAAACCCCGGGAAAGAGGAACCTCACTCGGGTGGCGCGGGGCGTTTCCGGAGCGGGACCTCACTCGGGTGGCGCGGGGCGTTTCCGGAGTGGAAGATCCAGGGCCTGGGGGGCCAGGGCACGTGGGCTCTAGTGGCTGGAGGGGCAGTGGGGGCTGGGGGAGGGTGACTCACGGGGTGGATGTCACCCAAGATCAACCAACCACTCCAGGTGAAAGACCCGAAAGAGGCCGGAGGGAGGCCCAGCACCGCGGACCTCTGGAATCCCGGAGGCTCAGCCCAGGGACTGCCCGTCCCACCACAGGCCTGGCGGCCAGCTGTCACCCCGACCACCGCTGTGGAAAATCGCAGGTGTGGTGAGACTTTAGTCACCCATAAACATCAGCCCTGGGACAGAGAATGTCACCGAGTCCAGTTCACAGTCGAAGAATCAGACGCAGAAACACTGTCTGGGGTCACACGATCAGGTGACCCAGCTCTGCCTGACCCAAGGCCACCAGGCCGTGTCCCTCACATGGCACGTGGTCAAGCTGCTGGCGGGCTCCAGGTAGGGTACCCCCCACGCATGGCCCAGGTTAGTGCTTCCAGCATGCTCAAGGCATGGCACAGGGCCCCTTTCAGAGGCAGAGTCAGACCCAATACACGTGAAGAACATAAGCGTCGACTCGGTCAGTCTGGGGTCCAGCCAGGTGTGCCAGGCCCCAAGACCCGGGGGAGCCCCACACTCTACTGGCCCACGTCCACCATCGGTCCCGGAAAACAGCCTCAAACAAAGACGCAGCACATGGGCCTTCTGCACAGACTGAGGACGCTGGTGTCACCCGAGAGAGCCAGTGGTTCAGAGAAGGGGTTGGGTGAAGGTGAAGCCAGAGCAAAGTTGGATGTATTTCCAGACACTGGAGACAGAGACAGGGGAAAATGGGCAGCCACACAGGCAGATGCACAGGGATGCCAGGGCGGGGAGCAGCGCCCAGGTCTGCAGGACGGACCCAGAGCTGGAGCCCCCACCAGGCTTCTGTTCGAGGCTGTGGAAGGCATTAGCCACTCTCATCTCGTTTCTGTCCTGATTCTGCGGCTCTGAGTAAAGCAGGAGCCCCTTCCCCTCTGAGCCACTCTTGGGGACACTAGGTGGCCTCACAGGCATTAGGGTGGCCACTGCCCGCCCCTGACAACCTGGCCTCTGCGAGGGGACAGCTGCTCAGAAGGGACCAGAGAGGTGGCAGCACACAGGCCAGGCCTTCAGGACCAGGTCTTCCTCACGAGCCCCCACCTCAGCCGCCAGCTTCAATCTGCCTGGGCTGGATCCCCCACTCCTGACTTGGAGAAAGAGAAAACTGCCCCACTCGCTGGGAGCTGCCCACGGGCCGGCCTGGGGCATGGGCTGAGGGAATTTCTCCCCAACCCTAAGACGGGGCCCCAAGTCTCATGTGGTCACGCCTGGTGTCACAGGGACGGCCCACCTTCCTCCTGCCTTCCCGATGGCTCTGCTTTCCAAACAGACCCCTTGGTTTGAGAATGGAATCTTTCTGCACGTTCCCGGGAAGAACTGCACTGGCACACCACTGACTTTCGAAGGAAGAACTGCATCGGCACACCACTGACTTTCGAAGCATTTCTTGCCAAGAATGGCAGAATTCCATTTGGAGGCTGAAACCATGGAGACTGAGGGGCTCTGCCCAGGTGCTTTCCTCTCATTACAGCAATCAACAAGACATGCGGCTCCAAATCAAACGGAGGAGGCCTGCCTCGGGGTAAATGGACAAATCAAACGGAGGAGGCTTGCCTCGGGGTAAATGGACCACAAGCTTAGAAACCCACAGTGATTTTCACTCAATCTCCTAAAAGACAGATGGAGAATTATTAAGGACTTGGTTTAGCACCTTTGTTTCTAACTGTATGTTTTTCAATGAAGCTGATTTATGTTGATCTTGTACAAACCCCTAATCATTTGCAGGAAACAGATTTGAAGTTGTTAGTAGTGGAATTTGGTGGGGAGGGAGGGAATGAAAAGATGCTTTCAGATAAACAAAAGCGTCACTGAGTCTGGCCCCTGCAGAGCCACACCTGCTGGGGGAGTTAGGATTCAAGGGGAACCGGGAATTCCCTCTTTCTCTCCCCAGCTCACAGTACCCGGCTGCGAGGCAGACAGCCCTTTGGAGGTTTTTATTTATTTATTTATTATATTTTTACATTTTTATTTATTTATTTATTTTGAGACAGAGTCTCACTATGTCACCCAGTCTGGAGTGCAATGGCACGATCTCAGCTCACTGCAACCTCTACCTCCCAGGTTCAAGCAATTCTCCTGCTCAGGCTCCTGAGAAGCTGGGATTACAGGCACCTACCACCACGCCTGGCTGATTTTAGTATTTTTAGTAGAGATGGGGTTTCAACATGTTGGCCAGGCTGGTCTTGATCTCCTGACCTCAGCTGACCCGCCCACCTCAGCCTCCCAAAGTGCTGGGATTACAGGTGTGAGCCACCGTGCCTGGCTGGGAGGTATTTTTTTAAATGGTTCCCCAACCCAGCTGAGTATAAGAACACCCTGAGGAGGTTTACTGAGTAGGGCCTGTCTCTCCAGGAGGACAAAGTGCCCAGGACTTCACCCGCAGTTCCTGATCACAAGACCGGTGATGCAAATCCAGCTCTGAGAGAGGAGCACTGGGGTAAAGAGCCCCCTTCCTCACTGCAAACACCCCTGGTGTGGCTGGAGGTCACGGTGAAGACTACACCCAGGATGGGAGAAGCCCAGTGGGGGTTCCGGGGGCTCTGGCAGTCACTCAGCACCCAGGAGAAGAGCAACACCACTAAGCTGGCCTTGCAGTGACACCTAGAAGGGCCCTTATGGGACGTCCACACTCTGATCTGCAGTGGCCACTCCGACGGATGCTAAAGATGCTTCAAGATGGAGAAGAGGCCGTTTCATCCTACAACAACCCATGCAGTCCTCTGGAAGTGCCATGAGGGACTTTCTGAAAAGAAGCATGGGATCACCCACAAAATCTCTGCATTGACTTCAACACGTTCACATTTTTATCAATAAATGTTTAGACGGTGACAGTGAGCCATCAGTCCTCATCTGCAGAACTGAATCTAGCACATTTCACTTTTTATTGAAAGGTGATCTTGGCCGGGCACAGTGGCTGAGGCCTGTAATCCCAGCACTTTAGGAGGCCAAGGCGGGAGGATCACTTGAACCCAGGAGTCTGAGACCAGCCTAGACAACAGAGGGAGACCCCATCTCTGCAACAAATAAATTAGCCAGGTGGGCGCCTGTGGTCCCAGCTCCCTGGGAGGCTAAGGTGGGAGGATCGCTTGGGCCTGGGAGGTCAAGGCTGCAGTGAGCTGTGAACATGTCACTGTACTCCAACCCGGACAACAGAGGAAGATCTTGTCTCCAGGAAAAAAAAAAGAAAGAAAAAGAAAGAAAGAAAAAGGAAGGAAGGAAAGAAGGGAAGGGAAGGAAAGGAAGCGGATTGCTCCTGCAGGACCTGGGAGTGCCCAAGCTATGGAAGTGGGAAAGGGGGACCGTTCACCCCCAACACACACCCCCACTGCAGAACCTGAAGGTCTAGATCACGGGAGAAGATTCTGAGCTCACCTGGAGCTGAGCCGAGCGAAATACAGGGGCAGAGGAAGCAGCGGGAAGCCTGTTGGCTCTCTGGGTTCCCTCGGAAGCCGTTTCTGCCTTACCTCAGAGGGGTCCTTGGGGAGGGCAGCCAGAGGCACTGGGGAAAGGCCACAGGGAGAAGGAAACCTCCAGCTGAACTTTGTAACAATTCCAACCTAAGGAGAAGCCTCCCGGCCAGAACTCGGGGGAGGGCGTGAATCCAGTGTACAGACTCCAGGGGTGGAGGAAGGATGAAAGCTCTGCTTTCACAGCTGGGAGGCAGGTAGCCTGGGGCAAGTTCTCAGCCCTGCTTGCCCACTGCCTGGAAACAGACTCAAGGCTGCTGTGGGGGCCCAGTGGGAGTGAGACCAGCTCTTTGATTTGTGTGGGAGCTGGGTGAGGCCTGTGCTGCTGGCTTTCCCCCACTTCCTTGACAACCTGCATGACTCAGCAGAGGCAGCCATAATTCTCCTAGGTACACAACTCCATTAACCTGGGAATCTCACCCCCATGCCCCACAGCGGCCGCAGCAAGACCTGCCCAAGAGAGTCTGAGCTCAGACACTAGCCCCGCCCCAACCTGATGGTCCCTCCCCATCCAGCCGGGTAGCTGAAGACAAAGGGCATATACTCTTAGGAGTTCTAGGGCCCACTCACCATGGGTTCCTCTCCATGCTGCCACAGTGGATGCTCTCTGGAAAGCTCCACCTCCCAGCAGAAGGCCAACCAGCACAAAAATACAGCATTAGACCACCAAAGCTAAGGCCATTGCATCCCCTGACACCTCCACCAGAATAGGTGCTGGTCTCCATGGCTGAGAGGCTCACAGATGGTTCACATCACAGCTCTCTGGGCAGACAACCCCCAGTACCAGCCCGGAGCCTGGTAGACCTGCTGGGTGGCTGGACCCAGAAGAGAGATAACAATCACTATAGCTCACCTCTTGGGAAGCCACATCCATGGGAAAAGGGGCAGAGCACTACATCAAGGGAACATCCCATGAGACAAAAGAATCTGAACAACAGCCTTCAGCCCTAAACTTACCCTCTGACAGAACCTACCGCGAGCGAAACAGAAAACCAACCCTGGAAATATGACAAAATAAGGTTCTTTAACCCCCCCACCCCCAAAATCACAGTAGCTCACCACAGTGGATCCAAACCAAGCAGAAATCCCTGATAAACCTAAAAAAGAATTCAGAAGGTCAATTATTAAGTTAACCAAGGAGGTACCAGAAAAAGGCAAAGGCCAATTTAAGAAAATCAAGAAAATGATACCAGTGAGAGTTCAAGCCCAGCCTGGGCAACATGGTGAACCCCATGTGAACCCCATGGTGAACCTACTAAAAACATAAAAATTAGCCGGGCATGGTGGCAGGCACCTGTGGTCACAGCAACTTGGGAGGCTGAGGCAAGAGAATTGTTTGAACCTGGGAGGCAGAGGTTGCAGTGAGCTGAGATCACACCACTGCACTCCAGCCTGGGTGATCGAGTAAGACTACTCCATCTCAAAACAACAACAATAACAACAACAACAAAAAAGAAAACAAGAAATGAGGGGAGACATATTCAGTGAAATTGAATAAAAAACCCTCAAGACTTCAGGAAACAATGGACGCACTTATAGAAATGCAAAATGCTCTGGAAAGTCTCAGCAATAGAATCAAACAAGCAGAAGAAAGAACTTCAGAGCCTGAAGACAAGGTTTTTGAATTAACCCAATCCAACAAAGACAAAGAAAAAAGAACAAGATGATATGAACAAAGCCTCCAAGAAGTCTGGGATTATGTTAAATGGCCAAACCTAAGAATAATTGGTGTTCCTGAGGAAGAAGAGAAATCTAAAAGTTTGGAAAACATATTTGGGGGAACAATCAAGGAAAACTTCCCCAGCCTTGCTAAAGACCTAGACATCCAGACACAAGAAGCTCCAAGAACACCTGGGAGATTCATCCCCAAAAGATCAATGCCTAGGCACATTGTCATCAGGTTATCCAAAGTTAAGATGAAGAAAAGAATCTTAAGGGCTGTGAGGCAAAAGCACCAGGTAACCTATAAAGGAAAACCTATCAGATTAACAGCAGATTTCTCAGCAGAAACCCTACAAGCTAGAAGGGATTAGGGCCCTATCCTCAGCCTCCTTAAAACAATTACCAGCCAAGAATTTTGTATCCAGTGAAACTAAGCTTCATAAATGAAAGAAAGATAAAGTTTTTTCCAAACAAATGCTGAGAGAATTTGCCACTACCAAGCCAGCACTACAAGAACTGCTAAAAAGAGCTCTAAATCTTGAAACAAATCCTGGAAAGACATTAAAGAACCTCTTTAAAGCATAATCTCGCAGGACCTATAAAACAAAAACACAATTAAAAAAAAAAGTCAAGCTATACAGGCAACAAATAGCATGATGAATGAAACAGCACCTCGCATCTCAATACTAATGTTGAATGTAAATTGCCTAAAGGCTTCACTTAAAAGATACAGAATTGCAGAATGGATAAGAATTCACCAACTAAGTATCTGCTGCTTTCAAGAGACCCACCTAACACATAAGGACTCACATAAACTTAAGGTAAAGGGGTGGAAAAAGGTGTTCCATGGAAGTGGACCCCAAAAGGGAGAAGGAGTAGTTATTCTTATATCAGACAAAACAAACTTTAAAGCAACAGCAATTTAAAAATGCAAAGAGGGACATTATATAATGATAAAAGGCCTTGTCCAACAGGAAAATGTCACAACCCTTATTATATATGCACCTAACACTGGAGCTCCCGAATTTATAAAACAATTACTACTAGACCTAAACAAAGAAATAGACAGCAACACAATAATAGTGGGGAACTTCAATACTCCACCGATGGCACTAGACAGGTAATCGGGACAGAAAGTCAACAAAGAAACAATGGATTTAAACTATACCATGGAACAAATGGACTTAATGGATATTTACAGAACATTCTACCCAACAGCTGCAGGATACACATTCCATTCAATAGCACGTGGAACTTTCTCCAAGATGGACCATATGATAGGCCACAAAACAAGCCTCAATAAATTCAAGAAAACTAAAATTATATTAAGCACTCTTTCAGACCACAGTGGAATAAAACTGGAAATCAACTCCAAAAGGAAACTTCAAAACCATGCAAATACATGGAAATTAAATAACCTGCTCCTGAATGATCACTGCGTCAACAATGAAATCAAAATGAAAATTTAAAAATTCTTCAAACTGAACAACAATAGTGATCTATAAAAACCTCTGGGATACAGCAAACACAGTGCTAAAAGTAAAGTTCATAGCCCTAAACACCTACATCAAAAAATCTGCAAGAGCACAAACAATCTAAGGTCATACCTCAAGAAGCTAGTGAAACAAGAACAAACCAAACCCAAACCCAGTAGAAAAAAGGAAATAACCAAGATCAGAGCAGAACTAAATGAAATTGAAACAAAAAATAAATACAAAGGATAAATGAAACGAAAAGCTGGTTCTTTGAAAAGAGAAATAAGGCTGGGCGCAGTGGCTCACACCTGTAATCCCAGCACTTTGGGAGGCTGAGGCAGGTGGATCATGAGGTCAGGATTTCAAGACCAGCCTGACCAATATGGTGAAACCCTATCTCTACTAAAAATAAAAAATTAGTCAGGCATGTTGGCATGTGCCAGTAATCCCAGCTACTCGGGAGGCTGAGGCAGAAGAATTGCTTGAACCCAGGAGGCAGAGGTTGCAGTGAGCCAAGATTGCGCCACTGCACTCCAGCCTGGGTGAGCATCTCAAAAAAAAAAAAAAGAAAAAGAAATAAAATTATAGACCATTAGTAAGATTAACCAAGAAAAGAAGAGAGGAAATCCAAATAAGCTCAATTAGAAATGAAACGGAAGATATTACAATTGACATCACAGAAATACAGAAGATCATTCGAGGCTACTAAAAACACCCTTACGTGCATAAACTAGAAAACCTAGCAGAGATGGATAAATTCCTGGAAAGACACAACCCTCCTGCTTAAATCAGGAAGAACTAGATACTCTGAACAGACCAATAACAAGCAGCAAGACTGAAACGGTAATAAAAGAATTACCAACCAAAAAATTCAGGACCAGATGGATTCACAGCTGAATTCTACCAGACATTCAAAGAAAAATTGGTACCAATCCTATCGACACTATTCCACAAGATAGAGAAAGAGGGAATCCTCTCTAAATCATTCTATGAAGCATTACCCTAACACCAAAACAAGGAAAGGACATAACCAAAAAAGAAAACTAGACCAATATCCTTGATGAACATAGATGCTAAAATCCTTAACAAAATGCTAGCTAACTGAATTCAACAACATATCAAAAAGATAGCCCACCATGATCAAATGGGTTTCATACCAGGAATGCAGGGATGGTTTAACATATGCAGGTCAATAAATGTGATACACCACATAAACAGAATTAAAAACAAAAATCACACGACCATCTTAATAGATGTAGAAAAAGTATTTGACAAAATCCAGCATCGCTTTATAATTAAAACTCTCAGCAAGATTGGCATACAAGGGACATAACTCAATGTAATGAAAGCCATCTATAACAAACCCACAGCCAACATCATACTGAACGGGGAAAAGCTGAAAGCATTCCCTCTGAGAACTGGAACAAGACAAGGACACCCACTCTCACCACTTCTCTTCAACATAGTACTGGAAGTCCCAGCTAGAGCAATCAGACAAGAGAAGGAAATAAAGGGCATCCAAATCGGTAAAGAGGAAGTCAAATTGTCGCTGTTTGCTGGTGATATGATTGTATACCTAGAGAACCCTAAAGACTCCTCCAAAAAGCTGCTAGAACTGATAAAAGAATTCAGCAAAGTTTCTGGATACAAAATTAATGTACACAAATCAGTAGCCCTCCTTATACACCAACAGCAACCAAGCTGAGAATCAAATCAAGAACCCAACCCCTTTTACAATAGCTGCAAAATAAATAAAATACTTAGGAATACACCTAATCAAGGAGGTGAAAGACCTCTACAAGGAAAAGTATAAAACACTGCTGAAAGAAACCATAAATAACACAAACGAGTGGAAACACATCCCATGCTCATGGATGGGTAGAATCAATATTGTGAAAATGCCCATACTGCCAAAAGCAATCTACAAATTCAATGGAATTCCCATCAAAATACCACCATCATTCTTCACAGAACTAGAGAAAACAATCCTAAAATTCACATGAAATCAAAGAAGAGCCCACATAGCCAAGCAAAACTAAGCAAAAAGAACAAATCTGAAAGAATCACATTACCTGGCCGGGCGCGGTGGCTCAAGCCTGTAATCCCAGCACTTTGGGAGGCCGAGACGGGTGGATCACGAGGTCAGGAGATCGAGACCATACTGGCTAACACAGTGAAACCCCATCTCTACTAAAAAAAAAACACAAAAAACTAGCCGGGCGAGGTGGCAGGCGCTTGTAGTCCCAGCTACTCAGGAGGCTGAGGCAGGAGAATGGCTAAACCCGGGAGGCGGAGCTTGCAGTGAGCTGAGATCCGGCCACTGCACTCCAGCCTGGGCGACAGAGCGAGACTCCGTCTCAAAAAAAAAAAGAATCACATTACCTGATTTCAAGCTATATTATAAGGCCATAGTCACCAAAACAGCATGGTACTGATATAAAAATAGGCATGTAGGCCAATGGAACAGAATAGAGAACTTTGGGTCCAAATACACCCAAATACTTACAGCCAACTGATCTTTGACAAAGCAAACAAAAACAAAGTGGGGAAAGGACACCCTTTTAACAAATGGTGCTGGGATACCTGGCTAACCACATGTAAGAGAATGAAACTGGATCCTCATTTCTTACCCTATATAAAGATCAACTCAAGATGGATTAAGGACTTAAATCTAAGACCTGAAACTATAAGAATTCTAGAAGATAACATCAGAAAAACTCTTCTGGACATCATTGGCTTAGGCAAGAATTTCATGACAAAGAACTCAAAAGCAAATGCAATAAAAACAAAGATAAATAGCGGGGACTTAATTAAACTAAAGAGTTTTTGCACAGCAAAAGGAATAGTCGGCAGACTGAAGAGACAACTCAGAGAATGGGAGAAAAATCTTCACAATTTATACATCTGACAAAGGACTAATATCCAGAATCTACAATGAACTCAAACAAATTAGCAAGGAAAAAAACACAATCCCACCAAAGAGTGGGCTAAGAACATGAATAGACGATTCTTGAAGATATACAGAATGGCCAACAAACATATGAAAAAATGCTCAACATCACTAATGATCAGGGAAATACAAATCAAAACCACAATGCGATACCCCCTTACTCCTCCAAGAACAGCCATAATAAAAAAATCAGAAAAGAACTGATGTTGGCGTGGATACAGTGAACAGGGAACACTTCTGCGCTGCTGGTGGGAATGTAAACCAGTACAACCACTATGGAAAACAGTGTGGAGATTCCTTAAAGAACTAGAAGTAGATCTACCATTTGATCCAGCAATCCCACTACTGGGCATTGACCCAGAGGAAAAGAAGTCAGTATACAAAAAAGATACTTGTACATGCATGTTTACAGCAGCACAATTCGCAATTGCAAAAATGTGGAACCAGCCCAAATGCCCATCAATCAACAAGTGAATAAAGAAACTGTGGTGTGTATATGTATGATGGAATACTACTCAGCCATAAAAAGGAATGAATTATTGGCATTCACAGCAACCTGGAGGAGACTGGAGACTATTACTCCAAATGAAGTAACTTAGGAATGGAAAAGCAAACACTGTATGTTCTCACTCGTAGGTGGAGCTAAGCTACAAGGAGGCATAAGAATGACACAATGGACTTTGGGGACTCAGGGGGAAAGGGTGGGAAGAGGGTGAGGGATAAAAGATTACAAATTGGGTACAGTGTATACTGCTTGAGTGATGGGTGCACCAAAAATCTCACAAATCACCACTAAAGAACTTACCCATGTAATCAAACACCACCTGTTCCCCAGTAACCTTCAGAAATAAAAAATTTAAAACATAATAATTTAAAAATTATTTAAAGAGAAGCAAAAACAAAAAAAAAAATTCAGTGCCTCCCCTCCCCCCAACACACACAACAAACAATGCCCAATGTCTGGCATCTAATCAAGAATGGCCAGGTTGGGTTTGGTCAATGGGAAGCAAAATAATAAAAATTAAATTTAAAAAATTGCCAAGCATGCAATGAGCAGAGACCTGGGACTCACGATGAGGAGGTAAACCTGACCCACAGAGACAAACGCAGACATGATACAGATGACAGGATTCGTAGGCAGAGACAGGAAAACAGCCAGATAAATAAAATCCCTGTGTGCAAGAAAGCAGAGGAAGACAGTGGCCGATTAAGAAGAGACATGCAAAGATTTTAAAAGACCCAAATCAACGAAGCCGATGGGGACTGCTCTGTAGAGAAGCGACGTGTGGTTCTCTGTGTACTGCTGCTCCTGTGCCTCAGGAAAGGGTCATGTCTCCCCCCCAGACTCCTCGGAAAGGCCGGTTGGCTCAGCAGAACCACAAACCCAAGCAATGAGGCTTGCTCATCTCTGCAGCTAGACCTGTGCTGTACATAAAAGAACAGGAGGCCAAGAATAAAGGAGGCAACTGTGACGATGAAGGCAGAACCGGAGGCCTCACACTACCCATATCCAGACCTCTCCAAGGGCACTTTAGTAAAGATACAGGCACTGGGACAAGAAAAGACAAGACTCAGAGGATTCACTCCAGAGCT
Source organism: Colobus angolensis palliatus (assembly GCF_000951035.1). Taxonomy (NCBI): domain Eukaryota; kingdom Metazoa; phylum Chordata; class Mammalia; order Primates; family Cercopithecidae; genus Colobus; species Colobus angolensis. The sequence goes on along the minus strand of NW_012115200.1, from coordinate 3,367,724 downwards.
CAGGAGCCGACCGACATGTGAGCAGTCGCTGGTCTGTGATGCAGGTAACACTGCGAGGCACCGGGCAAAGGCAGTCTTTTTTCTCAATGGTGCTGAGTTAACTGGACATTCACACAGAAAAATATCGCTTGCTCCTACCATAGACAAAAAATCATTTTCCAATGGATTGCAGATAACAATTTGAAAGGTAAAACAATAATCTTATAGAAGCAAACATAGCAGAAATAAATCCTGGGTTTACAAATAAGTGTGAGTTCACATATAAAATGATTTTTGACAAGGGTACTAAGACTACTCAATGGGGAAAGATAGTCTTTTCCATAAATGATGTTGGGAAACTGGATGCCCACATGCAAAAGAATGAAGTTGGACCCTTGCCTTACACCTTATGCAAAAGTTAACTTAAAATGGATCAAAGACCTAAACGTAAGACCTTAAAGTACAAAACTTGAGAAAAAACAACTAAGGCAAAAGCTTCACGACATTTTAAGGATGATCACTTGAGTATGACATCAGTGCAGAGGCAATAAGAGTAAAAATAGATAAATTGGACCATGGCAAAATTTAAAACTTTTGTGCATCACAGGGCATAATCAACAGGCTGAAAGCACAACCTGTGGGATGGGAGAAAATATTTGCAAATCATATCTCATAAGGGGTTCGTGGCCAGGATAAAGAATTTCTATAACTTGGCCAGGCACATTGGCTCTTGCCTGTAATCCCAGCACTTTGGGAGGCTGAGGTGGGCAGACTGCTTGAGGTTGGGAATTTGAGACCAGCCTGGCCAACATGGTGAAACTTGTCACTACTAGAAAAAAAAAAATGAGTTGGGCATGGTGGCACCTGCCTGTAGTCCCAACTACTCAGAAGGCTGAGACAGGAGAATCGCTTGAACTTGGGAGGCAGCAGTTGCAGTGAGCCGAGATTGTACCACTGCACTCCAGCCTGGGGCGACAGAGACAGCCTCCGTCTTAAAAAAAAAAAAAAAAAATCCTATAACTTGATAGCAATAAATAATCTGATCTCAAAATTAGGAAACGATTTGAATACACATTTCTCCAAAGAAGATATACAAATGGCCAATAAGGACATAAAAAGGTGTTCAACATCACAAATTGTCAGGAAAGCGCAAATCAAAACCACTATGCAATACCACCTCACACCCATTAGGCTGGCTATGATCAAAAACCAAAAATAATTATTAGTAAGGGTGTACAGAAACTAGAACCTTGGTTCACTGTTGGCAGAAATGTCAAATGGTGCAGCCACTGTGGAAAACAGTATGATGGATCCTCAAAAACAATCTTTCTGAGTGGGGTCTCACACCGTTGCACAGGCTGGAGTGCAGTGATCATAGCTCACTGCAGCCTCCAACTCCTGGGCTCAAGCAATTCTCCTGCATCAGCTTCCTGAGTAGCTGGGATTACAGGTGTGAGCCACCATGCCACCTTAAAATATTAAAAATGGAATTGAAAACAGGGTCTGGAAGAGACATTTGTCCACCTGTGTTCATAGCAGCAGTATTTACCATGGCCTCGAGGCAGACACCACCCACCCAAATGTCCTTTGACAGATGAATGGATAAGCAAGATGTGGTCTACACACAAGATGGAACATGATTCGGCCTGAAGAAAGAAGAAAATTCTGATATGTGCCACAACACGGAGGCATGAGGTCTTTGGAACAAACTCATAGAAACAGAAGATGGAAGGTGGCTGCCGGGGCTGGAGGAGGGGAAGTGAGGAGCTGTTAATGGGGACAGAGTTTCAGTTTTACAAGATGAAAGAGTTCTGGACATTGGTTTCACAATAATGTGAATATATGTAACACTACTGAAGTGTACACTTAAAAATGGCTAAGATGGTAAAAATTATGTCATGTCTCTTTTACCACAGTTAAAATTTAAAAACTGGTGGCATATTCATGTTTCATGTCCCAATCTTGATTCTTTTGTACATAAATAGTGTCAACCCTACTGGCTCATTTCCATTTTGGTATCCCTGCAGCCAACTGCTGGCATGTGTGTGTAAACAAACAACTTTTAATCCTCAAAAAAAAAAAAAAAAAACGAAAACGAAAATGCATGCACTCCAGTGCTACAGCTGAATTCTGCTAACAACCCAAAATGCAGGAGCTGAGACCCAGGAAAGGCAGTGGGGCCAGTGCCTGGAGCGAGCCCCATCCCAGACTTAGTACATAGTCCAGCAAACGGACCGTCTAATGAGGGGAACTCTATGCGAATTTGTCATGGCAGCAAGAGAAAACAAATGCAGATCCCACCACGAGAAGCGGGGCTACCGGGGTCCACAGACCTCAGCGCTGTGGGGCTGGGCTGTCCACTTCCAGGCCAGGCGTCCACGTTGTGGGGGCCACCGTAAGCCAGGCCCAGGCCTCCTCTGCCTCAGCAGCTGGCTGTGGGGTCTCCTGAAAGCCTCAGGTGCCAGGAGAGAGGGTGTCGGCGCAGGAGTGGACATTCAGGTCACTCCCACGTGCTGCTAATCTGAACCTTCAGGGCCACCCAGCCCTGTGCCTGCTGAACGCCACGGCCTGTGCAGTCAGACAACACCGGCTCGTGACGGGCAGCTCAGGACGCACGGCAGCCATGGCCACTCATCCAGCCCCTCCTAGGCCTGGCAGCCAGCACAGTGGCAGCACGACAGATGAGGGACACACGCGGGGGAGGTTCTGGCTGCCATGCCAAGGGAGCAGCTTCAAATGGGCCTGGGGAGAAAGCGGCAAACTTTGTTTCAAACAGAAAAAAAATTCTCTAGTCCAAATAATGCGGTTTTTAACCAACTGGAAAAGAAATCCCAAAACCTCATGAGTGACCAGATGATTGAGCAGGAGGAGCACATGGCCAGAAACAGGACACCCCACACGGAGAAGAACCTCGTGCTCGGTGGGAAAGGGGGCGTGTTATGTGCAGGGAATGGGCTGCTGGGCTGCTGACTGTGAGGAAAAATGAATCTAAGGATCACTGCCTTTCTACCTTAAAATTCTAAATGGATTAAAGAAATTCAAGGTGAAAAAAGTGAAAGCATTAAAACCACTGAGAAAAAGCAAAAGTGAGCATTTTTCAAATCTCCAGAGAGGAGAGGCGTTTCTAGGCTTAAAAAAGATAAAAGGAATATACAAAAGGAAAAACACATCGATCCCACCAAATGAAATACTTCCACATCTTTATTATAAACATGTGATGCAACTGAGACACTAGAAACCAGTCCAAATAACCTTCGCAGTAAATACAACAAAAAGTATCTTTACTATATTAGGAGGTTGTGAAATTTGATAACAAAACCAATAAGATCTCCCTAGATAAACTGGTAACTATCAAAAGAGGGAATTTACAAACAAGGTAACAAAAGCGTTTTTATAAAAACACAAGAGGCTGGGTGAGGTGGGTCACACCTGTAATCCTAGCACTTTGGGAGGCCAAGACAGGCAGATCACCTGAGGCCAGGAGTTTGAGACCAGCCTGGCCAACATAGCAAAACCGCATCTCTACTAAAAATACAAAAATCAGCCAAGTGTGGTGGCACCTGCCTGTAGTCTCAGCTATTCAGGAGGCTGAGGCAGGAGAATCTCTTGAACCTGGGAGGTGGAGGTTGCAGTGAGCCGAGACCATGCCATTGTACTTCAGCCTGGGTGACACAGTGAGACTCCACCTCAAAAAAAAAAAAAACCAAAAAATTAGCTGGGCATGGTTGCGGGCACCTGTAATCCCAGCTACTCTGGAGGCTGAAGCAGGAGAATCGCTTGAACCCAGGAGGTGGAGGTTGCAGTGAGCTGAGATTGTGCTATTGCACTCCAGCCAGGGCAACAAGGGTGAAACTGTCTCAAAAAATAAGTAAATAAAAACAAGAAAACCACCTCCACTTAAGATGTGGAAAATCACAAGAGAATGTTGCTCCAAAGCCACCCCATCTACAGAATCGTGTCCTTCCTGGAGTCCACTGATGAGCTCCGGGCCCCCCGAGGGGCTGAATTCCAAATGGTGACAAACCCTCAAATGGCCCAGGTTCCCCACGTCGGCCGGGCACAGGAGACAGTGGGCGAGGACTCTTCGGGCCCCCTGTGGCCCGGTGTGCCCTTCAGAAGAGCTGCGACCAAGTTCCCAGAGAGGGGATGGCACCAGGCACCCACAAGAAAGGCTGAGAGAGGGCAGAAGACAGGAAGCGGCCCCAGGTGCAGGTACCGGACCCCCCCTGCCCAGAACCCTCTTTCGGACAAAGCCAGCGGGGGAAGCACAGCAAGCTCTCTCCCCTGGTCACCGGGAGGGGAGGAAGCAGAGGCCCCCTTCTTCCTGGATCGACCTCTTCTAGGCTAAGCATGGAAGCAAAAACCTTTTGCTCCTGAGTGACGAGAGGAAGCCACGTGGGCAGAAGTTGGTTGCCGCTTGGGGAAGAGCAGAAAACTCTCACGTGCTGGGGTGGAGGTGGAAGGCGGAGCAGCTGTCTGAAGACGACGTGGCCACCACAGACCTGGGGCCACCACAGGCCAGCCCTCACGCCGTCAGTCCCAGGGTCACCGCAGGCCAGCTCTCACACTGCTGTCAGGTCCGGGGCCACCACAGGCCAGCCCTCAATCAGTCAGACCCGGGGACACCGCAGGCCAGTCCTCATGCGGTCAGACCCAGGGTTGCTGCAGGCCTGTCCCTGTGCCATCAGACCTGGGGCCCCACGGGCCAGCCCTCACGCCATTGGACCCGGGGCCACTGTGGTCCAACCATCCACCACAGGTGTAAACCCAAGAGAACAGAAACACAAGGCCACACAAAAACACACACAGGTACGTTCACGGCAACGTGATTCACAATTGGCCAAAAAGTGGAAATGACCCACACATTAGTCAGCTCGTGAACGGGCAAACAAAATGCGGTCTATCCACGCGATAGGATATTATTCCAGCCATGAAAAGGAATGAAACGCTGATGCACGCGACAACATGGATGAACTCAGAAAACCCCACGCTAACTGAAAGCAGTCAGACACAAAAGGCCACAGAGTGTATTATTCCATTTATGTGACATGCCCAGAAGAGGCGAATTTACAGAGGAAGAAGGGAGACGCGTGGCTGCCAGGGACTGGGGGCAGGGAGGGTGGGGAGTGACTGCTCAAGGGTCCAGAGTTCCTTCTGGGGGCGCTGGAAATGTTCTGCATTTGTGGTGATGGTTGTGCAACTCTGTAAATGCACTAAAATCCTGTGAATGCACACTTGAGTGGACAAACTGTGTGGTATGTGAGTTATATTTTATTAAAACTGTTACCAAAAAAGCAAGGAGAAGTAAACGTTTCTAGACAGACACAAGTTGAAAGGAGTTGTGGCCCACAGACCTACATTACAAAAACTGTTAAGGAAGTTCTTCAGGGGATGAGATGTTGTCAAATGGAAACTGAATTTACATAAAGAAATGAAGCATTCTCAAAACAGTAAAAAATGAGGGTATATAAAAAGACTTTTTTATTTTTGTTCATTTGGAAGGATAAGAGATTATGCACAGAAAAACTAGCAATAAGGCATTGGAGGGTTCCTAACATATATAGAAGTAAAGTATCTGAGGCAGGGCGCAGTAGATTACAGGCATGAGCACTTTGGGAGGCCAAGGCGGGCAGATCACCTGAGGTCAGGAGTTCAAGACCAGCCTGGCTAATGTGGCAAAACCCTGTCTCTACTAAAAATACATAAATTAGCCCAGTGTGGTGGTGCATGCCTGTAATCCCAGCTACTCTAGAGGCTGAGATAGAAGGATCACCTGAACCCAGGAGGCAGAGTTTGCAGTGAACCAAGATCACACCACTGTACTCCAGCCTGGGTGACCAAGTGAGGTTGTCTTTAAAT
>NW_012115200.1:3324622-3361641 GCF_000951035.1 Colobus angolensis palliatus | reverse complement strand
AGACCAGCCTGACCAACATGGCGAAACCCCATCTCTACTAAAAATACAAAATTTAGCCGGGTGTGGTGGCGGACACCTGTAATTCCAGCTACTCGGGAGGCTGAGGCAGGAGAATGGCGTAAACCCGGGAGGCGGAACTTGCAGTGAGCTAAGATCCGGCCACTGCACTCCAGCCTGGGCCACAGAGCGAGACTCCGTCTCAAAAAAAAAAAAAAAAAGAAAAAACAACCCTAAAATTAATATGGAGCTCAAATGGCCAAGGGAATCCTAAGCAAAAAGAACAAAGCTGGAGGCATCATATTACCTGATTTCAAATTATACTACAAAGCTATAGTAACCAAAACAGCATGGTACTAGTATAAAATAGACACATAGATCAATGGAACAGAATGGAGAATCTAGAAATAAAGCCACATACCTACAACCAGCTGATCTTCAACAAAGTCAACAAAAATATGCACTGGGGAAATGACACCCTTTTCAATAAATGGTGCTGGGAAAAATGGATAGCCATAATTCGGAAGAATGAAACTGGACCCATACCTCTCACCATATGCAAAAAATAACTCAACATAGATTAAAGACCTAAAAGTAAGACCTAAAACTATAACAATCCTAGAAGAAAACTTAGGAAAAACTCTTCTGGACATTGGCCTAGGCAAAGAATTCACGACTAAGTCTGCAAGAGCAAACTCAACTAAAACAAAAATAGAAAAATGGGACTTAAACTAAAATGTTTCTGCACAGCAAAAGAAAGAATCAACAGAGTAGACAGACAATCTAAAGGATCGGAGCAAATATCTGCAAACTATGTATGCAACAAAGGCTAATATCCAGAATCTACAAGGAATCCCAAGAACTCAACCAGAAGAAAACCCCATTAAAAAGTGGACAAAGGCTAGATATAAACACATTATTCAAAAGACAAACGGCCAATAAACATATGAAAAAATGTGCAACATCAGTAATCATCAGAGAAATGCAAATCAAAACCACAATGAGATACTATCTCACACCAGTTGGAATGGCAATTATTAAAAAGTCAAAAAATGGGGCCAGGTGCTATGGCTCATGCCTGTAATCCCAGCACTTTGGGAGGCCGAGGTGGATGGATCACTTGAGGCCAGGACTTCGAGACCAGCCTGACCAACATAGTAAAACCCCATCTCCACTAAAAATATAAAAATTAGCTGGGCATGGTGGCACATGCCTGTAATCCTAGCTATTCAGGAGGCTGAGGCAGGAGAATTGCTTGAACCCGGGAGGCAGAGGTTGCAATGAGCTGAGATCGCGCCCCCGCACTCCAGTCTGGGTGGCAGAGCCAAACTGTCTCAAAAACAAACAAACAAACAAACAAACAAAAAGTCAAAAAATAGCAGATGTTGGTGAAGGTGCAGACAAAAGGGAACTCTTATACACTGCTGGTGGGAATGTAAATTAGTGCAACCTCTATGGAAAACCATATGGAGATTTCTCAAAGGACTAAAAATAGAACTGCCATTTGATCCAGTAATCTCAACATTGGGTATCTACCCAATGGGAAAGAAATCATATAAAAAAGATATCAGCTCCCATATGTTTCTTGCACTACTATTCACAATAGTAAAGATAGGCCAGGGTGGTGGCTCACGCCCGTAATCCTCGCACTTTGGAAGGCCAAGGCAAGTGGATTGCTTGAGCCCAGGAGTTCGAGACCAGCCGGGGCAATATGGGTAAAACCCAGTCTCTACAAGAGACAAAAAAAAAAAGAAAGCCAATTGTGGTGGTGCACACCTATAGTCCAAGCTACTTAGAAGACTGAGGTAGGAGAATCACTGAGCCCAGGAGGTCAAGGCTGAAGTGAGCTGAGACTGTGTCACTGCACTCCAGCCTGGGCGACAGAGTGAGACCCCATCTCAAAAAAAAAAAAAAAAAATAGTGGCCGGGCGCGGTGGCTCAAGCCTGTAATCCCAGCACTTTGGGAGGCCGAGACGGGCGGATCACGAGGTCAGGAGATCGAGACCATCCTGGCTAACACGGTGAAACTCCGTCTCTACTAAAAAAACTACAAAAAAAAAAACTAGCCGGGCGAGGTGGCGGCGCCTGTAGTCCCAGCTACCCGGGAGGCTGAGGCAGGAGAATGGCGTGAACCCGGGAGGCGGAGCTTGCAGTGAGCTGAGATCCGGCCACAGCACTCCAGACAGAGCGGGACTCCGTCTCAAAAAAAAAAAAAACAAAAAAGTAAAGATAGAAAATCAAAGTGTTCTTCAGGGGAGGATTAAAGAAATTGTGCCCTACATACACATACACATACACACACACACACACATGGACTACTACTCAACCACAAAAAAGAATGAAATCATGTCTTTTGCAGAAACATGAATAGAACTAGAGGCTATTATCCTGAATGAAATAACTCAGAAACAGAAAGTCAAATAAACACATGTTCTTACAAGTGGGAGCTAAACACATGGACACACAGAGTAGAACATGCACTGGAGACTATTAAAGGTGGAAGGGTGGGAGGGGTGAGGGTTGAAAAATTAGCTATTGGATGCAGTGTTCACTGTTCAGGTAATGAGGACACCGAAAGCCCAGCTATCACCACTGCACAACATACATACGTAAGAAATCTACATGTGTACCCTAAATATATACAAATAAAAATTTTAAAAAGAGAGGTATAATGAATAGAGGCCAGTAATGGAGATAAAATAGGATCATAAGAAATACTTAATCCAAAGAAGGCAAGAAAAGAAGAGATAATACCAATAGAAAATAAAGAGCAGAAAGCTATATCTAAATCCAACTGCATCACTAAATATTAAATGTAAATGGACTAAACAGCATAGTTGAAAAGCAGATATTTTCAGATTAAAGTTTTATTTATTTATTTATTTGAGACAGGCTGTTGATCTATCAACCAGGCTAGAGTGCTGCGGTGCGATCACGGCTCACTGCAGCCTTGAACTCCTGGGATCAAGTGATCCTCCAGCCTCAGCCTCCCAAGTAGCTGGGAATATACCACACTACAGTTAATTTTTTAATTTTTTGTAGATACAGGGTTTCACTATGTCACCCAGGTTGGTCTCAAATTCCTGAGCTCAAGTGATCCTCCCACCACAGCCTCCCAAAGTGCTGGGATTACAGGTATGAGACACAGCACCCAGCCTAAACTTAAAAAGGCCAGAATCTACTTTGTGCTCTCTGCAAGAAACCTACTTTAGGCTGGGTATGGTGGTTCATGCCTGAAATCCCAGCACTTTGGGAGGCTAAGGCAGGCGGAACCCTGTTTCTACTTAAAATATAAAAATTAGTCAGGCATAGTGGTGCATGCCTGTAATCCCAGCTACTCGAGAGGCTGAGGCAGGAGAATCACTTGAACCCGGGAGGTGGAGGTTGCAGTGAGCCAAGATCGTGCCATTGCACTCCAGCCTGGGCGACAGAAGTAAAACTCCATCTCAGGAAAAAAAAAAAAAAAAAAAAAAAGAGAGAGAAACCCACTTTAAATATAAAGGCATAGACAGGTTAAAAATAAAATGCAGGCCGGGTGTGGTGACTCACGCCTGTAATCCCAGCACTTTGGGAGGCCGAGGCGGGTGGATCACGAGGTCAGGAGATCAAGACCATCCTGGCTAACACGGTGAAACCTCGTCTCTACTAACAAATGCAAAAAAAATTAGCCGGGCGTGGTGGCGGGCGCCTGTAGTCCCAGCTGCTCGGGAGGCTGAGGCAGGAGAATGGCGTGAACCCGGGATGCAGAGCTTGCAGTGAGCCGAGACTGCGCCACTGCACTCCAGCCTGGGTGACAGAGCAAGACTTCATCTCAAAAAAAAATTAATTAATTATTTTAAAAATATGAAATAAAATACAAAAAGTTATACAGGGATAACAAAGGATATACATAATGATACAGGAGCCAATACATTGAGAAGACATGCCAATCTTAAATCTATATGTACCCAAAATACATAAAACGAAAACTAATAGAAACAGAAGTAGAAACAGGGATATTCACAGTCGTATTGGAGACTTCAACACTCATCTCTCAGTAAGAGATAAAAGCAGTGCAGAGAAAATTGGTAAGGATATTCACTTCCTAGGATTGAAAAAGAAGCAAGAGAACATTTGTAAGGACATAGAAGATTTCAACACCACCATCAACCAAGTCAATCAAATTGACATCTGTAGGATATACCACCCAGCAATAACAGAATATGTAGTATTTTGATGTGCACATAAAACATTCATCAAAACAGACTATTTGCTGGGTAATAAAACAAATCTCAACAAAGTTAAAATAATTGAGATTATCAAAGTATGTTCTTTGATCAAAAACAAATTGAACGAGAAATATGTAATAGAAAGATATCAAGAAAAAAATGAAACATCTGGATTAAAACACACACACACACACACACACACTTTTAAATGACCCATAGGTGAAAGAAGAAATCCTAACGAAGTTATAAAAATGTTTTGAACTGAATGAAAATACAAGCACAACATATCAGAAGTTGCAGGACACAGCTAAAGTGGTATAAAGAGAAAAACTTATGGCAATAAAGGCTTATATTGAAACATAGGAAAGGTCTTCAATCATAATCTAATCCTAGTTTATGCTTTCATCTTGAGAACACAGCAAAAAGAAAAATAATGCAAAGTAAGCAAAATAGAAATAATAGAGATCCTCATGCATGGATAGGAGCTGCGAGCCTAGCGCTTGTGTTTCTGAGCGTGGCCGTCAGCTGGAGAAACCATCTCCTCTCTTCCTGAGTTTGCTCCAGCCAGCACTGCAGCTGCCCCAAAACTATGACATGTGCCACCACGCCCAGATCACAGGGCCTTTGGGGGCTCTTTTAAAAGCCATAAAGACTAAGCTCTTCTTAAAGTCTGTGAAAACTGAAAAGGGAGGTACCAAGGTCTGTTTCAGAAGCTGGACCCTGCTCCCCTTTGGACTTCAGGAGTAAGTAGACAAAAGCATCTACATAAAAGGAAGAGGGTCAAAAGGCCCTTCTAGGAGCACCGCTGCTTCACAAAGCAAAGGTCACGCGTGGGGATTAATGCTCTGAAGACATCAAAAAGCAGCAGAGTGTAAGAAGTGCTGTTAAAGGGAGGACAGGTCAGGAGCGGTGGTTCACGCCTGTAATCCCAGCACTTTGGGAGGCAGAGGCAGGCGGATCACCTGAGATCAGGAGTTCGAGACCAGCCTGACCAACATGGCGAAACCCCATCTCTACTAAAAATACAAAATTTAGCCGGGTGTGGTGGCGGACACCTGTAATTCCAGCTACTCGAGAGGCTGAGGCAGGAGAATTGCTTGAACCCAGGAGGCGGAGGTTGCAGTGAGCCAAGATCACGCCATTGCACTCCAGCCCGGGCAACAAGAGCCAAACACTGTCTCAAAAAATAAAAACGCAATTAAAAAAAAAGGGGGGAAGACAGTACTGTTTAGACAGAGGTGGATCAGGTGGAGACACTCACTGGGAGTTGGTGCCTGAAGCCCCCGCAGGGCGGTATACCAGCAACTACACCTCTCACCGCTCCTGATGCCACCGGCTACCTGCCAGCCCCGTGTCACTCTCTAAGGTACAGGGTAGGCTGCAGAACTCCCCATGTGGGTCACACTCTACTGGGGACCGAGCCCCATCTGTGCTCCCGTTGTGCCCTATGCCATCAGTGCCCCCCCACACACAGGGTGCTGGTGCCAGTGAACATTGGCAGAATGGATAAGCAGCAAGGGTGGGCTCAGGAAGCCCCCACATTTCCAACCCAACATCACCACCACACTTTGCTTCTTTTTGCTAAATGTCACTGGCAGGTCCTTCTGTCCACAGTTACCTCTTCTTCCCACTCTGAGACCAGAGCTGTGGTGCAGGCTACCAGGTGCTATGCACCTGCCAATTGTGCTTTTCAATAAAACTCTGAAATGGGCATGGCCACTGGCCACAACAGGAGGCTGACCACAGAGACCTGCACGCAGAGGGGGATGCCAGACCTACACGTCAGACTGCTTCAAACAGCAGAGCTTCAGCCCAAGTCCTAACTCCTCCCCATCGGAGCTCATTACCAAAACACCCATGAGCCCCCTGAGAAGGTTGTCTGGGGGACCCTGGTGAAGATGGGATGGATTCCAAGCCCCTTCCTGCTCAGACCCACCCCACCATCATCAGGATGGTACTGGTGGATCTCAGGGGCATAACACAGACCCAGCATCCCTTTGGAACAAAAACCAAGGCCTCCAGACCCCTCCCCTGGCCTCCCACCCATGGATGGGTGCTCAGAGTCCTCCCCAGGCAGGAAGACCCGGGGTCCTTCAAAGTCAAAGTGGTCCTGGGTCAACCACCCACCAGGCAGGATGGATCCTGGGAAGAGCAGCAGCTGGAGCAAGTTTTAATAATTTTAATCAGCTCCCTGCCCAGGAAGAATGGCGCCAGGGTAGGATTCCTTCTTACCCAATTAAACACATTGGATCAGTCCAGCTAAAGACGCTCGACCTCAAACTCAGCCACAGGCCGAGCACTAAGGCCAGCAAGGTCTGCAAAGCCTCCTGATCCAGCACATTCACGACCTTCCCCTTCAGTCACATCCTTCATCCTGAGCTGGCCGGAGTCACTTTCCCTAGGTTTGAATTCAGCTTCACTTTCAGGCCCGGTTTTTCTGGAGACCAATTCTCTGTGCCAAGGAGGGGGTTTTCCATGATTCCCCTGCCAGCTGTGCTTGCTTGGAAACTGGCAACCACAGGCCATTCCTGACGTCATGTCCTGGGGTCATCAACCCCAGGCAATCAAGAACTCGGCTCCTGAGAGCCTTCCAGAGGGACCCCAAAGGAAAGCAAGCATGGCCCTTGCCTGCAGCAGACCTGTGTCTGATAAATACAAGTCGTCTGCAAAGAAAGCAGGCCCAGGCAGCTGCTGGGGCTGAGGTGCAGGACAGGACAGGAGACACCTCCAGTCTCCGACTCCCAAAGCACGTCTAGCTCACCTCATTCAGAGCTCAGCTTGGGGTGCCAGACCAACAGGGCCATGTTGAGATAAGAAACACCTGCCCAAGAGGTTCATGGAAGAAGCCTAGGAGGCCAATATAGGCTCTTTCAAAAAGAGTCATCTCGGTGGCTGGTGTCCTGAACTTATTCAATCCCTGTATTAAAGAGGGCTGTTTCAGGGTCCGAATGGAAAATTAACACTACCATCCAGCCCACATCCTAGCTTGCCTGTCTGGAAACTGAGGAGTCAAGGAAAAATAAAAAGATATGGCATTGGTCCTAAATGGAATTCAGTTCATGAAAGCCCACAGTCCACATGGAAACCCACAGTCCACACAGAAACACAGTCTACACGGAAGCCCACAGTCCAGTCCACACAGAAGTCCACAGTCCACATGGAAGTCCACAGTCCACACAGAAGCCCACAGTCCACACGGAAGCCCACAGTCAAGATCAACCTTCCAAGAGCGTGTATAGGACACTTACTTCTCTTAGAGCAGCTGGATCCAAAATGCGGGGACTGAGGCACAGCTGACTCTGCTAGCTCCCTTGCTGTGGGACCACCACCTGGTCATTTGGATATCGTCAGTTAGGACCTAAAGCAGTAAGGCCTTCCTAGGGCTGTCGGGAGAGAAACAGGAGCTCCGTGCGTATTCTCTGCCACAGCATGCCCTTAGGTTTGACAGGGGTGCCCTCAACTCACAGGAGAGGCAGAGAAACCTTGGGATAACAGGCATGCCAGCGTGCTCCACCCAACCCTCAGCCTTAAGAAGGAATGTGAATATGCCAGGAGTCTTGTCTTCTACAAGCACATAATGACCTACTTTGTGGGATTCTTAGGGAACCTCATCCAAACGCCGGCCTTTTGCCGGTAATGCTGTGAAGGTAAACTGAGGGTCCTTTCTTGGCCCAGCTCACTTTCCTCTTCTGCTGCTCTTCTCAGGAACTGAGGTGGCATTTTACCACAGACCTGCTCAAAGGCCTGGATCCGCTGAGAGGACTCTCCAATCTACAACTCCAGGCGTGGTTTGGAATGAGAAAACCGTTTTGTGACTGGTTCTCCCACACTGTGAAAAACAAAATCAATGGCAGCAGCAAGTATTTACACCCCTAGGGTGCCTGCATGGTTTCCTGGCCAGTCTCATCTACATCTCCGTAAACATCAGTACGACAATGTGACAATGTATTGCCAAATTTCCTGTGATACCCTTTCCACCACAGCCCTGCCAGCCCCTTTCCACCACAGCCCCGCCAGCCCCTTTCCACCACAGCCCCGCCAGCCCCTTTCCACCACAGCCCCGCCAGCCCCTTTCCACCACAGCCCCGCCAGCCCCAGCCAGCAGTGGATTTTCTTTGACCAACTGTAGAAACTGAGGCACAGTGCAATAACTTCAAAGAAGAGTGAATTAGTAACTTAATAAGCTGTTGTTTCCCAAAAACCTGGAGTTCCTTGCATAAGAAGTTATATCAATGAGCGATGTGTGCTTCTTGATTGAGTTTTAAAGAGAAGACACCATCCAATCAATGCGCAGGTAGGTGTTGAGGCCTCAAGCCATAAAGATGACCTATTCTTTAAAAGGAAAACAAGGAGGAAAAGAGTCCAGCCGGTTACCCCACGTAGCCAGGAAGCACCCGGCCGCTGCAGGCCTCCCAGGCTGTGCAGACAGCTCTCTGGTGCTGTGTCCGGGGGATTCTCACCACAGCCGGCAATACACAGACTCAGCCTGGCCTCCCCACCGCACCCCACCACGGCTGCCGTGTGAACAAGCATCCGCTTTACATATGGGATGAAACACACACCCATGCTTTCAAGGAGAAACCTACTACTCAGGACGCAGGCCCAGGCCTCCTCCAAATGTGTGCATGAGCATGAACGTGGAAACGGACAAATGAAGCATCTTCCTCTACGATCGTCCCTGCACCCTGAGGACAGACCCCAACCTGTCAACTTTCCAGCCACATACGTGTGCGCCTTAAATACAGAAGAGCACCCAGGTGGAAAGAGGCTGTGCAGAAGACAGCCCGAAACGAAACCAACAAAGCCTCTGCAGCATTCAGAAAATAAACACTCACATTCCAAAGCTCACTGTCAGCTCCTCTCTCCCATCGCTCGACTGTCAGAATCTTTCCCAGCTTCTCCAAGACTCGGTCCAGCTTTTGCGCAAATCAGCTCCAAGCTTCTGTGACTCAGCAAAGAGCTCGGCTTTTATTTTTCAGATGGAATTTACCACGCTGTGACTACATCCAGGGGGAGGAACCATTTCCCCGAGCTGTTTCCGAGCAGAGCCCGTGAGCCAGATCGCCCAAGCGCTCCCTGTGCACGTTAAGGCCAAGCACAGAGGCACCTTCTGAGCCCCCAGCCCAGCTCCCTGCAGGGCGCGAACAGACACTTGGGGCTTCTCGGTGGGGAAGGGGCCCCGCGGCTCTGTACGGCTGGCCAAAGGCACAGTCACGCAGGTGAGATCCTGGCAGCAGCTTGGCTCTATTCTGATGCAGAGGTGGCCTGGGCTCCGGGTTGGCCCGGCGGCAGTCTCACATGAAAATCAGCGAGCGGCAGAGGCCACGGCTGGGCCATCCCTGCCCGCGCTGCTCCCTTGGCTTCCTGGCTGCTCCAGGACCGGGTTCAGGCCGGCTTTCCCTCCTGCTTGGAGAACCCCCTTCAGGATTGCAGAGCGAGCAGGTCAATAATGGGAACAAATTTCTACTCTGAGGGTATCTATTTTAAATGTCAGGTGATAGAAGGGATTTGCACCCACTCAACTGGGAGGAATGAAAATGCAGACGGGAACCAGACACACGAAACCAGCAGCATTCCTGTGTGAAGGACAAGCACATGAGCTCTCCTGGCCCATCAGTCCCAGATGCAGAGTCCATAACCACCCTCTGGAAAAGCCATGTAACTTAAGCTGCTCCGTAGAAAACGCAGGGTCCGACAGGGTTTCCAAGCAGGAGGGCTTTTGGAGTCCATCTGGGTCCGATTCCATCAAAGGAGCCTTGAGGGCTGCTGGTGCGGGTGGCCTGAAGCTCCTGCCCTGCCCTGTCTCCAGCCACCAGGGCCTGCGCTGAGGCTGCATGGGAGCCTGGACCCCAGAGCAGGCCTGCATGCCCAGGTTCTGGTGGTCAGCCCGGGAGGACCCTACACCCTCTTTGTTCCCAGCCCACTCTGCGCCTCAGTTCCCTCGCCTGCACCCTGCCTGCCCTCTCAACCCACCTCTTCTAGTCAAGGCCAAATGTTACTTCACCCCAAAGCTGAGACCGGCTGGCACCACCCCAAGAGGAGCCCAGAGTGAACGCCGATGATAGCACGTCAGAGGATGACACGGGGCGGGCCAGGACTTCCGGTTGTATCTGTCTGTCTAGATCTGGCCACCCTCATAAGTTAGAACAAGCAACAAAATTGTCCTGATTACAACCATGGCCACACGTCTGGCCAAACATCCAGGGTGCAACAACCCTCCGAGGGTCATGCGTCCTGACGCGTGTGACAGAGCTGCCCACTGTCCCTGGTTGCCAACCATCGCTGCCTCTGCCACAGGGGAGGAGGCTGGAGCCGGGAGGCCATGCAGCTGCCTCACAATCACATCCCTGTCAGATCCCGGAGCTGGATTCAGACCCAGGACGGTGGGTCCAAGATCCAAACCCCTCCCTATCGCCCCGAAGCAAAGAGGGTTCCCACGCCGGCGGCTCGGGGTCCACGCCCGTCCCTGTGGGTGGTTCCTCCTCAGCCCAGGCCGGCCATGGGGACAACCTTCCTGACACGGGCAGTGCCCTCAGCCCAGGCTGGCCACGGGGACAACCTTCCCGACATGGGCAGTGCCCCCTCAGCCCAGCTGTCCTCCTGCTGGAATCGATCCTGTGGAAACAACACAAGGATGCTGTGTGCACAGATTTGACTTTAGTCCAAATACTTTATAGCACCTACTCCGTGCCAGGCACTGTTGTAAGACTTCAAATATAACTCAGGGATGATTATGGCAATGTTGTCCATAAAATAACAGTGAATAATTGGAAACGTCCTAGACGTCCAACAACAGAGAAGCGATTTAACAAGCGATGGGAAACGCACATACATCCAAATACAATGGGGCCATTTAAAAATGTCCCCAGTCCAAGCTTAACAGAAAGATGTAAACAACGTGTTAAGTTTTTTAAAGCCAGCTATATAAAAGCATGTATAGTATGATCACATTTGTTTTTAAAAATGCGTGCCTACGTGTGTTGCACTCGAGAAAAATAAAGCCCGAATGTGTCGATACCCAGCTCTAAAGTGGCCGTATCTCTAGGTGATGGGATCTCAGGTGACTTGATATTGTTTTGTATCTTTCTGAATTGTATGGGTTTTTTTTTTTAGAATTGGAAACAATATTTTTAGAATCAGAAAAAAAAATCTGTTTTCATTTTCGAACTGATGCACATGCATGTATGTGCTTTTGGTTCCTGCAGTAAGCATGGCCCTTGCAGATGCTCAGTCCTCACACCAAGCCCAGAGGGAGACACTGCCTCTTCCGAATCCCCACGCTGGCCCAGGCGGGGAGCGGGCGGGTGCTGGGGCCTGACGTTCAAGCTCAGGGAGTAGCCTGCTCTTTAAACGGCATCTATTTTTCTAGTTGTAAGAGTGAAATGTGCTCATTGTAGAGGATTTGGAAAATAAAGGAATAGATGAATAAGAAAACTATCCTTGCTAGTCCTTGAGAAGCTGAGCTTTGAGCAGGGCCTCCCAGCCACATTGCCAGCTCCACCCTAATTCTTCCAGATCCCGGAAACGGAGCCAAAGCACCTGGGACAGAGCCGGCACCCCCAGGACGCGTTCTGAGGAAAGGAGGCTTAAACAGCAGGGCTCACTTGTGTCACAGACAGGGTCTGGGAAAACCGCGACCTCCAGAGGGTCTGTGTGTCTCACATGGCTGCCCCGCCAGGCACCACGAGGCCCGGGTCCGATCCCACAGCCCGTCCCTGGCTTCCCTTTCCCACCCACAGGCAGTTGCCACCTGTCCTTTCTGGGGGAGCTCGGTCACTCCCCACGATCACCCCCAAATCCAGGCTCTGCTGCTCCACTGCCGATTCCCAGACCCACCCGTCCTCCTACCGGCCCGTATCTCCATGCGATTCCTCGGGGGCCTCTCAGACCCGGTGGGTCCAAAAATAACCTGCCCTGCCCCAAACTTCACTCTTCCTATTATATTGCAGGTCCTGACACAGCCATTCACCAGTTATTATCCACGCAAAACATGGCTGCCTTCCCTTTCTCCTCCCCTCCCAGACAGGCCTGCGCCTCCAGACCCTGCACACAGCTGTTGGGCCCACCACCAACCCAGCTCCTGTCATGCAAAGCTACCTCCTCCTGGAGTCCCGCCAGGACTGCCCGCGGGAGCCCCATCCTCTGTCCCTCCCTCTCATGACTGAGACCTGTTTTTATTCCCATGCATGGCTCTGTATTTTTACTATGTGACTATGAATTCATCACCACTGCTTTTTGTGTTTTGGAAAAACAGCATAATTGGCATCACACCATACACATCCTTTCGCAATTTTCTTTTTTCACTCATGTCCTTGAGGGCTATCCACTGGTGCGTGTAGATCTTCATCCGTCTTCGCTGTATCCCCACGTATGAAGTAACCATGTGCTGTGTGGTTTCCCACCTCCTCCTGGCTGATGGGGAGTCAGGCGGGTTCTTTTTTCTCCTCTTTGTAAATGGTGTTGCCATGAGCGCCCCTGCCTGTGTCTCAGGCCCATCTGCTCAGGAGCCTTCAGAGCAGGCGCTTGAATGGGAGGTGGCGGGGCTGAGGGACAGCCATCTTTGACGGTCTCAGCACTGCAGGCTGCTACCCAAAGCAACGGCCAGGATGAACGCCATCTCCCGACACCTCCCAAGCCTGATGGACAGTGTGAGGGGCAGAGAGGATTTCTCCCTGTTGAATTTAACATGTATTTCCTGAGTACTAATGATCAGCCACTCACTGGCTGCCCAGGTTTCTGCATCTGGGCTCGCCCGGCCCCTCTTCCCTTCTGTCTCTCTGGCTCGTCAGCCATGGCTTTGAAGGAGGCTGTTCTACGATCTGGATAGGAGTCCTGTGTTGGTGAAGCCTCTGCTAGTCTTTGCAATTTTTATGTTGCCTTCCGTTCTCCAGAAATTTTCAAGTGAACCATTTTACCCATGTTTTCCTCTGTTTTATGTTTTTGTTTAGGAAATGTGTGTCTCACACACGAAAACATCTTCCCAGGCTTCCTCCTAAAGGTTTTCACCTTTGGGTCTTCTCCATGTGGAAGGCCAAGCATGCACCTTCCCCACTGAGAGCCCGGTGCTACCGCTGACCCGACAATGCCAGCTTGGGTGGCAACTCTGCTCCGTTTTCGGGGACCCTAAGTTCTCTACTGTGATGGTCTCTGTCAAGCTCTGCCCCAACGTGCCTCTAGTGATGTAATTTTCAAATTTGGCCTATGTCAACTTACCAAGCTTAAAAACTGGTTTCGATTTTGATGGGAATTGAGTTTACAGATTAACCGGTAGAGAAATGACATCTCTTTGACACTGAACCTCGCCTGTGAACACAGGATAGTTCTCCATTTATTTAGGACTTCTTTTATGTCTTCAATGAAATTATATAGCTTTTCCCCAAAAGGTTTTGCACAACTTGTGATACATCTACTCCTTGTTGCCTAATATTTGTGCTGCCATCACAGCAGGTGTTTGTGCTATTGATACCTTTCCTCACCATAACTAGCAAGAAGGTGGTGTTCAGAAGTCCTACTGACTTCACGTTTACCTTATACTAGCAACTTGCTGAAATCTATTAGTCCTAAGAGTTTGTTTCTATATTCTCTTGTTTTTTTTTTTGAGATGGAATCTCACTCTGTTGCGTAAGCTGGAGTGCAGTGGTGAGATCTCGGCCCATTGCAACCTCCACCCACCCCCCAGGTTCAGGCGATTCTCCTGCCTCTGCCTCCCAAGTAGCTGGGATTACAGGCACCTGCCACCATGCCCAGCTAATTTTTGTGTTTTTAGTGGAGACGGGGTTTCACCATGTTGGCCAAGCTGGTCTCAAACTCCTGACCTCAAGTGATCCATCCGCCTCAGCCTCCCAAAGTGCTGGGATTACAGGCGTGAGCCACTGCGCCTGGCCATTCTCTTGTATTTTCTATGTAGAAAATCATTTGTGAATATTTTTGGTTTTTTCTTTCCAATCTTTATACTTTTACATTATTTTCCTACCTTTTTGTGCTAGGTAGGGTTTCCATGACACGAAACATCGTTAGTCATTCAGGAGAGGCAAATTCATTCGCGAGAGATAACCAGCACCCCTCTCTCATTCCTATCTTACAGAAACATGCACCAGGGTCATTGCAGGATTTTGGTGGGTTCAATACCTCAGGTTAAAGACTTTGTATTCCGAATTCGCTAAGTGTTCATTTTTTTAAATTCAAATGGGTGTTACAATTCATCAAGCACTTTCTCTGCATCTACTAGAATAGCCGTATTGTTCTCTCCCTGTCTCTTCAGAGCCTGCCTGTGCCTGCCCCTGTGACCGCCCAGCCCCCACCCCCAACTCCCAGAACCTGCCTGACCCCCATATCTCATTCTCAGCTCCCAGCCAGGTGCTTTGCAGTCACAGGATTGCATTATTTACAGTCTCAAACTTCGGGAGGCAAAGACCTGGCTCTTCAAAGTCCCCCCAAAATGTTCCCCTACCCAGAGTCAGTGGAAACTGTCTGCCCTCTCTTGGTGCTGAGGTGGCTTATATTTCGTCCAGTATCACAGGGCATAGTGCATCGAGGGTCCAAGCTCTATGCCAAGGTCTTCGCAGCAGCTTCCTTCAGCAACATTTTGTCTCCTCTTCCTGTTCCCAAGAGAGCATGAAGATGCAGCCTCTGGCTCCCAGGGACAGCATGGCCTGCCCACCCCAGCAGCTGTGGCTGTGGCTCCAGGGCTCATGGCTCCACTCTCCTCTGTCCTTTTCAGCAACCCAGATCAAACGCTCCCCATCCTCCCTCCCTCCCTCTTCCTCCTCCCCCTTCTCTCTCAGTCCCTCTGGTTCTCCAAGGTAAAGTCAGCTTATATCTGGGAATTTGGACACCTGCGAATTGGCAAGGCCAGTGACAAGGGACAGGTAGGGTGGAGCTGGGATGCCCTGGCACTGGCCCCCCTCCCTGGGGACAGTTTCTCGCCTGCCTCATTCTTGTAGGTGGTTGGGGCTCTCACCACCAACACCCTACTAAGCAGCTGCTGTGATCCTCCGAGGCTGCTCTGGCATCTCTCTGAAGACTGCTGGAGGCTGCCTGCCCTGAGGGGTCGGCCTCAGCACCCCCAGACATCAGGAGGGTGGGGGCCCAAGAGCCCCAGAAAGGGACAGAGCCTCAGGGCTGGGCCTGGCCTCGTCCTGCACGGGTCGGCTGGGTCATCTTTGCTGTGGTCATCACGCCAGGCTCTGTTAAGTTAGAAATACACAAACGTGGGCATTTTCCCCCTGACTTGAACAAGTCAATCTCTTGCACCTTCTTCATCTCCAATAAAATGGAAACTATTGGCTCATATCAAAGACTTCAAATGCACAATCTTGTGGCCAGTGCACAGCATCTCCTGGCAGGCACAGGGTCCAGGCTCCTAAAGCTGCTTCATCACGATGCCCCATGGCGCACGTGGCACCAGCAGCAGGTGGGGACGGCACCCAGAGGTTGCCGAAGGAAGCGTAGCGGAGGAAAGGCTCCTCCTTTCCATCTGCAGGAAGTTTAGCAAAAGCCACAGAATGTTCTTTTAGGGATGCGGCAGCTGAAAATGCACAGAAGACAACATCCTGTGTCCCTTGTGTCGCGTGAACAGCCGTTCGGAGTTGGATAGACACACGTTGGGTATCTGACAGCTCCAACCACTGCAGCCGGGGCTCGTGGCCTCGGGACAGTCCTCGGTGGCGTGAAGCCAGAGCCAGGCAGCCAGGCACACCTGGGCGCGACACGAAGGGTAACCAAGGAGCCGCATAGGAAGCTCCATCCAGAATCCTGAACCAGGAGCGCAGACGGTGCCAACTTACAAGGCTTCGACCTTACGATGGGTTTACTGGGGTACTTCATGCAGTTTTGATCATTTGAACGTATGGTGGATTTATCAGGACATGACCCCCTCGTCTGTCATCTGGAAGCATCTAGACACAGCGCCCATCAAGACAACCTGTGATTTCCACCAGCTGGTGTGTCCCCTCCCCACTGCTCTGGGTAACTGACTTTATCGATCCTCACACACGTGCAGCCCGAATGACACATAAAAATACTAAGAAGCATCTTTACCAGGTGCACGCGGCAAATGACTCATTGCTGAAGTTCACCACCTGTATGCCCAGGGGAGCCGCCTCTGGGGAGGGGGGTTCTCTGCTCGGCAGCAGATGGGGTCAGCACACAGGACCAACCGGAGAAAGGCTGTGGGGACGACAGGCTCCTCCTCCCACCTGCAGGTAAGTTGAGCAAAAGCCTCACCACCTCTTCCCAATGGAGGCAGTCACCCGGCGCCCCTGGGGCCTGGATGCACCTGTGCCTGGTCTACAGGGCTGACTCAGGCTGCAGCAGGGGCTACTTCCAGAGCCCTGTGAACCACAAACCACATCAGAGATCAGCTCTGTGGCCCTCACTTTGTATTTCCACCCATGGGTGCTAAACGAATCCATCACCAGATGAAAGCAGCCTCGTTCCAAAGTCACTGCTGAATCCATGGGAATAAATTGGGCCCCAAGGCCTTGACCTCGGCCTTATTCTCATAGGTTGGTGGCTCTCACAGGATCTGAGACTCACTCCCACCACCAAGCAGCACCAAACACCAGACACCAAGCCAGTCCCTTAATTAATTGCAGGAAGGATGTGGCGGGCAGCACTTGGACTTCAGTTGTCTAGGGCTGAGGATCTGGCCCTGCCCAGCCCCAGGATGTGGCCCTGACTGCAGACCCTCCTGTTTGAGCATCACCTGAACCCTCTCCCGACTTCGTACACGCCAGTGTGCAGAGTGGACACAGCGCCATTATATGTGTTATTAGTGTATCTGATCCAAAACCACCACAAAGACCACACTGCATTCATGCTGGGTTGAGGGAGGGAGGCGCTGTCCAGGACAGCACTGGAGACAGTGTCCCTCTCACTGGGGTTGACACAGGACCCAGTTGCCTTCGTTTCAGCCCTGAGCGCCCAGCACCAGGGGGTGGACACCCCTGCTGCACTGGAAAGAGCAGTGATACCTGCACAGGGACGAGAAGGTCGAGTGGAGCACACACACGTGCAGGGCTGCTCAGGTGACGACAGGAATCGCCAGCCTCGTGGGGCCTGTGCCACGTGCCGGGGCCCTTCTAAACGCACTCTGTGCTGTGTCTCATGTAGTCCTGACACTAACCGCCGGGGCAGTGTATGTCCCGTGAGCGTCCCACTTTTATCCTTCCTTTAGCACGGCCGTGCAACCGACTTCTGAGGGCTATACAGTGGCAAGGCAGTCAGTGGCACGCTCCTGCCCACGCTGGGCTCTGGGCTTGCTGGCACCGCAGGAGATGAGGCCTCTTTCATGCATGCAAAGCCTGACGTGCAAGAAGCTCACACCCAGTGCACGTCGGCCATCAGGTCTGCAGCCAGGGATTCAGCACACGCCTCTTCCCTCCTGGACAACAGTGAGGCTCACTCTCCAGCGCCTTCGAAGGTCCCAGGGGTTGCGCCCAGATGCTGCCACACCAGTGGCCAGCGGCCAGCACATCCTCTGGGACTGGCCTTCCTCCCTCCCTGGTTCACTCTTCCCAACCCCCATTCCTGTCCCCAGAGTCCTTCCTAAAATACCACACGCTGCACACACGTCCTGTACCACATGCTACACACAGGTCCTGTACCACACGCTACACACACGTCCTGTACCACATGCTACACACAGGTCCTCGTCTCAGCTCCGCTTGGGGTGAGCACTGGTGGGATATAGGCTGAGAGCTACCCCCAGGGTGGGATTCTGGACCCCTGGGTAGGATCTAGAACCAGGGTAGAATCCGAACCCCAGGGCAGGACCTGGAACCCAGGGCAGGAGCTGGACACCCCCGGGTGCCTGGTATTCTGAAAACGGATCAGTCACCATCAGGCCAGGTGAGAGCCCCCTGCAGTAGGTGTGCGTGGCAATGCCCTGGCATTCAGCAGCCTCACTGGTGGTCCACGGGGACAAAGTACAGATGGGAGGCGGGGACCACTTGGCTCCTGTGGGCCAGTGCGGCTGTGAGGACTTCAGAGGGCTTCTGCTGGCAGCTTCGGTGGCCTCGCATAAAGAAACTGACAGGCATGGTCTGGCTCGCTTTCAACCCAGGGCACACTGCCCAAGTCCGAAGGCCCTTGTGGTGGCAGATAAGGAGGCCCTAGCGTCCTGTGGCCTCTGAACACCAGGCGCAGGAACTCTAAGGGCAGCAGAGTCACAAAGGGGACAGAACACACGGCCTCAATTGGTCTCCAGCACCAAAGTCAGGGCCCTGTAGGAAAAGATGGGACCCTAAGACCTGGATGGGGTTAGTGGGTTTTTGGGTTTCCAGGGATTTCTGTGCATGCAAAATAAAGGCAGAGTACATGCTCACAGCCTGCGATTAAACCAATTGAATGTGGACAACAGTGAGCAGCAGAGACGCTGGGGATGAGCTGCACCCATCACCTCCACAGGCCAGGCTCCCCCAGGAACGGGCAAGCTTTATAGCCTGGTGGCGATGGGCTGAGAGGCGCCCTCACTGTCAGTGGAGAAACCGAGTGGGGGGGTGAGAGAGGTGCCCAGGGTCCCACCGCTCACCAGGAATGAGGCCAGGCTCATCCAGATTTTCCAACTTCTGAGCCAAACTTAAAAAGACAAACACGAACTGGCCAGAAATAAGCAGGCAATGCTGGCCGAAGATGGACGGGCAAGGGTGGTGCCTGTCCCCAGGCAGACTCAAGTGTCCCCAGGTGGAGTCACGTTCACAGCACTTGGAAGAAAACTGATTCTGGGCCGGGTGCGGTGGCTCAAGCCTGTAATCCCAGCACTTTGGGAGGCCGAGACGGGCGGATCACGAGGTCAGGAGATCGAGACCATCCTGGCTAACACTGTGAAACCCCGTCTCTACTAAAAAATACAAAAAACTAGCCGGGCGAGGTGGCAGGCTCCTGTAGTCCCAGCTACTTGGGAGGCAGAGGCAGGAGAATGGTGTAAACCCGGGAGGTGGAGCCTGCAGTGAGCTGAGATCCGGCCACTGCACTCCAGGCCGGGCGACAGAGCAAGACTCCGTCTCCAAAAAAAAAAAAGAAAACTCATTCTGGACCATTTGCATGCACTGTGGGGAGCTCCAGGGAAAATGACAGCTGGAATTCCTCTTCAGGATATCTGAACGAGACTTGAGGCAGGAAGGGGGCAGAAGACCAGGAACCCCATGTGGAGAAGACTAATTACTGGGCTCCCTGCACCCCCAGGTTGTCTGATGGCACAGTGGGACACAAATCCCGGGGGAGGCAAGGGTGAGAAGGCGGTTGAGCTAGGACACCACGGGGCAGCTCATTAGTCTCCTGTTGACCAAGTTCTGATAGAACGTTAAGATGTTGGGATAAAAAGACAGTGAAGTGACAGCAGGCATTAATTAAGACCAAGGCACGTGTCAACTGATATGGCTCAGACCCCGCTCGCCAGCGGGCAAGGTACACACACATATCCATCCTTTGCCTCTCTCCTTCACTCCTGCGTCCCAATCCCATCTCATCATGGCCTGTGGGCTTCTTGGCAAGACCTGCTCAGTTTTAATTTCTTTCCAAACATTGAAGAAAAAAAGATGCTGCATTTTAATTTTCTTATGCCATTCTCAAATCATGTGGTCTTAGCCACTGTTTTCAAGACCAAGTTCTGATCGATGCTGGTGGCCAACGTGACCTGCCTGCGTGAACTCTGCATGTCCTCATAGAGGACATGTTTGTCATTGATACTTGGACAATTCATTTGAAATCTGCTTCAGTCTTTCTGGGGTTTATTTGTAAGGGTCTTGAAAAGAGTTCTATTGATAGCGGTTTGTTTTCTATGCCTCCCAGAGAAAGGCACTACTCCTGTTGAGAAAAGAATCTGCTGTGTACCTCCCAGTTGAGAGTCCAACTTCAGATTCACTGCTCAGGCCCCTGGAGAGATAAAAAGAACAAAACCAACCCCAGCAGCCCTAAGAAATCTGTGCCCCCTGAGCCCCCAAGGCACCCAACACCCTTCAAGTGTACCAGAGGATCCTCGGTGTAGGAGTGCAGGACTCTCCCCATCCCCAGGCCTTAGTGCCAGGGCTGGCTCAGGAAGATGGAACTGCCTCTGTGAAGAAGTGGGCTGCTATCCCGGAGCCCAGGGGAGCAGCCTTGGTGCTGTCCGTGGTGCTGCTTTTCTCTATTCCTGACTTCAGCTTACTGACCGCACCTTAGTCTTCTCTGTTAACGGGCTCTGAAACCTAGTGGTGACCCCTCCCTTAATCTATGGTACCAACCAATCCTGCCCCTGCCTGACTCTTGACCTAGCTCTTGGCGTCAGCCCTAGCAGAGACTGGTCCGTAGGGTGGGCTGCCCAGGGGTGGTTCTGGCCTAGACTCATACACACCCCACCTGTACCACACCTTGTCTTCCCCCATATCTGCCAAGCTAGCCCCTAACCTCCGGCAGACCCTCCCATGTTGGCCTGCACCCCACAGGTGAGTGATACCAGAAACACGAACCAAGAAGTTCTTCTCTGAGCTTCTTCACAGAGGAAGCTTGTTGGTGGTTTTCCTACACACGCCCATTTTATACATTTTTGGTAAATCGAAGTTATTGCGGAAAAAAGAGGAGGGTACCCAGGCCTTTTCCAGGCATGGCCCTTACATTCACAGAACCTTCCCTGAGCCTGCCAGCTCCTCCAAGCCACAATTTACACAGACACTGGGAAGGGAAGTTACATGCAGAGGCCTCATTCCATGTCCTCTTCCAAGTTCATGCAAATTTCCCCTGGTCCATCCTTGGCCATTCCAGAAATGAGCTGAAAACTGTGACATGGTGGCCCCACGCTCACAGCCCGGCTTTCAGTGGCTGGCATTTTTTTTTTTTTTTTTAGATGGAGTCTTGCTTTGTCGCCCAGGCTGGAGTGCAGTGACATGATCTCGGCTCACTGCAAGCTCTGCCTCCGAGTTCCCGCCATTCTCCTGCCTCAGCTCCCCAAGTAGCTGGGACTACAGGCTCCCGCCACCACGCCCGGCTAATTTTTTGTGTTTTTAGTAGAGACAGCATTTCACCATGTTAGCCAGGATGGTCTCGATCTCCTGACCTTGTGATCGGCTCGCCTCGGCCTCCCAAATTGCTGGGATTACAGGCATGAGCCACCACACCCGCAGTGGCTGGCGTTTGTTCTCACTGCTCTACTCCTCCAACATCGCCAAAGCCTCTTTAATCCATGGAAACAACAAGGACTGCAAGAGCTCTCTCGGGTAATGGCGAGCAAGGTGAGGTCAGAACTAGAGTTAGGTTAGGGTTGGTTGGGGTCAGAACTCACCTCCCACCTAAGGAACAAAAGTGCTGAGAGGCCACATCGCATGGGACCACGTCGACTGAGAGACGTGAGCAGGTTACTGAAGAACCAAAGCAGTGTTCGCCTGAGGGCATTCGCCAATACCCAGCCTGCACTTGTGTTCCATCACCTTGTGGGGATGAGGGAGATGAGAGACGAAGCCCGTGTCTGCTTTGGTGTGGGGTCCCACAGGACACTCTCCCCCGTTCAAACCTTTAGCGTAAGAGGAAACAGAACTATACGACCCATACTCTGCCCCACCCCAATTCCACAGGACTGCAGAGCAGCCTGCCTTGGTAGGCAGCAGGAGAAGAAAAGGAAAAGGAAGGAGAAACCCCAACTTTGAGGGTGGTGACACAGACTGATCAGATGACCTCAGCAGACCAAGGGACTCCAGACTGAAACCTGGGCTTGAAGTGGTTCCCAACTTGAGAGCCTCCAGCTGCCCGGCAGGAGCAACTGTGACCCTCTCTGGAGAAGGCACATCCATACCAGCTCTCAGAGAAACCCCACAAACATGTCCTAACATGCAGCCAATGAGAACCAGGAAACCAGGAAACAAGGCACATGAGGAAGAGCCAGGATAAAAATAATTGAAAGACCCAGACTTTTTGAACATTAGAACAAATACAGTTCACAAAACAATTCTACTTTTAAAACTAGACTTTTTAGAGCAGTTTTAGGTTCACAGCAAAGTTAGCAGAAAGTGCACAGAATTCCCATACACTCTTACTCCCCCCGTCACATCAACTTTTTCTATTTCTTTGAAGAAATAAGTTACAAGCTTGAAAATAACTTCATAGAGTAAAAAACTATAAAAGGTGATATGCCAAATTTGAATAAAAAGAACATTTTTAGAAATAACAAATGTAACAATTAAAATGAAAGGCACAATGGACACTTTCGGTAGCAGACTGGACAACAGATGAGAGGACGGATGCACTGAAGATAATTCAGAACAAATTACCTGGAATTAAGCACAAAGAAACAAATGAAGAGGCAGAACCCAGAGAAGAAGCTAGGAGAGACAAAGGATAGAATGAGTAGGTCTCTCAGAAGGAGACATGAAGGGGAAAACTTGGCAGATATAAAAGTTGAAGATACAATGACATAATTCTCAAGAACTGATGAAAGACAACAATCCGAAGATTCCAAATAAGTCAAAATCTAGATCTACGTAAGAAAACTCAAGGAGAAGGAGCAGGAAGGACAAAGACAAAAATAACAAAATGTGCCCGAGGGAAAAGCTCAAGATCAAACAAAGGACACTTAGACCAATAGCTGACTTCTTATAGGGGCAAGGAAAGCCACATGACAATGGAATCATGCTTTTGTTGCGTTGTTGTTGAGACAGGCTCTCACTCTGTCACCCAGGCTGGAGTGTAGTGGCACAATCTCAGCTCACTGCAGCGTCACCCTCCCAGGCTCAGGTGGTTCTCTGTCCCTCAGCCTCCTGAGTAGTTGGGACTACAGGCATACACCACCACATCCAGCTAATTGTGGTCTTATTTTTTGTAGAAACAAGGTCTCACTGCTGGGATTACAGGTGTGAGCCACTGCACCTGGCTGGGATAATATTTTAAATATGCTTTTAGAAAAACAACTGCCAGCCAAGCATGGTGGCTCACACTTGTAATCCCAGCACTTTAGGAGGTTGAGGTGGGTGGATTACTTTGAACTCAGGAGTTTAAGACCAACCTTGGCAACGTGGCAAAACCCCATCTCTACAAAAAATATAAAAATGAGCTGGGTGTGGTTGCCAATGTCCGTGTTCTCCTGCTACTTGGGAGGCTGAGGTGGGAGGATGGATGGCTTCAGCCCAGGAGGTCAAGGCTGAGATGGTACCACTGCACTCCAGCCTGGGCAACAGAGGGAGATCCTGTCTCAAAAAAAAAAAAAAGGAAAGTCAAAAGACAACCTAATAAAAAAACAGGCCAAAGAATCCAGCAGGCACTTCACAAAAGGAGATGTACGAATGTCCAACAAACATAAAGAAGCCCCCAAAATCATGAGCAGTCAGGGAAATGGTCATTAAGTCCACAAAGACAGGCAGGTACCCACTCACCAGAACGGCTGGAATTAACAAGACCAACCGTGCCAGATGTTAGCAAGGATGCAGAACAACTGGAACTTTCATCCAAAATGGTACACGTGGTGTTTTGTTTTCTTATAAATCAAAATGCACACCTACCTTACAACCCAATGGTTCCACCCCTAGAAGGTTCTCCACAAGAAATGAAAAAATGTGCCCTCGAAAAGACTTGTAAGAGAATGATCAAGGTGGAAGCCAATGTAGGCTGTTACAATAATCAACCCCCCCAATCTCCTTCCTAAATTATGTAAAATAATTTTACAACCTCAAAAAATCCTTCAGCAAACTACACCCTTGGCATGACTTGAAGATGAAGATGGAGAGTGCCAAAAACTGCTGAGTAACTGAATAAAAAGAGAAAAAGCCACAAATCCAGGCCTCACATCCTCCCGCTCCCCACCCCACTACTTCCCGCTCTCTGGTGGCAAAGGTGACCAGGAGAAATCACAGGGACGCAGGCTGAGTGACGAAGGGTCCATCGGACACCACCACAAAGAACAAAGCTGCTCTCCACGTGGGTGAGTCAGAGAGGTGCCTGGGCAGGACCTCCGTCACTGCAGGAAAGGAGCCTCAGAGAACCCAAGCAGCCAGACCCCGTCACCGGGCAGCGCGAGGATCTGAGGGCCAGGACATGGTCCGGTGAGCTCTTCAGAGAGGCAAACTCGGCTGAGAGAGGCAAGAGTGATGGAAACAGACAGGCATGTGACTGAAAACTTCAGTCCTCCAAACACAGAGCTTCCGGGGAGAAACGGCGGCAAAAAGGAAGAGAGAAGCTCCCTTTGGCAATCAGGCAGAGGAAGAGAAAGAAGAGAGAGAGAGAGATAAGGTCCCGAGAGACAAAATATGACCATGAACTTGGGAATATTCACAAACCTCCATCATCAAAACAGAACAAAAAAAACCTCACTAAAATGTGTGGACATCGCCAGGCTGACAGAAAAGGGATTCATTAAGCTGGGAACCTTATAAAATATCCCAATATCAAAAATATGAGCCAAAAGAAAAAGGTCACAGAAGACTATGGGAGAAAATCAGGAAAAAGAACTGATAAGAATTCCCTCCCTGTTAAAAACCACCATAGGGCTGGGCAGGGTGGCTCACTCCTGTAATCCCAACTCTTTGGGAGGCCAAGGTGGGAGGATCACTTGAATTCAGGAGTTCGAGACCAGCCTGGGCAGCATAGTGAGACTCCCCTCCACCTCTTGCTTTTAAAAAAAGAAAACAAAACACAAGGCAGAAGAAACCTGTACATCCAAACAGAACCAGGCACAGGCAAACAGCATTCGAGGGTATGGAAAAACACCCTGATTTAGGAATTCAACAGCTTAGGGCAAAAAAATGGGAGAAATGAAAAAAGAATTTATTGAACTCAGAAAAAAAAAAAAAAGCACCTCAAAAATGAGAAATAGCCGGGCGCGGTGGCTCAAGCCTGTAATCCCAGCACTTTGGGAGGCCGAGGCGGGCGGATCACGAGGTCAGGAGATCGAGACCATCCTGGCTAACACGGTGAAACCCTGTCTCTACTAAAAAATACAAAAAACTAGCCGGGGGAGGTGGCGGGCGCCTATAGTCCCAGCTACTCAGGAGGCTGAGGCAGGAGAATGGCGTGAACCCGGGAGGCAGAGCTTGCAGTGAGCTAGATCTGGCCACTGCACTCCAGCCCGGGCGACAGAGCAAGACTCCGTCTCAAAAAAAAAAAAAAAGGGAAATAAATTGTAAGATGCCCAAGTGAGTATCACACAAATGAAAATTTAATAAGAGGCATTTGAGGAATAGGCAAGGGGAGAAGCAAGAAAATAAAATGCAAGGAGAAAAGTAACAGGTCAGCAAGAAAGAGGAGGAAGTGGAAGGTGAGGAGGGCAGCACTCCCAGCCCCAAGGAAGGGAAGCAAAGCCATGTGTCAGTGCTCATAGCTACAGCTGTGCTCCAGGAAGACCATCCGTACATAGAAACAGGCCCATATCCACGGTGCAAAGGGTTCGCCAGCCGCTAAAAAATCAACCCGACTATCAACTTTGAGGCATGCTGGTAAAACTATTCCATTTCAAAGCTAAAGATAAAATCCTCAAGGCTTCCAGGCAAAAAGGTCAATTAACTTGAGGAGTCAGGCCCAGGGCAGCAGCAGACTTTCAGGACATGCAGAGAAGTAAAGAAACAATGTGGCAACATTAAAAAGAAAAAAAAAAAAGCTCCATGAAAGAGAGCATGGACTAAGGATTTTAGAAACAGTCAAGCCTGGAATTTCTGATGGTTCCAGAAAGTAAGGAAGTGCTTCACAAAACAAAACACACACAAACACACAAAAACCCCAAAACCATGATGAGCTGGTCAACAGAACACAGCAGCCAGCCAGGAGCTCCTGAAGCTCAAAGCCGAGTGATTTAACAAAACAAATATT
This sequence comes from Colobus angolensis palliatus, assembly GCF_000951035.1. Taxonomy (NCBI): domain Eukaryota; kingdom Metazoa; phylum Chordata; class Mammalia; order Primates; family Cercopithecidae; genus Colobus; species Colobus angolensis. Next base: position 3,335,674 of record NW_012115200.1, on the reverse strand, counting down.
GTCATTACCGAATTTTAACCCATGGAATAAGTATCCTCATGTCCCTACTGATATAAACAAACAGATAAACGGGGAGAAGGAACAGCCTTTCCTTACAGGAAATCGCAGGGAGTGGAAAAGCACAGTAAGGCCAGTGCCCGGGGGCCCCAGAGCACCTGGTGCCAAGGCCAGGAGCAGAGACTGAAGAACCAGGCCCTGCACAGTCTCAAAGCAGTGCTCTGAGAGCCATTAACTACAGAGGAAAGCTCTGAACAGGGACTTCCCGAAACGAAGCCCCTTCCCCGAGTAGAAACCAGCAGATACAACCTCCTCCCCCTGGTCCAGCAACGTCGCCCTCAACGTCACACCCGCTCCACCCAGAGGATGCATCATTCATGCTGTTCCTGCCAAAATGCACGACCTCGTTCCCGTCACGAGAGAACCCCAGCTAAACCCACACTGGGGGCCTTTTATGAAATAACCCATGAGAAGTCTCCAGAAGGACCAAGGTCACACAAGGAAAGACAGAGGCGGTGCCACAGCTGGAGCCACGCGGGGAGACACACACAGCGCCGTGCACCCCAGCTCCACGCACCGTCATCTCGCGGGGGATGGGAACACACGGTTCTGTGCACCGAAAGCTCCTGGCGGGGCGGGGGACACACAGCTCCGTACACCGCCGGCTCGCGGGGGTGGGGAGACCCTGGGTCAGGAGGAGGATGTCCACGGGAACCTGTGGGATTGGGACCGGTCTGTGGCTTGGGTGATGGTGTGGAACCAATGTTAGTGTCCTGGTTTTGGCAAATGTACTGTGGCTGTATGAGATGCTAACTGGGAAAGAAAAAGAACTTTTATCTGAAGAATGCAGGTCCTTTTAATGATCAGGCCCACAGACACATTAAAATGAGGCAGCAGTCATGCCATACTCCCCCACTTGGAGCTATGCGTTCCTCTCTCCAAACTGCTATTGCCATGGTAACTATCAATTAACTCAGTAATGCTGTACCAGACACCATAACCCATGGCCTGTAGCTTAGCTATGGATAGCCAATGCCAATCAATGTTATCTCTGCAAACCAATGAGAATTTCTGACAAACAACTTTATATCAATCCACTCCCTGCCCCGCCTTTTTAACTTTAAAAACCTGCTGCGGCCAGGTGCAATGGCTCACAGCTGTAATCCCAGCACTTTAGGAGAATTGCTTGAGGCCAGGAGTTCAAGATTAGCCTGGGCAACATAGTGAGACCCTGTTTCCACACACACACACAAATTTTAAATAGCTGGGTGTGGTGGCACCTGTAGTCCCAGTGACTCAGGAGGGCTGGGGCAGGACAATTGCTTGATCCCAGGAGTACAAAGTTGCAAAGAGCTCTGATCATGCCACTCCAGCCTGGAGCAAGACCCCAACTAAAAAAAAAAAAAATCCAATTGTAACTACTGCTCATCACAGTGTATATTAAGGGCAACTTTAATCAGTGTTCCCAAGTGGCACGTTCCTCAAGCTTGGCCCAAACATAATAACGGGGGTTAATTTTGCCTCAGCTTCTTCCTCTTAGGTTGACATAACCTTAGGAGAACCTGGGTAAGGGGTATACAGAACTCTGTTCTGTGTTTGCAACTTTTTTTTGTCAACCTAAAATTATTTTAAAACTTAAAAGAAATGTTCATGACAGCTTGACTTAAAAGAGCCTAAACTAGGAGAATGGATAAATAAGCCGTGGTGGATGCACACAGTGGAACAGCACGCGGCCGCGAGGAGGGATGAGCTGGACACACACAGAAATGGAAGACCCAAGACGCGATGCTGAGAACGGAAAGCCAGGCGCAAAGCGGACGCCCTGGACAGGTTTATCTACGTGAGGTCAGAGAGCGGCTGAATGCATCTGTGGTGGGAGCGTGGCGGCTGGGGGTGTGAGGAAGCTTCTAGGCTGATGGCTATGTTCTGTAATATCTGCCCGGGGGTGGGGGGTTACACAGGTGTGTGAATTCATCAAAACTCACTCACTTAAGATCCATGCATTTCATTGTGTGTCAATTTTACCTTAAACTGAATATAAAGAATGTGTGTGTGTATATTGGTTTTTTTTTTTTTTAAGACAGGGTCTTGCTCTGTCACCCAGGCTGGAGTGCAGTGATACAATCTCAGCTCACTGCAACCTCTACCTCCCTGGCTCAAGTGATCCTCCCACCTCAGCCTCCTGAGTAGTTGGGACTTGAGGCATGTGCCCCCACGCCCAGCTAATTTTTTTTTCCAGATGTTTTATAAAGATGGGGTCTCACTATATTGTCCAAGCTTGTCTGGAACTCCTGAGCTCAAGAGATGCTCCTACCTTGGTCTCCCAAAGTGCTGGGATTATAGGCGTGCGCCACCATGTCCAGCTAAAGTATATTTTTGAGAAAAAGAATTATAAACACATATTATACTTTTGTATTCACTTCCGAGTGAGCTGCAGACCTCAGTACACTTCCCTCTCGACACCTCAGCTCACACTCCGGGCTGTCCTTGAGGACTGGAAGACACAAGGGCCTCAGCACAGCCACATGTGCCCTTCACTCATTAGGGAAGCTCTCTCCTGGGCACCCGCCTGTGCCAGGTGCGGGTGGAGGGCGGTGCAGTGCTAAGTCAGCCTCGGACCCTCTCCTACAGGAGCTTAAAATATGCTGGGGAGACAGAGACACGCCCAAAAACATGTCAGGAAGAAGGGAGAAGCCAACATCCAGGCAGCCAACAAGCATGAAACCGGCTCAGAATCCCTGCTCACTAGGGAAACGCAGACCTAGCTGCAGTGAACCACTTGCTCACCCGTGAGGATGGCCGGGATGAAAACGGAACAGAGTGGAAAGGGAGTGCTGTGAGGATGTGGGGAAACTGGAACGCTTGTGCACGCCTGGTAGGAACCTAAACTAAGGCAGGCACTGTGGAAAACAGGATGAAAGAATTGAAAGAAAAATCTCAGACGGGCATTTGCATGTCTCTGTTCACAGCAGCATGATTCTCAAGAGCAAAATGTGGAACATCCCAGTGTCCACCTGCGGGTGATGAGTCAGCAAAATGCACATCCCTTCCTTGGAGTAGGATTCAGTCTTCAAGGAAACCTTGACACGCAGGCAACACGGGTGAAGCACGCCAGTCACACGCACGCACACACACAAATACGATTCTACACAGCTGAGGCCCCAAAGGAGTCAAAGACCAGTGGGGGTGCCAGGGGCTGGGTGTGGGGTACAGTTGCCGTTCGGGAAGATGAAATACTTCTGGAGATGGTGTTTGCACAGCACCGTGATTGTACCTACTCTCACTAAGCTGCACACCTAAAAATGGTTCAGATGGTGACTTTTAGGTGTATTTCGCCATAATTTAAAACAAAACCTCCATCCTCTGAGTGCAGCATGTGGTGGTGTCCTGCTGCCCTGAGAAAAGCCCACACCCGCACCCCAGGCTGCCCCAGTCCCAGGTGTACCCCAGCTACCTCGGGCCACACTGGCTTCTCCCACTCCTCCTGCACCCTCTTCTGCACCGGCCACGCCCCCTCGGCACCAGCCACGCCTGTTTTCCCAGGCAGCCTTCTCTGACCTTCCCTCCGAGACTGGTGAGCTCCCCTGTCACAAGCTCTTTCAGAATTGTGGCAAGTCAGTGGTGGCAGTGGTCACTGCTGAGATGACCTGTTTGCACGACGGCTGAAGTTGTGTCTGTCTCAGCCACTGACCACTCCCAGCAGGCAGGGACTGTGTCTGTGTGTTGACTCCTCACACCAGGGAGGTCCACGATGCCCGGACCAGAAGACGCGTCTAGGAAATGTTTGCTAAGGGCACTGAAGCAGGAGCTGTGGTGAGCCACCTGGAAGGGCGGCCCTAAGGGCAACTGAGGGCCCAGGGAAGCCCCCGGGGCATCGGGTTGGTCCGGGGGAGCAGAATCAAGGCTGTAGCCTCTGTGTCCCCAGGTGGGCCACCAGGGCCACTGCATGCACAGTATCTGAACTGCCCGAGAACCTACTGAGCCCTGAGGTCTGTGCACTTCCCGCTCTCTTTGGATGCATTTTGGGCCCATGCTGGGATCAAACGCAGGCCTGGCAGGATAGGAGGAAAGATCTTGAATCTCACTGCTCAAGAAGAAAAAAACTCGCCGGGCGCGGTGGCTCAAGCCTGTAATCCCAGCACTTTGGGAGGCCGAGATGGGCGGATCACGAGGTCAGGAGATCGAGACCATCCTGGCTAACACAGTGAAACCCCGTCTCTACTAAAAAATACAAAAAACTAGCCGGGCGAGATGGCGGGCGCCTGTAGTCCCAGCTACTCAGGAGGCTGAGACAGGAGAATGGCGTAAACCCAGGAGGCAGAGCTTGTAGTGAGCCGAGATCTCGCCACTGTACTCCAGCCTGGGTGACAGAGTGAGACTCCGTCTTAAAAAATAAAACATTAAAAAAAAAAAAAAACTAAAACAGGAAAGGGCTTTGGGGACAAAACCCCGTTTTCCCCTGGATTCTGTCTGCGGTGCTGCACCAGACTCCAGCCTAGAAAAGCCCAGGTTAGAAACCATGTGTGGATAATACCAAAAGTACAGTGCAGATTTATAGAACACACACACACACACACACACACACCAGAAAGGCCTAGGTGCAGGGGCTCATGCCTGTAATCCCAGCACTTTGGGAGGCTGAGGTGGGAGGTTCACTTGAGCCTGGGAGGTCAAGGCTGCAGTGAGCCCACATCACACCACTGCCCTCCAGCCTGGGTGACAGAGTGAGACTCAAAAAAAATAAAGAAATAAAAAGTAAAATGCAAACAGCCTATGACATTGACCAGCAGAGGGAACAAAACACAGCTGCATTAAGAAATAAACTATTACAAAGCTACCCAACTAGGAAAAGTGTTTTGTTTTTTGAGAGAGGATCTTGCTCTGTCGCCCAGGCTGGAGTGCAGTGGTGTGATCTCAGCTCATTGCAACCTCTGTCTCCTGGGCTCAAGTAGTCCTCCCACCTCAATCTCCCAAGTAGCTGGAACCTCAGGAACGTGCCACCATAACTCGCTTATTGTTGTATTTTTCTTTTTTGGAGACATGAGGTCTTGCCATGATGCCCAGGCTGGTCTCAAACTCTTGGATTCAAGCTATCCACCCACCTTGGGCTCCCAAAGGAAAAGCCTTTTATAGGACGAGCCAGGTAAAGCTGATACAAAACAGCTCTTCCAGCACCTGGTTTTCTTAATTATTTCAAATACCCTAATGATACAGGGTGAGTTACAATGGCAGAGAGCTCTAAAACCAGAGGGAAGAGACAGACCGACTCTCCACAGCTGCTCCAGGATGCTATGGCCTGGCTGTCCGAGGACACGGGCTCCAGCCCTCTCCCCACGCAGTCCCTGGTTCCTGAGAGCCTGCACTCATACCTGCAGCTAGGATGGGGAGGGAGGAACTCCAGGTGATCCAGGGTGGCCTCAGAAGAGTGAAGAGGAAAGGAGAAACACAGCAGGTGCCATGGCTCATGCCTGGAATCCCAACACTTTGGGAGATCGAGGCAGGCAGATCGCTTGAGCCCAGGAGTTCAAGACCAGCATGGACAACACAGAGAGACCCCATCTCTACAAAAATACAAAAGTTAGCCAGGCGTGGTAGTGCAAACATGTAGTCCCAGCTACTCAGGAGGTTGAAGTGTGAGGATCACTTGAGCCCAGTAGGTGGAGACTGCAGTGAGCCATGATCATGTCACTGTGTTCCAGCCTGGGTGACAGAGACCCTGTGAAAGGGAAGAGACGAGGGAAGAGACGAGGGAAGAGACGAGGGAAGAGACGAGGGAAGAGACGAGGGAAGAGACGAGGGAAGAGACGAGGGAAGAGACGAAGGAAGAGATGAAGGAAGAGACGAGCGAGCAGGGCACGGTGGCTCACACCTATTATCCCAGCACTTTGGGAGGCTAAGGCTGGCAGATCACTTGAGGTCAGGAGTTCAAGACTAGCCTGGCCAGTGTGGTGAAACCTTGACTCTAGTAAAAATACAAAAATTAGCCAGGTGTGGTGGCACATGCCTGTAATCCCAGCTACTCAGGAGGCTGAGGTACAAGAATCGCTTGAACCTGGGAGGTGGAGGTTGCAGTGAGCCGAGATGGCACCACTGCACTCCAGCCTGGGCAACAACAGCAAAACTTGTCTTTTTCTCAAAAAAAATAGAAGAAAAGAAACACAGGCAGCCATGGAAGAGGCCTCAGAGAGTGGGATCCCAGGCAGAGCAGGTGTCTGCTGGCACAGGCTGGCAACACAACAGTTCAGGCCAGCTATAAGGGACAATGAAATTCAGCAGCTCACATGCCCACCCAGCCTGGGCCATGGGGGCAGCGTGCTGTGTTTCCAGCTCTCCTGACCATGGTGCTCAATGCTGCCACCGGCAGCAGGAATGGAGTGGGGGTGTCAGCCTTGCTGGCCCAGCCCCAGCCAAGTCTCCCATACTCCCAGCACCGGGGGTGCACCTCCTAGGGCCTGGGGACACCCAGCAGAGGGGCCACGCTGGCTCCTGGTGTACACCGCTGTGCCCATCCATGGCAGCAGCTCCCAGAACACAGCCCATGCTGCAGGGTCCTGCACACAGCCGCCCTCATCTTCTCACCTCCTCACAGGGTTCCCTGCCCTGGCTGTTCCCACTGGCACCTACCACCCACTGCAGCCCACCCAGTCCCAGCCAGCTCTCCACTCCCTGAAACACATGCATGCCATTTGTCTGATCCACAGGAAAGCCTTAAAATAAACAGGTGATGAATGTTTATAGAAAATGTGGTGTCAATTAGCTGGGCCTGGTGGCACACACTTGTAGTCCTAGCTACTTGGGAGGCTGAGGCATGAGAGTCGCTTGAGCCCAGGAGGCGGAGGTTGCAGTGAGCTGAGATCACACCACTGCACTCCATCCAGCCTGGGTGACAGGGGGACTCTGTCTCAAAATAAAAGAAAGAAAATGTGGTGTGCACATCTGATGAATACCACTCAGCCGTGAGACACAGGTGCTCCTGCCATTTGCGGCCTGGATGAAACTTGAAGACACCGTACTAAGTGAAATAAGCCAGGCACAGAAAAACGAGTACTGCACAATTCCACTTCTATGAGGTGTTGAAAATAGTCAAATCACAACAATAAAGACCGGAAGAGGGGCTTCCAGGGCTGGGGGGGAGTGGGAGCTCCCAACAGAGGAAAGGTTTCTGTTAATGTTAAGTGAGAGGAATAACCTCCAGAAATCTGCCATTCCGCGCTGAACCTGTACCAACCACCAAGGGTCACTGACACTTTAAGTGTCGTACGCTTAAAATTTAAGAGGATTTATCTCATGTTAAGTGTTCTTATCTACCATGACAAAAAAAATTGAAGATGAAAAAGCAAGCTCATCCGGAGTGGTTCACAATCATAAAGGATTAAAATCAACCCAAAATACCTTATAAGGAACTGATTGAAGAAACAATTGAATAGTATAAAAATGCTCACGAATATGACATTTTTAAAAAGCAGGATATAAAATGATTATAACATGATCCCAACTGTGTATGTGGCTGGGGGAGTTTGCAAACCCATCCGTGGTCAGGAGGTCAGCAGGCAGCCGGCAGATGTCTAGATACGGAGCGAGGGGAGGGCCCTGTCTTGGTCAGCTCGTCCGCATCACAATATGCCACAGACCAGGTAGTCTCAACAAGACATTCTTCGCAGTTCTGGAGCTGGAAGTCTGAGGCCAAGGAGCCGGCGGTTTGGTTCCTGGTGAGGGTCCTTCCTGGCTCACAGAGCTGCCTCTGTGCCCTGTGGAGACAGCCTGATCCTGTGTCCCTTCTTGTAAGGGCACCCATCCCATCCCGGGGGCCCACCCTACAACCTCATCTTACCCCACCACCTCCCAAAGGGCCCACCCCCCAGTACCATTACACTGGGGGTCAGAGCGCAACCTATGAACTTGGGGGACACAATTTGATCCACAGCAGCACCCAGTGACTTACAGAAGTCACCTGGGCAGGTATTAGTTCTGAGTAGTGATTGTCTTCACCCCAGTCTTCTGAAATGTTAGAACTTTTATAAATAAAACAAAAGAAGCACAAGGTTCTAAAGGAGCCTGTGCTTAGTGTCATGGCAAAGACTTGGGGAGCAGTGAGACCTCCACACACAGCGTGACTTGCACAGAGGCGCCCCAGCATGTGGGGTGTGGAGGCAGAAGCATCCCAGAGAGGCCATAAGAGCCAAGTCAATGCAGCGGCTGGAGGCCGAGGGAGGAGGCCAGAAATGAAGCTCTCCCCATCTTCAAGACCTTTGCCGGATGCCGCTGTAGGGAATGGGGGGCCAGCCAGATTTTCAGACCTTGCCGGCTTGACAGCCCAGCGCTATGGAGGGAGTGGGGTGGCCTCAAACCAAGGGTCACCTCTCCAGAGTGCACAGATGTGCTGCTGTGCTAACAGACCTCTGCCGGGGAAGCCAGTGAGCCAAAGGCAGGTGACAGGCAGCAGGAAGTCCTGGCAGGTGTGGAGGACCAGGCCTCACAGCTGTGCGGGCACCATGCTGTCCAGGGCCATGGGAGAAAGGGTCTAGCCCTTGGCCTTACTGGGAAAGGGTGGGTGGCTTGGCTGAGATTGTTCTGCTTGGGGGTTGTGGGTATGGGGGGTGTCAAAACCCAAGGGGGCAAGGCAGGACAGACGGGGCCTGGTATGGGATCCGGGCCCAAGCTGAGGTGACTTTAAGTTCTTGAATCACAACTAAGAGACAGGTCCTGGCTGGGCACGGTGGCTCATGCTGATAATCCCAGCCATCTGGGAGGCCAAGGCAGGAGGATCACTTGAGATCAGGAGTTCAAGACCAGCCTGGGCAACATAGCAAGATCTTGCCTCTTTAAAACAATTTTTAAAAAATATTTTTAAAAATGAGACACAGGTCCGAATGCTGATTTTGCAACTCCAAGTTCCTTAGTTCTGGTGATTTCAGGTGATGTCTGTACCCCCTCCCTTTCTGAACTGCATGCTCCTTGATGATGTGGCCTGAGCCTGGTTCCCCGTGTGGCCTCATGAGGGGCATCGCTGGTGCTCAGACACATGTGCTGCTGGGTGAAGGGTGCGGCCTCCACCTGCCTTTGCAGCTCTTCCCAGCCCATCCCGGGCTTCTCTGGAGCCCCTGCAGCCCAGCTCTTGTACCCTAACGGGGGACACCCACACACCGTAACACAAATAAAGAATTGGAACAGAGCCTGCCATACATACAGCAAGTACATTTATGATGGCAGGTTTTTTTTTGTTTTGTTTTTTTGTTTTTTTTTTTTTTGATACAGAGTCTCATTCTGTTGCCCAGGCTGGAGTGCAGTGGCATGATCTCAGCTCATTGCAACCTCTTGCCTCCTGGGTTCAAGCAATTCTCCTGCCTCAGCACCCTGAGGAGCTGGGATTACAGGCGCACCATGCCCAGCTAACTTTTATATTTTTAGTAGAGATGGAGTTTCACTATGCTGGCCAAGCTGGTCTAGAACTCCTGATCCACTCACCTGGGCCTCCCAGAGTGCTGGGATTCCAGGCGTGAGCCACCACACCTGGCCATGGTTGACTATTTTGAACATCGCTATTTCCTTTGTGTCATCTTTTTAAAAAATTCGTTTATTGTTATGCCATTTTCCACAAACTCCTAGATCTTGCAGAAGTGTCATGGATGCATACTTGTGGGACCAAACCCCAGAGCCTGGAACCTGCTGACCATGAGCTGCCTGCCGTGGAGGTTGTGTCCTGCACTTGGGCTCCCTCAGGGTACCTGAAGTGTGAGAGACACTGACTGCAGGGCATGCTGGTGACAGCTTCTTTTGGGGCATCTGAACTGAACCCACCACCCGTCCTCTTCATCTTTCCCTTTCAAAATACGGATTTTGGTGGCTATCCTTGGAAATTGATAATAAAAGCCAAAATCATGCCCGGGCAGATATTTTCAATATAAATAATGTCCTAAAATAGTAAGCTTGTCCATGGACAGATCAATCTGCTTGAAAAAATCCTACTTAAAACTGAAATTATATCCTCAGTGAACTCCCAACTATAACTTGTTACCGAAGTTCCTTCTTGCCAGGCATATTCTTTGTAGTAGAAAGCTGACCAGGCCAGATAAGGAGTGAGATGCCCGGCTTCTTCTAGATTTGTGGCAAAGACTGCAATCGACTCCAGGCCAATTGGTACCCTTGTTCTCTACAGCCCCAGAGCAGCCCTGGACCAGGCCCGGGGTGGGGGGCAGAGGCAAGCCTGTGCTATGGCCCAGGCACTGAAGCCCAAACCAGACATGCATTGGGCCAAGCTCTTCCTCCTGAAAGGGCCGCAGGGTGCCTGCCCGCCTTCCACTGAGCCTCTTAGAGATGCTCCGCCCTCCCTACTCGGAGTTTGCTAGGGGGTCAGCAGGGCAGCCTGACTTGCCCTTTACTTGGGGGAGGGAATCCAGCCCCAGCTGCCAAAGCCAGCACTGATTCACTACCAAATCCAGCAGGGGTCTTTTGACCCCTGCGTTTAATCCTCAGCCCCTGCAGACACACGGCCGGGCACTTTCTCCTCCTGCCACCCACCCGCAGGTGGAGGCAGGCTTCCCCAGAACCTAAGGGCTCCCTGGCTCCCTCCATGACAACGGATGTCCTACGGTTCTGCAAGCGAATCCCAGGTCTGCGCGTCACCACCCCATTTCTTACATTTGCAGACAGCTCGCCTGGGAGAGCCTCCGGTGCATTCCAGCACCGCACCAAGAAAACAGCCAGACAGACCTCAGACGGGGGCAGAAGGGAGCCGCTCCAACTCCCAGCTGCTTTCCACGAGAGGCAAGGTCGCGGGGACACGCAGAGGATATTTTCTAGGAAAACTGTCCGGGCCGGCGCCTCCTCCCGACCCCAACCAAAACCTTTATTCTCTGGCTTCCTGTATCATCAGCATCCCACGGCCACGCTGGCCATCCCTGAAACGGGGGCTGTGAAATTTAAAAGCCAGACACCAAGATAAAAATAATCGCACGACACCACTTCCCGCAGGAGGCACAGTCGGAGACGCGGAGATGCGGGTCGCCAGCCCCGGCCCCGCACCTGCGCGAGCCCCACCCAGCGGCCGCGTCACCG
>NW_012115200.1:3318976-3324162 GCF_000951035.1 Colobus angolensis palliatus | reverse complement strand
GCGCTCCTTGCTCGGCGACAGCCCCCGCCGCGATCCTCCCCCACGCAGTCCCGGTCTCCGCGGAGCCGCCGTGCAGGCTCCTAAAACGGGGCTCGGCGTAGCTGAAAATAGCCCGGGGCCCGCGGGGCGCGTGTGGGGAGCTGGGACCCGGCCTGGCTCAGGTGACTGGCACCGGGCGCTGCGGCCTTAGAGGGACTCACCAGCCGCTCAGGCCGATCCCAGCGCCATGCGCAGCACGGGGGAGCTGCACGCGTGCGGCCTCACCCTTAACTCTTGGCGTCCCATCCCCGAACGCTGCCTCCCCTGGCCTGTTGCGAGAGAAATGCCTTTTGGAGTCTGGTATTGAGCAAATGAAGCGGCTGCTGCGGATTGAGATGCACAATCTCAGCTCTTCGCTGGGGCCTGGGATCGCAGCTCACCACGGCCGCGTGCTTCTGGGCTGGGACTTCAGGGTAAAGCGAGAGGAAGGCCTGCACCACTTGTTGGTGTTCAGACCACATATAATCTCCATCCAGGCCACCACGGCCACACCGATGGGCGCTTTGTGAAAGGGTGGGATGGAGCAGCAGAGCTGGCGACCTCTGCAGAGCTGGGAACTCCCCGAACACCCCCCTCCCCGACACACACCACCACCACCACTGAGCTTGCAGGTGCAGGAGGAGCCGTGGGGAGCACGCACGTAGAGCACAAGAGCCCCCTCCACACAGTCTGTCGGTCCACATACCTCGTCAACCCCAATCCTCCAGACGTGTGCCTTCTAAGTCCCTGATCATCAACTGGCCCTCCAGGTAAAGGAGAGGATAATCAGGTGTGAGGCTTGAAGTTTGGCCAGCTGCATGGAATTCCTTTCCACCCCGTCCATCAGGGCCAGCTGGAGTAGGGCTGTGATGCCGAGCCCCGGCCGCCACGCCAGCCTAGTATGCAGAACCATCTGTACGCCAGGCTCCATTTTTCATTTCTCAACTTGTTTTAGGGAACTCCCCATAAAACCAAAAATGCAGGTGGAGGAAGGAGGATTGCAGAGGGAGTGGGTGCCTTCGGAGGGCGAGCCTCCCGCTCATGTGACTTTCGGGGTGTCTCGGATATGCTTGAGGACAGCCTCATGTCAGTCCCTTGGGGCTGTCCTAATGGAAGTGTATTTCTCACGGCCCTAGGGGCTGGAAGTTCGAGCTCAAGGTGCTTATGGGGTTGGTTTCTGCTGAGGCCCCTCTCCTTGCCTCGCAGATAGCCGCCTTCTCTGTGGGTCGTCACGTGGTCTCCCCTGTGTGTGCTCACGTCTGGTGTCACACCTTTTCTTATGGATACCAGTCCCATTGGGTCAGGACCTACCCTGATGACCTCACCTAACCTTGGTGGTTACCTCACTTCCTGACAGGTCCTGTCTCCAAATGGGGGCTAGGCCTTCAATATATGAATTGTTGGGGAACACCATTCAGTCTATAACAAACCTCACATGTACTGCCTCCATGTTTATAAGAGTTTTGCTGGACAGGCCCGTCTCTATGGCTTGGTGGATCGGATGACACCAGGCACTGACTGACAGCTTATGCTCCATGATCTTTTAGTGAACTGTCGTGAAATATACCGTCTACTCCACCCATGAGCAAGCCAGCAGCTGTTTCTCAAAAGGGAATGGTGACCTGCTGATGAGAAAATCACTCAACAAAACTCATCAATAACCATGATTGTGGTTGTCCTATCAAGGTTTGCCACAGGCTCCACACAACATTCTTTTAGGAGATGGGGTCTTACTATATTGCCCAGGCTAGTCTTGAACTCGCTGCACTCAAGTGATCAACCTGCCTCAGCCTCCCCAAGTGCTGGGACTACAGGTGTGAGCCACCATGTGCCTGGCCCTCCATATAACATTCTCACATTCCTCAGACACTCAGATTGCCGTGGGTTTACCACGTCATAGGGGCTAAGTGGAAGAAAGGCTTGTCTGGCAGCCTAGTCAGCAGGCCAGCATTTCTCTTGCTCTGAACCTCAAAGTTACTTGTTAAATAGGAAAGCACATCCCAATGTTGTATATATGGCCTCTGTATTAGTCCGTTCCCACATTGCAATAAAGAAATACCCAAGACTGGGTAATTTATAAAGAAAGGAGGTTCAGTGACTCACGGTTCCACGTGGCTGGGGAGGCCTCAGGAAACTCGCAGTCGCAGTGGAAGAGGAAGCTGGGGCGTCTCACATGGTGGCAGGTAAGAGAGAACAAAGCGGGAAGAGCCCCTTATAAAACCAGCAAATCTCGTGAGAACTCCCTCACTCTCACGAGAACAGCATGGGGGAAAGCGCCCCCGTGATCCAGTCACCTCCCACCAGTCCTTCCCTCAACACCGGGGGATTACGATGCAAGATGAGATTTGGGTGGGAACAGAAAGCCTAACCACATCAGCCTCCAATATTCCAAGAGGCTTTAATGGTGACGTGGACAGGTTATGGCAGACTGCCTCTCCCTTACTTTGGAGGACTTTTTGACAAATGTGTCAAATACGCTGGGCACGGTGGCTCGCGCCTATAATCCCAGCACTTTGGGAGGCCGAGGCGGGTGGATCACCTGAGGTCAGTAGTCCGTCCTCTGAATCCCGGAAACGATGCTGAGGGGGGATCCGAACTTTCATGGCTGTCTGCTCCCCTCACCTGGCACCCACGTGCCTTCAGCCAGGTGTCCAGGGTACTTGCTGCTTCCTGTTCATCAGGTCCTGTGGATGCGATGCTTGCAACACAGCTGATGAGTATCACTCGGTGGGGATGACAAAGGCCCCCCGGCCTAAACTGTGGCACAGAACAGACTTGGTTCAAGACTGTGAAGGGGTACTGATGTCCCTAGAGTGTGAAAGTGAACTCTTCCTGGTGTTCTGTGATTGCTGGTGCAGAGAAAATAAGATGCATTTGCCAGGTCTACAGCCATATACTAGATGCCGGGAAGTGAACTGATTTGCTCCATTGTTTCAGTCAACATGCCCCATCTGCAGTAGCCATTCAATTGAGATCACGACTTCACAAAGCTTAGGATAACTCACAGTCCTGCCCCATCATCCATCTGTTTCCACATAGGCCAGAAAGTGAATTAAAGAAATCACCACCCCCAGATGTTTTGAGATTTTGATGTGGCACTAATCTATGTGATTCTCTCCAGGTAGGCAACGGTGCTTTGGGTTTACTGTTGTGGTGTTGGGGAGGGTCCCACAGGATCCCAGGCACTTTCCACCTTACGGCCATCTTTCCAGAATCAGGGAGCACATCTGGGAATCCCATCCGTCACTGAATATTTCTGTCTATTCTGACTCTACTCTCAAGAGCAAGGGAACAACCACAGGCTAGAGTCACGGACTGGGCCCTCTGGGAGTTGGACTCAGAGCAAAACTTGTGTTCATTCTGCTCGTTATAGACCCTCACTCTTGGTGGGCATGGTGACTCACACCTGTAATCCCAGCACTGTGGGAGGCAGAGGTGGGAAGACCACCTGAGGTCAGGAGTTTGAGACCAGCCTGGGCAACATGGAAAAACCCTGTCTCTACTAAAAATACAAAACTTAGCCAGGTGTGGTGGCACGTGCCTGTAGTCCCAGCTACTCGGGAGACTGAGGCAGTAGAATTGCTTGGGAGGAGGAGGTTGCAGTGAACTGAGATCGTGCCACTACACTCTAGCCTGGGCAACAGACCAAGACTCTCTCTCAAATAAATAAATAAGTAAAGACACCCTCACTCTGCCCAGCAGGTCACACTGAGTTCTGTTTCCTGGGGATCCGTGTTGGTTCCGAGTTAGTGTCTGGTTGTCTCCCACAGCTCTGAATATGCCCCTTTCCCCAGTGCCTGGTCTAGGGAACCTGGCTGCAGTTTCTTTAGGAAAAGCTAGAGGAACATTCTAAAAACATGTTTCTGGTGCCAGCATAGGATCCTTCCCCAGGGACATCAAACCTGTCCCTTACTGAAGGGACTGTGGTGTGAACAGATCCAGGTCTTTGCGTGCACTGAGGGGCTGTGGGTTCTACACAGCGACTGAAGGCTCTGGCTCTGTTTGCTTAAATTAGAGTTTGTTATTTCAATCAAACTGTCAAATAGGCCGGGCGCGGTGGCTCACGCCTGTAATCCCAGCACGTTGGGAGGCCGAGGCAGGTGGATCCCCTGAGGTCAGGCGTTCGAGACCAGCCTGGCCAACATGGCGAAACCCTGTCTCTACTAAAAATACAAAAATTAGCTGGGCGTGGTGGTACATGCCTGTAATCCCAGTTGCTCAGTTGCTCGGGAGGCTGAGGAAGGAGAATCACTTGAACCCGGGAGGTGGAGGTTGCAGTGAGCCGAGATCACACCACTGCCCTCCAGCCTGTGCGATGGGAGTGAGACTCCATCTCAGGAAAAAAAAAAAAAAAATGTGTCAAATAGACCCTTAGCAGGCTTCCCATCTATTTCAGTCTTGGCAATTGCGTGGTGATTTACTACCACAAAACATTCCTGCAGGTCAAGCCATTCTCATCACCACCCTCTTCTGACAATTAAGGCAGCTTCACCTGTGTTGCTTTGGCAGTTAAGAGCTGTTATCTGACCCCTGCTTCTGCAGGATCCAATTCTCCACTGAAATCAGGAAGCCCATTTGCAGCAACCCGTCTACCTTGACCTCCAGAGACAGCCACTGAGGTGCCATCCAGGGATTCAGGCACCTGCCTCACCGATGGGTGTCTTATTGTCCTGGGGAGGGGGGTGCCTCTGTGCCCTCCAGGGGGAAATGGGGGTGGCAAGAAATGAATCCACCCCCTCAGCCAGGCACAGTAGTGGTACACACCCATAATCCCAACACTTTGGGCGGCCAAGGCAGGAGGACTGCTTGAACCCAGAAGATCACGGCTACAGTGAGCTATGATCATTCCACTCCACTCCAGCCTGGGTGTCAGAGCAAATCCCCACCACTATTAAAAAAGAAAAAAAAAAAAAAATCAACCAGGCACAGTGGCTCACGCTTATAATCCCAGCACTTCAGGAGGCTGAGGCAGGCAGATCACCTGAGGTCAGGAGTTCAAGACCAGCTTGGCCAACATGGCAAAACGCTGTCTCTACTAAAAATACAAAAATTAGCTGGGTGTGGTGGTGGGCACCTGTAATCCCAGCTACTAGGGAGGCTGAGGCAGGGGAATTGCTTGAATTCAGAAGGTGGAGGTTGCAGTGAGCCGAGATCATACCACTGCATCC
>NW_012115200.1:3316682-3318301 GCF_000951035.1 Colobus angolensis palliatus | reverse complement strand
TTTTTTTTTTTTTTTTGACAGCATCTTGCTCTGTCTCCTAGGCTGAAGTGCAGTGGCACAATCACAGCTCACTGCAGCCTCAACCTCATGAGTTCAAGTGATCCTCCCACCTCAGCCTCCCAAGTAGCTGGGACTACAGGTGTGCATCACCATGTCCAGCTAATTTTTAAATTTGTTGTAGAGACAGGGTCTCCCTGTGTTGCCCAGGTTGGTCTTGAACTCCTGGGCTCCAGTGATCCTCCTGCCTTGGCCTCCCAAAGTGCTGGGATTACAGACATGAGCCACTGCGCCCAGCCTAGAGGATGTGGGAAAATTTGATCAGCAAATGTTATCTCAATGTTAATTTCCTGATTTTAATAGCTATTCTGTGGTTATATAAGAACATCTCCTTGTTTTTAGGAAATACACAATAAATTATTTGGGGAAAGAAGGCCTCATGTTTATACTTTACTTTCAAATGGTTCTGAAAAAAAAAATTGTGTGTACATAAAATGGTTTAAACACACATCTATACACAGGCATAAATACATAGTTATGAAGTAGATGTGGTAAGATATTTGAGGAATCTAAGTGAAGGCTATGTAATAATTCTTTGCCCTATTCTTGCAATCCTCTCAAAGTCTGGATCATGTCAGATTACATTTTTTTTTCAAGTTCTCATCTCTGTCTGTGGTCTGGCACCCTCAGAATCCATTGTCTCATAGGTTCCCCACAATTTTACCAAAATACATGATCAGCTCCTGCAGCCCCTCTAATGTGTGAGCTTCTCTGCCCAGATTTGACTTTGTCATTGGTCCCTGCAGCAGGCTGGTCTCAACCATCCTTCTGGCCCAGAACCACAGAGAAGGTAGGAGAGGGAACTGCCGCCTTCTGGCCTGTGACTAGCACAGGTGAGGTTGCTGTGAGTCTTCAAGCAGAGCAGGACCAGTCTCCTCATGGTGTTCATGGTTACCCAGACCCTGGCAGGGGCCACCATTCCAGTCCAAGACCCTCATACTCCTTGCATTTAGCTCTGTAATATCCTGTGCTACACAGGGGCCACCTGGCCAGTCAAAGCCAGGCCTTCAGCCGACGTATCTTTCCAGGCCACCATGCCCAGGGGCTGCAGATGCCCAACACTAACCACACGCTATGGTAACCGATGCTGACGACACACGACGGTGACCCGACGCCGGCCATAGCGAGACAGCGATAATCTCCTGTCTTCAAACTCAGCCAGGCAGATGCATCCCAGGCTCCCATCCCTGACGGTGTATTGTCTGCAGCCACTGGAGGAAATACTGTCGTAGGTCAAATGCATACAAAGAAACAACACGATTTCCAGCAGAAATAATTTTCAAACAAGATATTGTTTGAAAGTGCTTATAAAATCATCAAGAGACTGGAAGAATGGGCTCCAGGCTGGGTCTCAGGATGTCACTCTCAGAATAACCCCACAGAGCCGGCCCAGCAAGGGAACAGCTACTGTGACAAAAACAAGAACTGAGTTCGAAAACACACAGTTCAAAAAAGACTGTGTTCACCGTCTGGGAAGTGAGGAGCGCCTCTGCCCGGCCACTGCCCCCCGGTCTGGGAAGTGAGGAGAGCCTCTGCCCGGCCACTGCCCCCCGGTCTGGGAA
>NW_012115200.1:3315572-3316522 GCF_000951035.1 Colobus angolensis palliatus | reverse complement strand
TTTGACATTAAAGTTTACTTTTAAATTAAAAAAAAAAAAAAAAGACTGTGTTCAAAAATGCACTGTGCCCACCACTGGCTCCATGATGACGCAGCACCAGCTGCCCTCCCTCCGGGGGTCAGGAGCCACCACAACTTTTGGTCCCGGAAAAATGCCACGCCCGTTGGATCCTCAGCAGTAAAATGATGACTCACAGCAGAGCCTCTCTTCCCACTTAACCAAATCCTGACCCCAGATCTTGTTCAAGTTCATTTGATTAGTGGAAACTGAATCGCACCTGGAAGCCTAGAGCCGCCAGAGGAACTGGCGTTTAACTCTTCAATCTCTACGTCCAGGAATGTGCCAGAAGGAAGTCAAAATAGACCAACGAGTGGGGTGATCTGCCATACTGAACCCACGGGTAGAAAAAAAAACAGGTCCTAAGAGAAGTGTCAGGAAATCCTGCAAGAATGCAGAGGAGAAAACTGCTTATCTGACTATGAGTGTCTGCTCAGAAAGATTTGAATTAAGCTCCAATGAAGGAGCAGTGTTTTGCAAACAGAGAAGGAAGAGGGTGAAATTGGATGAGGGACAGCATGGGTATAGTCACCATTGCTGCCCTTCTTTCATAAATGTGAAATTGTTTCAAAGTCATGCATCTAAAGTTATAGATATAAGGACTATATAGAAACAAGAAGATTTTGGTCAGGCGCGGTGGCTCATACCTGTAATCCCAGCACTTTGGGAGGCTGAGGCAGGTAGATCATGAGGTCAGGAGTTCAAGACTAGCCTGGCCAAGATGGTGAAACCCCGTCTCTACTAAAAATACAAACATTATCCAGGCATAGTGGCACACACCTGTAGTCCCAGGTACTTGGGAGGCTGAGGCAGGGGAATTGCTTGAATTCAGAAGGTGGAGGTTGCAGTGAGCCGAGATCATACCACTGCATCCCAGCCTGGGTGATAGAGCG
>NW_012115200.1:3311659-3314512 GCF_000951035.1 Colobus angolensis palliatus | reverse complement strand
TGGTTAAACATCTCCATATCATCATCACCAAAGACACAGGCTCCTTTCCATCTTACCCTCATCCTCAACCTAAGGCTGATTGGCCACATGGTGCCAAGGTGGCTGCAGCGGCTCCACACATCACACCCTGTAATGACAGGAACCCAAAGAAGGGATGAACAGCCTCTTTTCCCAGAATCCCTGGAGCAGACTTTCCTTCTAAACCATCTAAATCCTTCTAAGCCATCATTCACGAGACAGGCAGAATAACCCTGTTCAGCTCAGCTGACTCATCCACGTGGGATGAATGTTGGGGGTCAACCACGTGACCACAACAGATACTGAGTTTAAAAAAGCAGAGGCAAGAGAGTGTTGATTAAATCTCTGTCATAATATTTACCTGCATGTGTAAATGGAAATAGATGTCCATAATTGGAAATGATCGTGTTAGGGTGGTGATTGTGGCATTATTTTCCTTTCTTCAAAATGTTCCCCACTAGTATTGGTGCTTCACCCATTTTTATAATTCTGTGGTGCCGGGGCATCAGTGCTGCACGTGACGGGCAGTGCCGGTGCTGACAGAGGGCTTCCCTCAGCCCCAGCCCCTGTGTCTCACATCTTTGTCTTTGCCTCTGATTCTCCCAGGTAGCGTGTGGATGTGCAGCATTTACAAGAGCAGTCATCGTGGGGCTCTCCCTGAAGTCTCTGTCCATCTGTCTGTTTTACAGCATGATTGGCCCGTGTAAAATGTGGATAGTGATTCCTGTCACTTCCTACCTCCAGAGGTGGTTGTAGGGACAAGGATTTGTAGTAGATAAGAAAGGTCAGGTATGGTAGCTCACTTCTGTAATCCCAGCACTTTGGGAGGCCGAGGCGGGCAGATCACCTGAGGTGAGGAGTTCATGACCAGCCTGGTCAACATGGCAAAACCCCATCTCTACCAAAAATACAAAAATTAGCCAGGCATGGTGGTGGGCACCTGTAGTCCCAGCTACTGGGGAGGCTGAGGCAGGAGAATCACTTGAACCCAGGAGGCAGAAGTTGCAGTGAGCCGAGATCACACCACTGCACTCCAGCCTGGGCAAAGAGTGAGTGAAACTCTGTCTCAAAAAGAAAAACAACAAAAGTAATAGATGAGAAAGCACTTGAGCTCTGGAAAAACTGTGTGGGAAATACCCATGCCATCCAAAGCCATCCTGGAGCCTTCCTGCCCCCTGAAGATGTAAGAAAGGGTGCCTTGAATTCATGCCTCGTGGAAGCACAGAGCTTCAGCCTTTTCGGTTTCTGAGAATCATGCGTCTAACGATCACTCTACCACTGGGCTTGTGCCTGAGGATGTCGCTTCCTGCTCCCTCCCACCTCACTTCCTTCTCACCTCTCTCTAAGACCACCCTCTAAAACTCCAGATATTCTGGGTTACATAGAGGAGTGTTTTGTGAAATGTGGTCCACACGCCACAGGTGTTAACGTTATGTTGGGAGGGGTGGTTTGCTTGGTAACCAAAGATGCCTAGACCCCAGCAAAGACCCATGGTCATGATGTGAGTACCTGCGGAGTTAACTGGGATCATTATAAAAATAAACATTTGTCTTATATTTTTACTAGATTATTTGAACGAACTCTTCCATAGAATGATGAAAATGCTGCTAAGGGCCGGGTGCAGTGGCTCATGCCTGTAATCCCAGTTGCTCAGTTGCTCGGGAGGCTGAGGAAGGAGAATCACTTGAACCCGGGAGGTGGAGGTTGCAGTGAGCCGAGATCACACCACTGCCCTCCAGCCTGTGCGATGGGAGTGAGACTCCATCTCAGGAAAAAAAAAAAAAAAATGTGTCAAATAGACCCTTAGCAGGCTTCCCATCTATTTCAGTCTTGGCAATTGCGTGGTGATTTACTACCACAAAACATTCCTGCAGGTCAAGCCATTCTCATCACCACCCTCTTCTGACAATTAAGGCAGCTTCACCTGTGTTGCTTTGGCAGTTAAGAGCTGTTATCTGACCCCTGCTTCTGCAGGATCCAATTCTCCACTGAAATCAGGAAGCCCATTTGCAGCAACCCGTCTACCTTGACCTCCAGAGACAGCCACTGAGGTGCCATCCAGGGATTCAGGCACCTGCCTCACCGATGGGTGTCTTATTGTCCTGGGGAGGGGGGTGCCTCTGTGCCCTCCAGGGGGAAATGGGGGTGGCAAGAAATGAATCCACCCCCTCAGCCAGGCACAGTAGTGGTACACACCCATAATCCCAACACTTTGGGCGGCCAAGGCAGGAGGACTGCTTGAACCCAGAAGATCACGGCTACAGTGAGCTATGATCATTCCACTCCACTCCAGCCTGGGTGTCAGAGCAAATCCCCACCACTATTAAAAAAGAAAAAAAAAAAAATCAACCAGGCACAGTGGCTCACGCTTATAATCCCAGCACTTCAGGAGGCTGAGGCAGGCAGATCACCTGAGGTCAGGAGTTCAAGACCAGCTTGGCCAACATGGCAAAACGCTGTCTCTACTAAAAATACAAAAATTAGCTGGGTGTGGTGGTGGGCACCTGTAATCCCAGCTACTAGGGAGGCTGAGGCAGGGGAATTGCTTGAATTCAGAAGGTGGAGGTTGCAGTGAGCCGAGATCATACCACTGCATCCCAGCCTGGGTGATAGAGCGAGACTCCCATCTCAAAAAACAACGAAAAAAATCCACTTCAATGCACCGGTGTCCCAAAGCATTCAGAGCCTTTCTTGTACATAAAGGAATCACTTGCCTCTCAAATGCTTTCCACTTAAGTTACCACTGAGGTCAGATCTCACTGAAACAAATGTCCATTTGGAACTGGTCCCATTGCTGGAGTTCGCACATTGAGTGCAGCATCTCTGCTTACTCAC
>NW_012115200.1:3303610-3305329 GCF_000951035.1 Colobus angolensis palliatus | reverse complement strand
AAAAAAAAAAAAAAAAAGAAAAAGAGAAAGGAAATGCTACTAAGATTTTTTAAATCTCCTCAAACTCATCAGAGAAGTGATGAGACAGCAAGGGCTTACTAGGCCACAAATCTAAATCAAAGTGGGAACCAGACGGATGGGCTGAAGACAGTAGCTCTTTTTACTACGGGGGCATTTGCCTGCCCCAGTTTACTTGAGCATAGTTTTTAATGGTCTTTTGGGGCAAGAGGCACAAGAGTAAAAAGCCAGGCAAGTGGGGAGTGTCGGAGGAAGCCCTCTTTCCATAAAACTGAGGCCCCCAAAGGCTATACCCTGAGGGTAAGGGTGAATCAGAGGTAACACCCCCCAACCACACATAATCAAGGGATGGCAAGAAAAGCGGGGCAGGGGCAGGAGAAAACCCTTTTCAGAGAAGACAGAGGCATGAGCCAGCCACGTCCAAAGCTGCATCACACGGGTGACCTGGATCACCCGTGTGACCGAGAACACTTTAAGCCTGTAATTTAATGTAAGGTGGTCCCCAATTACTATGGCCCCTGGGTACCTGGAAGAAGCAAATGCGAGCCTCTTTGGAGGGACAGCTTCGTGTAGGGCTCACAGGACGCCTACAAGCAATTTTTCAAGGACAGTTGAAAACAATCATGACACAGAAAATAAGGTATTATGGGAGTGAATCAGATAAGAAGAAAAAAAGGAGAAGAAATAGGAGGGGGTGGGCGGGAAGGAGAAGACAGCTAGACAGACCTAGAAAGACTTCAGATATTCAAACTACCAGACAGAGATATTAAAACTATGCACACGATGATTAGAGACATGAAAAGCAAGACGAAATTTTCTGGGGAAAGCCAGGAACTGTGTAAAATAGACTAGCATATTTGAAAAGTAACTCAATAGAATATCTGGAAATGAAAAAACATAATAACCAAAATTATTAACCAGGTTTAACAACAAATCAGCCACAGCCAAAGAAAGAATTAGTGAACCATAAAATAGATAGAAGAAACTACCTAGAAAGCAACCGAGAGAGACAAAAAATTAACAATCAGAAAGAGAGGTTAAGAGAGATGGAGAACAGAGTTTAAAAAAAAAAAATGTTTAATATATGTTCAATTAGTGTTCCAGAAGAGATCAGACAGAAAATAGGCCAGAAGCACTATCTGAAGAGGTAACAGTTGAATCTCTGATGTATTGGTAAAAGAAATGGGCTGGGTGCGGTGGCTCATGCCTGCAATCCCAGCACTTTGGGAGGCTGAGGTGTGTGGATCATGAAGTCAGGAGTTTGAGACCAGCCCAGCCAACACGGTGAAATCCTGTCTCTACTATAAATACAAAAATGGGGCCAGGCATGGTGGCTCACACCTGTAATCCTAGCACTTTGGGAGGCCGAGGCGGGTGGATCACAAGGTCAGGAGTTCAAGATCAGCCTGGCCAACATACTAGAAATACAAATGTTAGCTGGGTGTGGTGGTGATCCCCCATAGAATCTTCTAGAGACGCAAGCCCCATGACATCGCCTCTGCTGGTAAACCTCCAGGGGTGTCTCATTATCCTCTCGTTTAGTCCAAAAGGCTTCCCGAGGCCCACGGGGCCCCCCGAGACAGCATTTGCTGATTCTGCCCCACAGAAAGTGAACGGGTTTCGCTTTCTCAAACCCTCCTGTTTTTCCGTAGACTCCGGACCCTGAAGCATGCTCCTCACGTGGAGAAGAATGGTCTCCCT
>NW_012115200.1:3296722-3302475 GCF_000951035.1 Colobus angolensis palliatus | reverse complement strand
ATCAGGGAGCTGGTTATTGCAGGGATCATGACCAGTGGCAGGTGAGGTAGGTTTCATCACAGGCAAGGAGGCCCCACATGCGGGATGTGGTGAGTGACAGGGCATGGGAGCAGCAGGGGAGGCCCTCACGCCCTGCAGGCCTCACTGCTGCTGCTGACGGGGCCGCACTCAGAAAATGCCATGCGCTGGACTCCTGTGCTGTCTCTCGCAGGATGCGACCTGGATGCTGTGGCACAGAGACCCTCTGACACGTTCTTCCTGGTCTACTCTGCAGGGGATGTCCTTGGAGATTCGTGACTTGGGCCACCAGCACCGCCCCTTAGCGTTCCTACAGCCTCCGGATCTCACTTGGGCCTTGGGTCCTGGGTGTGGCTGTGTCCCTCCCAAGTGTCCTCTGCTGGAAGCCACTTTCGACGCTAAACTGGAAAGCAGAGTGGTGGGCAGGAGGGCATCAGATGCCGACAGACTGGTTCCAGCAAGAGTGGAGTGGCTTGGTTCACAATGTAGCTTCCAGAGTCATCAAAACCTTGTTTAAAATGCAGAGTCCGGCCCTGTCCCCAGTAATCCTGAGGTTTGGGCTGGGACCTGGGAATTGGTCATTTGAACTCGCTGACCAGGCCACATGCAGCAGGTTAGGAAGCTGCAGGTCTGAGCACCTGATGAGTGTGGGTTGGAGAGGGCAGGTGTGAAGTCCTGAGTGACCAAAGGGACCCACAAGGGGACAGGGAGCAGGCGAGGAGTGCCACATGGGTTGGCGAGCCTGTTCCCACCGAGGCCAGCGCCCGGCACTCACTGTCATAGGTGCCTTTGTTCTGGATCCCCCTCCACCAACACCTCTTCCTCCCACCCCACTCACTCCCCGGTGATGAGCATGTGCTAGGCTCACATGTGCTATGTGGGGACATCTCTCCTCCCAGCCCTCCTGGGCCCTGAACCTTGAGCTCTCCTACAGCCGCCTGTGCACCTGAGCATCTCTGCAATGCCTGCCTCTCCTGCCCCTGGACCCACACCACGCAGCAGCCGTGCAGCCTGTGCCCACAGCACTGCCACGGTGTCCATCAGAGAGAGGAGGCCCAATGAGATAGATTGAGGGGGGCCAAGTGTGACACCTTAATGATGTTTTCATTTCTGGCAGCAGCAGCATCTCAAAGTGCCCTGTAAGTGTGGGCATCAAACCCCAGGCAGGACAGGTGGTCAAGGAAGTGACCAGGTCCTCGGGGCATGGTGACCATGGTGACCATAGAGTCAGCACAGTAAGCCTCAGCACTGGCAGCTAATCGAGCTCATTCGAGCACAGCGATCTTCAGTAGGGACCTCCCCTCTAGAGAACACGCACACTGTGAGCTTACCTGTCCTCAGGCTGACCGTAGTGTTGAAGATGCTAGTGAGACGCGCGACGTATGAACAAGCGTGGACAGCTACTGCACATGTGCACCCAGAGGAGCCCCTGGAATGTGCTTCCTAGCAACATCTCTCCCGCCTCCTCATGTGTAATCGTGGAAGACTCCCACAGAGGGAATCTCCCTCCTTCCAGTCTTTGCCGTCTCATCCTCACGAGCAGCCCACCCCGAATCCTCACTTTCAGGGTGTACTGTCCATTCTGCACCCAGCTTCTCTCATATTCTTTTTCTTTTGCACTAAATCACTATACGTTCCATCTCCTTCGCTGTGTGTCTCGTTTAAACTCCCTTAAACTAAGAAGACAAGAACCAAGGTCTCGCAGCAACCATCAACTAAACTACCCATCAAATTGGCCCCCAAAGCTGCTGAGCCCTGAGAGAAGCCTCAGGGGAGCATGACAAAGTCTGTCCAGTGAAGACATGAGTCCCTTAGAGAACGCACACACCCGGAAGATCAGTGGTCACAAGGGAGCAGGTGCTCAGTGAGTCTCTAGGCAATGACGGCTGCAGCATCTGGAGAAGGGAGCGAGCCCGGGTTCTGGGCCAGGCTTGGGAGGACTCAGGAGGCAGAGAGAAGAGCCAGGGCCCTGGGGCCAGGCTTGGAGACAAGAAGAGCAGGAAGAGCTCGGCAGAAAAGGGCTGCCTAAGGACGCAGGTGGAGGCTGAGCTCCTGGGTTTTTACCCAGAGGAACTGGAAACGTGTCCACACAAAACCTGTGCGTGGATGTTTACAGCAACTTGTTCACACTCACCAAAACTTGGAAGCACCTGGGATGTCCTTCAGCAGGTGAAGAGATCCATCAGTTGTGGTTCATCCCATCAAGTGTGGCTCAGGGTTAGAAAGAAATGAGCTATCAAGCCAGGAAAGGACATGGAGGACCCTTAAATGCACATTAGTCTGTGGAAGAAGCCACAGCTACACCCTGTATGATCCCATCTCTGACATTCCGGAAGAGGCAAAACTGTGGAGACAGTAAAAAGATGAGTGGTTGCCAGGGGCTAGGGGAGGGAGGGAGGAACAGGCAGAGCATAGAGGACTTTGGGGCCTTCGAAGTGCTCTGCATGATCATGGTGGGTACATGTCATCAGACATCCGTCCAAACCCACAGAATGTCCAACACCAAGAGTGGAACCTAACATGGACTCTGGGTGACAGTGATGATGGCAGAGGCAGCCCATCTGGAGAGGTGGCTGCCATCACGATGGGTACAGTGGGGAGGTGTGGCTGTGGCTGATACTCCACAGAGCCAGCGGGAGCCAGGGACAAGTGGGATCCCTGCCCCTTCTGAGTTGATGGGGCAGGAGCTCTGCAGGTGCAGCCACAGCCGGCCAAGTTGTGGCTGCAGACCGGGACCTTCCACGGCAAGGAGCAGACAAGAGCCCTGCCCACCCGTCAGGCACAGCTGCCGCTGCCCAAGTTATGGCTGCAGACCTGGGCCTCCCTCTGTTCTTGGCGGGGCTGGGAGCAGGCAGGAGCGCCGCCCTCCCAGGCTCAGCTGCAGCCACCCAAGTCACCGCTGTGGACCTGGGCCTCCCGGTCCGTGGAGAAGGCAGGAGCCCTGCGTCCCCACCCTCCAAGTGCAGTCGCAGCCGCCCAAACCATGGCTGTGGACCTAGGCAGCCCTGCACTCTTGGGGGCCCAGGAAGGCATCCCCCTGCCCTCACAGGCTCAGAAGTGCCTGCTCCCACTGCCTGGCTTCTCCCTGCTTTCAGTGTCCACTCCAATCTCAGAGCAAAGTTGGGGCCGAGCCCGGGTGCTGTCACCGCCCGGTTGGGTGTGCATGCATGTGGGGCAGTGCTGACATACCAACCCCCTGCTGCCTGGCCCCCTCCAGACTTAGGGCATTGACGAGCTTGGGAGGGAAGCCGATGGGGTCTGAGGGCAGGTTGGCGCTGGCCTGCAGGCAGCCCTTGGCACCTACAGCCTGGGCACTATGAACAGCAGCAGAAGGCAGACAGGCTCCCGGGTGGAAGGGGGTGGGTCCCTGGTGAGAGCCCACCTTTAGGCCAGGGAGGGCCTGAAGGCTAGCGGCGGGGCTGCCAGTCCCGCGGACCAGAGAGGGGACTTGTGGTGCCTTTTCCAGCCCTGCCCATGGCCTCCCATGAACCAGTGGGTATGTACTTCCTCCCCCCTGAGGCCCATAACCCAGAGCTGAGCAGACACTGGGACGAGCAGCTACAGAGAGGAGCTACCCACTCCAGGGCCTCCTTTAGCTCTTCTGTCACTCAATAGAGTGCCTCTTCACCTTGCTCACCCTCCACTTGTCCACATACCTCATTCTTCCTGGACACAGGACAGGAACTAGGACCTGCTGAATGGCAGAGCTGAAAGAGCTGTAACACAAACAGGGCTGAAACACGCTCCTGGCCCTCCATGTTGCAGGTGAAGAGAAGGAGACAAGAGCTGTGGCCCTTCAGGGAGCCCAGACCCGGAAGCTCCCTGAGCCAGGGCTGTAACTCCCTTTGGGGCCCTGCGGTTCCTGGAGTCTCCAAGCTCCCAGCGCCAACTCCATTTCCCAGTGGCAGCCTTGGAAGCTGCTTGCAGTGCACCTGGTCCGGCTGCAGCCTCACAGAGAGCCAGTGCCCAGGCCAGAGCCAGGCCGAAGACAGAGGACTGGTTGAGGCCAGGAGTTCAAGATCACTCTGGGCAACATGGCGAGACCCCATCCCTACACACACACACACAAATAATCAATTAAAGTTTATTTAAAAAAAAAAAAAAAGCAGGTGAGGCCTAGTCACAAACACAGAGGAGAGCCCAAGCCCACGCCTCATGCTGAAGATCTGACTTGACGTGCCTTTGGCGTCTCTTCAGACATTTCCTCTCCAGCAATTTAAGCTGCAAGTGTTTAGCGCCCTCTAAGGGTCCTACAATGAACAGCATCCCTTTTCCTTGCTGGAGTATTGAACAGAGAGAGAAATACGACAAAAGCAGACGGAGCCCAAAATATTCCCCTTGTTACCGGCAGTGGCTAAGTTGAGCAGTGGCTGAAAGTCAGAGCTGAACAGGATGGTTAACCAAACCCCAGAGAGGAAGACACCTCCCCAGATGCCCGTGGCTCCCCAGCTCTGGGCACCCCTCAGACCCTCAGGCTCCTCATGCCCCTGAACCCAGCCCAGGCTTCTGAGGTTCCAGGATGGCTCCATGTACAGGACACATGTACAGCACACTTCCCTCCCAGGGAAGGAGGTTCAGACGCGGGGACCCCCTCCCAGGGAAGGAGCCCAGAAGGATCGCTGGTCATATGGTATTTCTGTTTTATTTGGAAGCCTCCATGCTGCTTTGCATAATGGTGGGAATACAGAATGCCATAGCCATTATGAAAAAGCAGTTTTTGTTCTGAGGTATAATCCAAAAACAAATAATGTTTGATCATGGTTCTTCATATGAGGCTCTAAATCTGGTATTATAAGTCCAGAGAGTTTTCCCACCTTGGGCAAGGATGAGTTTGCCCCTAATAATCTTTGAGGCAGAAGATTGGCAGAGTGTGAGATGGAGACTGTTGGCAGGATTCAGGATGATTCAGTAATAAATAGTATTGACAGAGAAAAACAGAGACATGGAAAGAGAGAGAGAGAATATGAATCTCATAAGAGGAAAATCCGCTGAATATCAGTGTTGGGTTTTCAGTCACAGACACATCTGTATGAGCGAGGAACCATCAAGTCAAGGGAGGAGCGGAGAACATGTCCAGTCCGAAAATCAGCGTATTCTCAGAGGCACCCAGTGCCCCATCACACGGGTGAGAAACGTTAGAAACCAGTGACGTGTGAGTGCACAGTAAGTGATAAAGTTATCATGACTCCATGAACTTTCTCTAAGGGCAGCCACTATGAGATCCAGAAGAACCTTGGTCTCCACAGTCTTTTATCTTAATCCGAATATTTCCTTTCTATGGATCCCAGGACTTTAGACAAACTCAATCAATTGTCAACCAGAAAATGTTTACATTTACCTATAACCTGGAAGCCCCGCCCCCCACTTTTGAGTTGTCTGCCTTTCTGGACCCAACCAATGTATTTCTTAAATGTATTTGATTGATGTCTCATGCCCCCTCCCCCTCCATAGAAGGTATAAAACCAAGCTGTACCCCGACCACATGGGGGCATGTTCTCAGGACCTCCTGAGGGCTGTGTCACAGGCCATGGTCCCTCATGTTTCGGTCAGAATAAATCTCTTCAAATATTTTTCAGAGTTTGACCCTTTTCATTGACAAAAGAAAAGTGAAGGAACAGCTACTCCATAGACAGAGTAGGGTGTTCCCAGAAGTAAGAGGAGGAATGTGTCCACCCGAGGTACTTACTTGCTTATATACAGGATAAAAAAAGATCATGGACAGATGTGCTGTGCTA
>NW_012115200.1:3294450-3295317 GCF_000951035.1 Colobus angolensis palliatus | reverse complement strand
AAAAAAAAAAAAAAAAGGTGGTAAGTTGCTAGCCAATCGGGACATATACAGAATGTAAGGTCCTGTTCCAGCCAATGGAAACCAGACACAGAAGCAGGGTGGACTGGACATGTCAGGTTATAAATGACCCTGCCTCTTCTTTGCAGTGTACCCTTTCTGTAGAAAGTTAAAAAAAAAAAGAAAAAAAAAGGCCTTGCTGAGGAGATTAAATTTATGTTCAAGTGCTATTTCTTTATGGCACCAGGGAACAGCATTACGAACACTCACTCAGGAGGGAGAGGCTCTGGTTTGAACGCCCCTGACACGCGTGTTCATGGTGGAGGGTGTCCAGCTTCTTGGCATCTTGAACAAAGAATTGGACAAAACCTACAAACAAAGCAAGGAAGGGATGAAGGGATTTATTGAAAACGAAAGTACACTCCACAGTGTGGGAGCGGCCCGAGCACAGGGGCTCAAGGGCCCTGTCACAGAGTTTTTGTGAGTTTAAATACCCTCTACTTGGGGTACATCCTATATAAATGAAGAGGATGGAGTAAAGTTACAAAGTCATTTACTCGGTGTATGCCCTGTGGAGAGGATATTTCCTGTTACAGCTCAAGTGTGAATTGGCCTTATGTTCCCTGCCTGCAGACCCTATTTTCCTGTCTCAAGAGGACAGCTTCAGCCAGATGAGGTGGTTCACTCCTGTAATCCCAACACTTTGGGAGGCCGGGGCAGGCAGATCACTTGAGGCCAGTTCAAGATCAGCCTGGCCAGCATGGTGAAAACCCATCTCTACTAAAAATACAAAAATTAGCCAGGCATGGTGGCGTGTGCCTATAATTCCAGCTACTCAGGTGGCTGAGACAGGAGAATCGCTTGAACCCG
>NW_012115200.1:3267307-3286145 GCF_000951035.1 Colobus angolensis palliatus | reverse complement strand
CAGTTAAGGAACTTTCCCGCTCGTCTCATGACTAGTGAGGAAGTTCCAGGTTCGAACCTGTAATAAAGATCCTTGCCGCTTGGCTTTGACTCCGGACTCTGGTGGTCTTCTCTGGGGAATAAGCGGTCTGGGCATAACAGTGTTACAGGAACACAGTCCCAATCCAGACTCCAAGAGAAGGTTCTTGGATCTCACGCCAGAATGAATTCGGGGCAAGTCCACAGTGCAAAGCAAAAGCAAGTTTATCAAGAAAGTGAGGACTAAGCTCTGATTTTTTTTTATCTTGTCCAAATTCCTATCTAAGGGGTCTGGGGAGTCATGCCCTACAAAGCATAAATTCTCATCAGATGGGTTTCATTTAACCCTATATATTGTGACTTACTTTCCAACCTGACTCTGGCATAATTTTATGAGACAAGGAAGAAAATCAAAATATTTTATCCCAAAACATGTTTCTCTGCCATATCTTGAGATGGCCCTGCAAAGCTGTCCTTTGTGGAGGAAAAGTGCATCTGTAAAGAATCTCTAGTGACAAAGCTAGATCTTTTCCTTCCAGGCCCTCCCAATCCTGAAGAGGTTAACTAAGAGTCTAACACCTTTTGAACATCTGAATAGGAAACATTTGTCATCTATTGTCTCTAAGGGCAGCTACTATGAGACTTCAAAAGAACCTTGGTCTCCACAGTCTTTTATCTTAACCTGAACATTTCCCTTCTCTGGATCCCAGATCTTTAGACAAACTCAACCAATTGTCAACCAGAAAATGTTTAAATTTACCTACAGCCTGGAAGTGCCCACTCCCACCCCCACCCCCACTTTGAGTGGTCCCGCCTTTCTGGACCAAACCAATGTATTTCTTAAATGTATTTGATTGATGTCTCATGCCCCCTCCCCCTCTGTAGAAGGTATAAAACCAAGCTGTACCCCGACCACCTGGGGCGTATGTTCCCAGGACCTCCTGAGGGTTGTGTCATGGGCCACGGTCACTCATGTTTGGGTCAGAATAAATCTCTTCAAATATATTACAGACCTCTTTGTAATATTTGTAATATTTGTCGACACCTCTTTGTCGACAAAAGTGGTGAAGAACAGCTACTCCATAGACAGAGTAGGGTGTGCCCAGAAGTAAGAGGAGGAATGTGTCCACCCGAGGTACAATACTTGTTTATATACAGGATAAAAAAAGGATCATGGGGAGGTGTGCTCTGCTACGAGGGTTTGTGATAAAGAGTTAATGTTCTTAATTACTATATTTTGCAAGAATTGATATTATCTTTAAAGCAAAATTAGGACTGCTTCTGTTCTCAAGATATCGGGATATCAGGACACTCTTAAGTCTGGGTCTGTTTAGTAAATGTTGTCAATCTGTTCCCTTAACCATAAACATCTAGAAGCTCAGAATACCTAATGTCAGGCCTCTGAGCCCAAGCCAAGCCATCGCATCCCCTGTGACTTGCACATATATGCCCAGATGGCCTGAAGTAACTGAAGAATCACAAAAGAAGTGCCAATGCCCTGCCTCGCCTTAATTGATGACATTCCACCACAAAAGAAGTGAAAATGGCCGGTCCTTGCCTTAAGGGATGATATTATCTTGTGAAGTTCCTCTTCCTGGCTCATCCTGGCTCAAAAAGCTCCCCCACTGAGCACCTTGTAACCCCCCTACTCCTGTCCGCCAGAGAACAACCCCCCTTTGACTGTAATTTTCCTTTACCTACCCAAATCCTATAAAATGGCCCCACCCTTATCTCCCTTCACTGACTCTCTTTTCGGACTCAGTCCACCTGCACCCAGGTGAAATAAACAGCCACGCTGCTCACACAAAGCCTGTTTGGTGGTCTCTTCACACGGACGCGCATGACACCTAACTTTCTGGGAGTGCAGCCCAGCAAGCCCCAGCCCCCTTTTCCCAGCCCTCACTCAAGATGGAGATGCTCTGGTTTGAACCCCCTTAATATGAGGAGCCCCCTCCCAGGGAAGAGGGCTCTGAAGTGGGGACTCCTTCCCAGGGAAGGAGGTTCAGAAATGGGAACTATGGTCCCCTACTGCCACCCTCAGCCTCTGTCCTCCTCTCAGAGCCTTGGGGCTCAGGAGGGCCCGGGCTGGACTAAACAGGGCCTGCAGCGCATCAGTGTAACTGCCCAAGGGTTCACCTTGCCTGCTGCCTAGACAGAGCCGATTTATCAAGACGGGAATTGCAATAGAGAAAGAGTCATTCACACAGAGCCGGCTGTGCAGGAGACCAGCGTTTATTATTACTCAAATCGGTCTCCCCAAGCATTCACGGAGCAGAGTTGTTAAGGACAACTTGGTGGGTGGGGGGAAGCCGGTGAGCCAAGAGTGCTGATTGGTCAGAGACGAAGGCACAGGGAGTCAGAGCTGTCTTCCTGCTCTGAGTCAGTTCCTGGGTGGGGACCATAGGAGCAGATGAGCCAGTTTATGGATCTGGGTGGTGCCAGCTGATCCATCAAGTACAGGGTCTGCAAAATATCTCAAGGGCTGATCTTAGGAGCAGTTTGGGGAGGGTCAGAATCATATAGCCTCCCGCTGCATGACTCCTAAAGCATCATTTCTCATCTTGTGGCTAC
Organism: Colobus angolensis palliatus; assembly: GCF_000951035.1. Lineage (NCBI taxonomy): Eukaryota > Metazoa > Chordata > Mammalia > Primates > Cercopithecidae > Colobus > Colobus angolensis. Next base: position 3,283,557 of record NW_012115200.1, on the reverse strand, counting down.
TGTTAGTCTCACAAAGGCCATCTAGTCCCCAGGCAAGAAGGAGGTCTGCTGTGGGAAAGGCCTGTTACCATCTTTGTTTAAACTATAAACTAAGTTCTTCCCAAAGTTAGTTCAGCCTATGCCCAGGAATGAACAAGGACAGCCTGGAGGTTAGAAGGAAGGTGGAGCTGTTTACATTAGATCTCTTTCACTGTCTCAGTCAAAATTTTGCAAAGGTGGTTTCACCAGGAAAAAATAGCACATCATACTCCTGGAGTAGCTTGGAGGGAATTTAGAGCAAATACATTAATTGTTTTTACCCCAAGAGGGATCATAGCACACCATAAACCTAGGATACTCTTGGCCAGGCACTGTCATCCCAGGCACTGTCATCCCAGGCACTGTCATCCCAGCACTGTCATCCCAGGCACTGTCATCCCAGCACTGTCATCCCAGGCACTGTCATCCCAGGCACTGTCATCCCAGGCACTGTCATCCCAGCACCTGGGGAGGCAGAGGTGGAGGGGTCACCTGAGGTCAGGAGTTTGAGACCAACCTGGTCAACATGGTGAAACCTCATCTCTACTAAAAATACAAAAATTAGCCGGGCACAGCGATGCGCGCCTGTAATCCCAGCTACTCGGGAGGCTGAGGTAGGAGAACTGCTTGAACGCGGAAGGTGGAAGCTGCAGTGAGCCGAGATCGCGTCACTGCACTCCAGCCTGGGTGACAGAGCATGAGTTTGTCTCAAAAAAAAAAAAGACTAAGATGAACTGGAGCTGTATGCAGATGAAGGGATGCCCTGTGGCCACTGGAAGGCCCTTTCCCTCTAGGTGGAAGTGGGAGGGCTGTAGGGAGAATGGCCTTTTTGTTACGGGGTGGGGAGATGTTTTCCTTTTGATCCAGGGGTGAGAAGTCAGCACAAATTGGCCTCAGATTCCCCGCCCCCAGGCCCTGGTGTTTTTCCTTGATTCAGCACGCATTGGCCTTAAGCTCCCTGCCCCCAGACCCTAGTCTCCTGCCCCACTATCATGAGCGTTATTTTCTGTAATCCTCAGCAAACTCAGTGAAGCGGGTTTTAGCATTGTCTCCATTTAACAGAAGGGAAAAGAAAACTAAGGCCCATGGGGTGGCCTTGGAAATACCGCACACACTCTCTCTACACTTCTTCCTTTATCCCATTCCGGCAGGACTGCGCTCTGTGCTCTGCCAGGAGTGATGCAGAGAGAGGGAGCAGAGGACCCACCAGCCTGCACATTTTCCAGATGCTTCTCCCCAAAGCCTGAGGTTCAGGGAAAGGCAAAGAGGGGCTCAGGGCAAAGAGCAGGCCCCAAGGATTGGAGGGTGCGCGGTAACCCCTCCAAGATGGTAGCCAGGGATGGCAGATGCTGGAGTAGCCAGCTGAGGGTGCCTGGGGCAGGGCTGAACCACCTGCATCGGACAGCTCCATTCCCAGCCCAACCTGGGGCAGCAGAGTCCAGGGGACCACAGGGCCACCCGATGGATGTCTGCCAGCAAGCTCTGAAGACCGATAGCCCATTCTCTCCCCAAGGAAGACCACAGCCCTGGGCACACACCCAGAGATGACCTCTCAGGGAGAATCAGAGTCACCTTTCCTCCCACCAGCTGAGTGCAGAGGGGGCTCAGAGGCAGATCAAGTTGTTACAGACAATAGGGGGCTATTTCCTGAGGGATATCACCTGGCAGCTGTGAGAGGATTAGGTGAGAATTTATGACTCTGGTTCAGAAAAGGGAATGGAGAGGGCGGGGCTGTGGGGAAAAGGCACTCACTGGAGCATGAATAACTCAGCATCTCTTCGATGCAAGACAGGGTACCTTCCACAAGCTCCTTTATTTTTTTAGAGACAGGGTCTTGCTCTGTTGCCAATTCTGGAGTGCAGTGGCGAGATCATAGCTCACTGTAGCCTTAGCCTCCCAGGCTCAAGTGATCCTCCTGCCTTAGCCTCCCAAATAGCTAATTTTTTTTGTAGAGATGGGATCTCACTTTGTTGCCCAGGCTGTTCTTGAACTCCTGGCCTCAAGCGATCCTCCAGTGTTGGTAGTATAAGAGTGAGACACCATGCCTGGCCTTTTTCTTTGTTTTGAGGCATTAATGTTGTCGATGAAAAGAGTCTAACTCTGTAAAATATTTGAAGAGATTTATTCTGAGCCAAACGTGAGTGACCATGGCCTGTGACACAACCTCAGGAGGTTCTGAGAACATGTGTCCAAGGTGGCCTGGTTTTATACATTCTACAGGGGCATGAGACATCAGTCAAATACATTGAAGAAATACATTGGTTTGGTCCAGAAAGCTGGGATAACTCAAAGCGGGACTTCCAGGCCATAGGTGAATTTAAACACTTTCTGGTTGACAATCGGTTGAGTTTGTCTAAAGACCTGGGATGGATAGAAAGGGAATATTCAGGTTAAGATAAAAGATTGTGGAGACCAAGGTTCTTTTGAAATCTTATACTGACTGCCCTTAGAGACAATGGATGACAAATGTTTCCTATTCGGATGTTTAAAAGGTGCTAGACTCTTAATCTCTTTAGGATTGGGAGGGCCTGTAAGAAAAAGATCTAGCTATGTTACTAGAGATGCTTTGCAGATACAACTTTTCCCCCAGGAAGGACAGTTTTGCAGGGCCATTTCAAGATATGGCAAAGAAGCACGTTTTGGGGTAAAATATTTTGATTTTCTTCCTTGCCTCACAAAATTATGCCAGAGTCAGGTTGTAAATTAAGTCACAATATATAGGGTTAAATAAAATCCATCTGATGAGAATTGATGGTTCCCCAGAGCCCTTAGATAGGCATTTGGGCAAGATAAAAAAATCAGAGCTTAGTCCTCAATGTTAATGAACAAAAAGGGTGATAGAAGAGGAGAGAATGTGCCCAGCTGGGCATCCTGGCCTCCCACCTCCGCATGGGCAGGGAGGATGGCAGGTGTGCGCCTGTGTGGCTGGAGGCAGGACAGTCAGATGGGGTGCAGCCTTGGTGGTGGGTGGGGTATTTGCTAATCCCTGGATGTTGGGAGCAGACATGGGAGAGCTGGTGTCCAGAGCTGCCTTGCGGAAGAGGACAGAGAGCCAGTGTCTCTTACCCTCTGAGTAAATGGCAGCATTGGCTTTTCCCAGCAGCTGTGCCAGATAACGCTGTTAATGGTGGAGGGTGTCCAGGTTCTTGGTGTTTTGAACAAAGAATTGGACAAAACACACAAAGCAACCAAAGAAAAGCACAGATTTATCAAAACAAAACTATACTCGACAGAGTAGGAGCAGGCTAAAGCAAGAGGCTCAAGATCACTGGTTACGGAATTTTCTGGGGTTTACATACCCTCGAGAGGTTTCCCAATGGATACTTGGTTTACACCCTATGTAAATGAAGTAGCGGCCTGCAACCAGTCTGATTGGCTGTGGCAGGTGGCCAATCAGAGGCTGAAGTGAAGTTACAAAGCTACACATCAAGACTTGGCCTGAGACCAGTCTAATTGGTTGCAGGAGGGGACCAGTCAGAGGCACTTTCGTTTTTTCATTTGCAAAGCAGAAAAGTGGGGTTTGCAAAGGGAGTAGCCTCTGATCCGTTTGACACTGGCGTGTGGAGAGATGGGGGTTTTCCTTTTGATGCAGTTATAGGAAGTCAGTGAGAATCGGCCTTAGGTTCCCTGCCTCCAGACCCTATTCTCCCTGCCTCAGCACTGCCCTCTCCTGGTGATCCTAAGCCTGAGTGCCGCCTGCACCTGGATGTTTATTCCACAGTCACCCCAGGCACAGTGAGCCCCACTCAAAGCTTCCTTCCCTCCTTCCTACCTCCCACTGGCTCCTCTTCCTGTAGCTGTGTCTTGGCAAATAGCACGGCCCCTTCTTTAGTCACCTGAGCCAGACTCATTCTGCCGGCAAGTCTGGCTGCCCTTCAGTTGAGTGTTGACTAAGACCGTCGGACTCTGAAATATTTGAAGAGATTTATTCTGAGCCAAATATGAGTGACCATGGCCAGTGACACGGCCCTCAGGAGGTCTTGAAAGCATGTGCCCAGCCAGGCACGGTGGCTCACACCTGTAATCCCTGCACTTTGGGAGGCCGAGGAGGGCAGATCACCTGAGGTCAGAAGTTCGAGACCAGCCTGACCAACATGATGAAACCCTGTCTGTACTAAAAATACAAAAAATTAGCTGGGCGTGGTGACTGTTGCCTATAATCCCAGCTACTCAGGAGGCTGAGGCAGGAGAATCGCTTGAACCCGGGAGGTGGAGGTTGCAGTGAGCCGAGATCGTGCCACTGCACTCCAGCCTGGGCAACAAGAGCAAAATTCCATCTCAAAGGAAAAAAAAAAAGCAGCAGCAGCATATGCCCAAGGTGGCCGGGTGCAGCTTGGTTTTATACATTTTAGGGAGGCATAAGATATCAATCAAAGACATTTAAGAAATACATTGGTTTGTCCAGAAAGGCAGAATGACTTGAAGTAGGGGGTTTCCAGCTTGCAGGTAGATTTAAAAATTTTTCTGGTTGACAATTGGTTGAGTTTGTCTAAAGTCCGGGGATGGATAGAAAGGAAATGTTCAGGTTAAGATAAAAGATTGTGGAGACCAAGGTTCTTTTGAATCTCATAGTGGCTGCCCTTAGAGACAACAGATGACAAATGTTCCCTATTCAGAGTTTTTTTTTTTTTTTTTTTTGAGATGGAGTCTCACTCTGTCACCCAGGCTGGAGTGCAGTGGCCGGATCTCAGCTCACTGCAACCTCTGCCTCCCAGGTTCAAGCCATTCTCCTGCCTCAGCCGCCCGAGTAGCTGGGACTACAGGCGCGTGCCACCATGTCCAGCTGATTTTTATATTTTTTAGTAGAGATGGGGTTTCACCATATTGGACAGGCTGGTCTTGAACTCCTGACCTCGTGATCTGCCCACCTCAGCCTCCCAAAGTACTGGGATTACAGGCATAAGCCACTGCGCCCCGCCCTATTCAGATCTTTAAAAGGTGCTAGAGTTTTAATCTCTTCAGGTTTGGGAGGGCCTGGAAGAAAAAAATGTAGCTCTGTTACTAGAGATTCTTTACAGATGCATTTTCCCCCACAAAGGACAGCTTTGCAGGGTCATTTCAAGATACAGCAGAGAAACATGTTTTGGGGTAAAATATTTTGATTTTCTTCTTTGTCTCGTAATGTTATACCAGAATCCGCTTGGAAAGTAAGTCACAATATATAGGGTTAAATAAAACCCATCTGATAAGAATTTATGGTTTGTAGGGCATGACTCCCCAGATAGGAATTTGGGCAAGATAAAAAAAATTAGAACTTAGTCCTCAGCCTTCCCTACAAAGCCTGACCTGGGTCCCCTCAGTGTACCCCCAAAGAGCTCCACTATTCTCCTTTGACCCAGGGAAAGGGCTCGGCTAGAAGGGCAGGGCTCTTGGAGACAGCGTCTCAGTGCTTGGAGTGAGAGCTCTGCCACTCCAGACACAGCCTGAGGGCTTTCACGGAGGGGCAAAGCTGTTGTGCTGGGCTGGGTTTTTGCTGGGCCTCTTGCAGAGGCCAAGGCTCAGTCCTGCCGGCTCAGGCTCCAGCCAGTGCTCTGTCTTCCACTTGCCTAGTCAGGGGCCCCCAGGCCTGTCACACTGGCATTTTCTGGGTCCCCTTGGAGGAACCACTCTTCCCACCCTCCCGTCCCTGCTTGGCCCCTCCAGCTGATCACTGATCCTGTCTTTTTTTGGTGACGCAACGGGAGATGAGGCCAGCGCTTAGAGCCACGAGGGCCTGTTTCCAAGTCCCAGTTCATGTGGCCATGGGCTCTCTGAGCCTCAGTCCCCTCCTGTTTGAGGTAAGGAAACCACACCTCCCCTCACTGGCTATTAGGAGGTAACAACACAGGGCAGGAGTGTCAGGCACAGGCACCACCCACCAAGCACTGTAATTTGCCAGGCACTAAATGCACTGCCCTCATAAACTCATGGAATCATGGTGGCCTCAGAGGGCAGTGCTGTTGTGGTCACCCTCATGTTAAAGATGCGGACCTTCACAGAGGTGAGCCGCTTCGCCAAGTGACACAGCTCATTAGTAGCAGAGCCCAGACACCAGCCCTAGCCGTCCCCTGCTTTCTGCTCCCCTAGTATCTGCAGACTGTCCCACTGCCTCCTCACACAGTGGTAAAAGCCTGTGTCCTCTTCTCTACTCCCTGCTGGCCTTTCCCGATTGCCACCACATGTCAGCAAAACTGTGGACATGTGCTTTGAAAGAGACAGAGCCGGGTGCCGAGGCTCATGCGTATAATCCCAGCACTTTGGGAGGCCTAGGTGGGAGGATCACTTGAGGCCAGGAGTTTGAGATCGGCCTGGGCAATATAGTGAGAACTTGTTTCTACAAAAAATAAAAAAATCAGCCAGGCCTGGTGGCACATGCCTGCAGTCCCAGCTCCTTGGGAAGCTGAGAAGGGGGGATCCCTTGAGCCCAGGAGGTCAGGGCTGCAGTGAGCTGTGACTGCACCACTGCACTCCAGCCTAGGAGACAGAGTTAAGACCCTGTCTCTAAAAAATAAAAATAAAAAAATGGCAGAGACAGGGTCTACAGGACGGACAAGTGTTAGGCGTGGTGGTCCCATATCACTGTGAAGTGAAACTGACAGGAGGCCACAGGCTTTGGACAGAGCTCCTGTGCTAAGCCCAACAGACCAAACCAAAACAGGTTGTTTGTGCTGTGTTTCCACACCACCAAGTGAAAAATTGTTTGAGCTTCTAAGAAATCAGGAGAGAAGGAGATGGTAGCCAAATCCCCAAACAGGCCAGTTTTAGCACAGCAAGGAAGCCCTCTGCTTAAATCTTTAACTTTGAAAAGACCAATCAGCTTTCTGTTCTGGTTTCTGCTTTCCTCAGCCCTTTTCTCTATTTTATAGAATGAGGTGTTGCCCATTCTAGAAGAGCAAACACAAGCCAATGAAGGCCTCTAAGCTAGACCTGCTATAACTCTGTCTTCTGACACTACCTTGACTGGTTATTCCAGCCAGAACATTCTGCAATCTCTTCACGGAGGAGCAACAGAACTATTGCTTCATGTACCCAAGGACAAATAAACACTCTAGCCCAGCACTCCTGGGATTCCGACCTGGGGGATCACGTCCAGCCTCCAGCAGGAATGTGACTTGAGTCTAGTGGCCGCTTCCTGTTTTGAAGGTTCTCCAGCAAGTGGTCCAGCCTCTTACTGAAGATCACCCTCTGCTCTCCAAAGGCTGCTGTTCTCTCACCAGCCAGGCATGCTGAATAAGTACTCAGTCGAGACATACGTGTTTGTGTGCACACTGTTTACAATGCTGAATATTTCATCATACCAACCCCTAAAAATAGCCCCAGCATAGTACACATATCATTGTGAATTCATAGAGAAGTGTTTTCCTGGAAGAGGGAGGGAGACAGAATAGTTTGCAGGCGCACAGGTGGGTGCTGCAGAGGTGGAAGAAGAATCCCTCCAGCGCCAGCCCCCCGATGGTCCCCTGTGCATGTGTTTAGTGTCACTGATGTCTGAAGAGAATCAGACAAAAGAATTACATTAATTTGAATAAGCCCCACCCACCTTTGCAGTTTAGAGAGTTATTAAAATAAGAGACAAATCACTTGTACTGTTCCTTCCCCCAGTGTTCTTCCCCACCCCCACCCACCACTGGCTGAAAAGCTTGCCCCATTTTCATGCCCATTTTTGATTTGGTCTCAGTGAAGTAATTTTTGTGTCCCGGTCAGTGTAACAATCAAAACTCCCAACTTTACTCTGAGTTGAAATGCCTCCTGCTCCAGCCTGGGGTCTGCCCCCTTCCTCTCCCGCTGCAGCTGCTGACCCTCTGGGGACAGCCCAAGGGCCAGCGGCAAGGGTTGGGGGTCTTTGCTGCCTACACACTGCTTGGGCTCCCAGGTGACCAAAGCCGAATGCCCCTCTTGGGCCACTTTTTCGGGGTCTGGAGTCTCTGCCTTCAGGTGAATACTTCCAGCCTCCTTCAGTTTCACTCCTCCAGATCCCCACTTCAGGCAGATTGTAGACAAGCCCAGCCCCACTCCCCTTTACATGGGACCCCCCTGGGTCCCAGAAGCCAGGTCCTTGACCTGCCTGCAAAGGTGCAGCTTCCCGCTCTGTTCAGCAACCTTTCATTTAGAGGGGGCAGGCAGTGTGATCACAGCTCTGCCCTCTCTGTGTGCCAGGACACGAGGACGTGTTTAGGTGGTACCAGGCTGGGGAAATGTAGTCAACAAGTGTCCGCTTGAGCTGCTGGCCATAAATTTAAAATGAAACCACTCCACATGGCTGTGTCTCCTCTCTTTCCACTCCTGGCAGCTTGGGTGCAGGCCCGGTGCCCAGCTGGGCTTGGCCAGCTGGGTGAAAGGGACAAGGCAGCTGAGGGTGCACTCCAGGGAATGAGCAGATGGAGCTGAACTTAGGCGTGAGGAGCTACAGGCAGCAAGTGGCCGTGGAGGGGGAGCAGACAGGACAGAGACCCCCCAGCTGCCAGTTCCCAGCAGTGAGCGCAGCCAGAGAGGAGGAAGGGCTCCATTGCTTTAGTGTGACATACCTGGGTCTGCTAAGGCTGAGCGTCTTTTCAGTTCATTGGCCATTTCTGTTTTCATGAGGTGCCAGTTCTTTTTCGAGTTACCAGATTGTACTGCTGGGGCCAGGTGCAGTGGCTGACGCCTATAATCCCAGCGCTTTGGGAGGCTGAGGCAGGTGGATCATTCGACTCAGGAGTTTGAGACCAGCCTGGGCAACATGGTGAGACTCTGTCTTTACCAAAAAAAAAAAAAAAAAAAGCAAAAAACAAAAATTAGGTGGGCACGGTGGGGTGCACCTGTAGTCTCAACTACTCAGGTAGCTGAGGTGGGATGGCTGCATGAGCCCAGGAGAACGAGGTTGCAGTGAGCTGAGATCGTACCACTGCATTCCAGCCTGGGCGACAGAGTGAGACCCTGTCTCAAAAACAAACAAAAAAGATTGTGTTGTTTGTACGTTTATTGTGATTTTTTAGATCTATTTGCATATTCCACTACTAATCCTTTGCCTATTGTGTGGGTGGTGGATATCTTGTCAGTTGAATCACGGAGTGAATGTACAAAAATCCATTTTACTTCAATAAAATGGACGCTCCACTCTGTAAAAAAAAGAACAGTATAAATCCTGCCTGCAGGAGTCCTGGACAGTGTTAAAGGGTCATTCAATGACAAGTGCTCAGAAGACTGCAGGGCCCAGATAAGGCGAGGGAGAAGCTGGGCTATCCTTATGATCCCCGTTATGATCAGCTTTGTCCTTTAAGAACATGCTATGTCTTATAATCCTTAATAACGTCTTTTTTTTTCTGTTTTTAAAGAAAACCCGGCCAGCTTGGGTGCAGTCCTGGGTAGGACCTGGGGGCCCTGAATAGTGTCTGTTCTTTCTTAACATAAAGTTCTATGATTTTCTTTGTATGCATCTTGAGTCTTGAACATTTTTCTTTTTATGAGATGGGGGTCTCACTCTCTCACTCTGTTGCCCAGGCTGGAGTGCAGTGGTATGATCTTGGCTCACTGCAGCCTCAACCTCCTGGGCTCAGGCGATCCGCTGACCTTGGCCTCCAGGTAGCTGGGACCACAGGCACCTGGCACTACACCCACCTAATTTTTTGTATAGATGGGTTTTTGCCATGTTGCCTAGGCTGGTCTCGAACTCCTGGGCTCAAGGGATCTTCCCACCTCAGCCTCCCATATCTTTTTTTAAAATAAAAAAACTTTTATTTTTTACTTTTTTAAGAGATGAGGTCTCTTTATGTTGTCCAGGCTGGTTTCAAACTCCTGGGCTGAAGGGGTGGCCTGCCCCTCCACACCTGTGGGCATTTCTCGTTAGGTGGAATGAGGGACTTGAGAAAAGAAATGAGACACAGAGACAAAGTACAGAGAAAGAAAAAGTGAGCCCAGGGGACCGGCGCTCAGCATACAGAGGACCCACGCCAGCACCGGTCTCTGAGTTCCCTCAGTATTTATTGATAATTATCTTTACCATCTTACAGAAAAGGAAGTGGCAGGATAATAGGATCATTATAGGGAGAAAGTTAGCAGTAAGACATATGAATAAAGTTCTCTGTGACATGAATGAGTTTAAGGAAAAGTGCTGTGCCTTGATATGCATATGCAAACATCTCCATAAACTTTTTTAGTGCATAAAAAGCAGCATTGCGCTAGCAAGTCCCGCCTTTCGCCCTAAGGCGGTTTTCTCCTTTCTCAGTAAACAGAACATACAATCGGGTTTTACACCGAGATATTCCATTGCCCAGGGACGGGCAGGAGACAGATGCTTTTCTCTATCTCAACTGCCAACAACCGCCAAGAGGCCTTCTTTCCTCTTATACTAGTCCTCCTCAGCACAGACCCTTCACGGGTGTCAGGCTGGGGGACGATCAGGTCTTTCCCTTACCACGAGGCCATATTTCAGACTATCACATGGGGAGAAACCTTGGACAATACCTAGCTTTCTTAGGCAGAGGTCCCTGCGACCTTTGACAGTGTATGTGTCCCTGGGTACTTGAGATTAAGAGAATGGTGATGACTTTTAACCAGCAAGCTGTCTTCAGGCACTTGTTTAACAAAGCACACCCTGCACAGCCCAAAATCCTTTAAACCTTGAGTCACCATAGCACATGTCTCTTGCAAGGACAAGGTTGGGGGTAGGGTCACAGATTAACAGCATCTCAAATACAGAACAAAATGGAGTCTCTTATGTCTACTTCTTTCTATATAGACACAGTAACAGTCTGATCTCTCTTTCTTTTCCCCACACTGGGCTTAAGAGATCCTCCCACTTTAGCCTCCTGAGTAAATGGGATGACAGGCACAAGCCTTTCCTTGAACATTTCTTCTTAAATTTATTCTTAGATTTTGTTGTTCTTGCTCTTACAAATGAGGTGGTGTTCATCTCTAAAATGCTCATTGCCAGTATATAAGAAAGTCACTGATTTATATATGTTTACCTCTTAACACATACTTTATTGTATTCTTATTTGTTCAAATAGTTTTTCAGTTGATTTTCTTGGATTTTTTAGGTGAATGATTTTATTATTCTTTGTGAATTCATATTCAGCAAATGTTAACAGAACACCTGCTATATACCAGGCATGGTTCTAGGTGCTCAACGTACAGCAGTAACCCTAAAAGACAAGGATCCATACCCTCATGGAGCTTACATGGGGTGGGGACGATAGTGAGCAATAGAGACAGTGTGTCTGTTTGGTATTTAAGAAACTTCATTTCTCCATCCTGTCTTACGGCGTGGCCTAAGTCCCCCAGAACAAAGCTGAGTAGCAGGGTGCTGATGACAGCCACTGGTCTGCTGCCCACTGAAATGGAAATGCCACTCATATTTCACAGCCAAGCACGGTGCTCACGATGGACTTCTTGCAAACACCCTTTATTAGGAAAGCTCCTGAGTTGCAAGTAATAGAGACCAGCTCTGGCTGATTGAATTGGAAAAGACCTTTGCCGACAGAGTGTCCAGAGTGTCGAAGGGCTCACAGGTGGCTTGGAGGGCCCATATTTGAGAACTGGGCAGGAACAAAGAGCAGCCACATGGCCAGGACAGCAAAATCAGCCAGTCCTGCAGGTAAACCACGGCCATCGAGGTGGAGCATGAAACACAAGCACTACCCCTTCCATGCTGGCGCCAGGGTGGCTCTCGCCAGGAGTGCTATAATCTCAGCACTCTGGAAGGCCCAGATTGGCAGATCACTTGAGCCCAGGAGTTCAAGACTAGCCTGGGCAACATGGGGAAATCCCATCTCTATAAAAAATACAAAATTTAGCTGGATGGGGTGACATGCATTTGTATTCCCAGCTACTTGGGAGGCTGAGGTGGGAGGATTGCTTGAGCCCGGGAGGTCGAGGCTGCAGTGAGTCAGCTGTGATCGAAGCCCTGTCTCAAAAAGTTTTTTCCCTAGAGCCTCTGGAGGGAGTGCAGCCCTGCTGGCACCTTGGTTTCTGCCTAGTGAAACTGATATTGAACTTCTGGCCTCAAGAACTGTGAGAGAATACATTTGTCGTAATTTGTTATAGCACCTACAGAAAACTAATATACGAGGACACAAGAAGCATGAACTATTAAAAAACCAATAAATTGGACATTGTGAAAATTGAAAACTTTGCTTTTCCAAAGACACTTACGAAAAGGCAAACCACAGACTAGGAGTAAATATTTGCAAACACATATCTGACAGAAAGACTTGTATCCAGAATAAACACAGAACTCAGAACTAAGTAAGACAAACCAGTTAAAAACCAGGCGAAAGATTTGAACAGACACTTCACTAAGGAAGATATACAAATGGCAAGCAAGGTTTGTGGGTAAAAAAGATGTCACGATAGGGAAATGTGAGTTAAAATCACGAGATGGCAGCACACACCCATTAGAATGAAAAAAATTAAAAAGCCTGGCTGAACCACAGTTGGAGTGGGTGTTCGGCCACCGGCACTCTTCTGCTGGTGGGAATGCAACATGTGCGAGCACTCTGGAGAACGCGATGGCGGTTCCTTAAAAAGCTGAGCACACACTTACCATATGACCCAGCACTGCACTCCGCGGTATCTACCTGCAAGCAATGAAAGAATGTGTAGATACAAACGCTGGCATACGAATGTGAAAGTTCACAGCAGCCTGATTTGCCAGCAGCAAGAACTGAAAACATCCCAAATGTCCAACAGATGAACAGTAAACAAACTGTGGTACATCCATACAACGGATGCTACTCCTCTCGGAGTAGATCAACTACTGATACATGAGGAACCAACGACTGATACATGCACGCATCACCAATGAACCCCAACCCAAAGTCATTACACTGAGTGACAGCAGCCAGATGAGGAACCTTTTGGAGGTAATGGGCATGTCCATCATCCTGATGGTCTTGCGGTGTCTACAAATGTAAATCTCATCAAATTATAACTTTAAATATGAGCGGGTTTTGTGCATTAATTACATCTCAATAAAGCTGTTTTTAAAATTGCATAATTTTAAGGTCTTACAAAGCCTGAATCTGCTTCTGCTTTTGGACATTCTAGATTGCTTCCTCGTGTGTGTGTGTGTGTGTGTGTGTGTGTGTGTGTGTGTGTGTGTGACAGGTCTTGCTCTGTTGCCTGGGCTGGAGTGCAGTGGTGCGATCATAGCTGACTGCAGCCTCAAACTCCTAGTCTCAAGTGATCTGCCTGCCTCAGCCTCCCAAAGGGTCAGGATTACAGGTGTAAGCCACCATGCCCAGCCTTCTTGTGCTCTTTTATATTGTCAGTGTTCCTGTTACTTCGTCTTCCAGATGCTATTAACACTGGTCCACTGAGGAACCCACTCTAGTTCTTGTCTCCATTGTGGGTTTAATCTCTTGCGTATTTCTTTACTGTCATTTCAATGAGGTCTTGAGAGGAAGGCAAGGCTAAAAAATGTGTTCAGTACGCCATAATTCTCACTTAGGTTGTAATACATATTGACTTCATAATCTTTTTTTATTATTGTGAAAAATATCCAACATAAACAATAGTAGAATAACGTGGAACCACACGTACCTAAGACCCGGTTTCAACAACTGTCAAGTTGCAGCAAATCTTGCTTCATCCATACCCTCAGCCATGGCCCCCCTCCTGTGCTATGTTAAAGCAAATGCAAGACATCATTTCATTTTACTCATAAATATTTCGGCAAGCACATAGGTGACACATTAAAAGATAAAAATGCCAAAAGAATGCTAAAAAAAGACTACAATACTATTATCACATGTAAAATTAATAATCTATTTTAAATCTTCAAATGTCCACGTGTTCAAATTTCCAATTCCTTTTCTCTCTCCTTTTTTAGTTTGTTCAGACAGGGAGCAAATCCATCTCCGATTTTTCCTCTTGCAATGTATTTATTGAAAAACTCATTTATCATACTTCTCTACTAGCTGTATTCTGCTGATTCCAATTCCACAGTATTATTTACCAGAGATGGGGTCTCACTATATTGCCCAGGCTGACCTCAAACTCTTGGCCTCAAGCAATCCTCCCACCTTGGCCTTCCAAAGCACTGGGATTACAGGCCTGCGCCAACTCACCTGGCCCACAGTGTCATTTAATACATTCCTCTGTCCTGAATTTGGTAGGCAGTTCTAAAGCCTGGATCAGGTTCAGGTTCTATTTTGTGGGGAGGATGTGGGAAAAAGGACAAAACTATTTTTCTTTTTTTGAGATGAAGTCTCGCACTGTCACCTAGGCTGGAGTGCAGTGGTGCAATCTGGGCTCACTGCAACCTCCGCCTCCCGGGTTCAAGCGATTCTCCTGCCTCAGCCTCCTGAGTAGCTGGGATTACAGGCACCCACCACCACGCCCAGCTAATTTTTTGTATTTTTAGTAGAGACGGCGTTTCACCATGTTGGCCAGGCTGGTCCTGAACTCCTGACCTTGTGATTCGCCTGCCTCAGCCTCCCAAAGTGCTGGGATTACAGGCATGAGCCACTGCACCCAGCCGGACAAAACTATTTCATAGGCCGTGTTAGGCTCTTCCATCAGGAGGCACAGGATTTCTGTCTGTGTCTCTTTTTGCAATACTGGCAGTTGTGATTAGTAGTTAGATTCACTGATTCATTAGGTGTTATAAAATGTAATTTTTTTTTTTTTTTTTTTTTTTTTTTTTCGAGACAAGGTCTTGCTTTGTCACCCAGTTTGTCACCCAGGCTAGAGTGTAGTGGTGTGATCATGGCTTACTTTACTACAGGCTTGACCTCCTGAGCTCAAGCGATCCTCCTACCATGGCCTCCCACGTAGCTGGTGCTCCACTAGTTTTAAAGTCGTCTGGGTAGAGACAGAGTTTTGCCATGTTGCCCAGGCTGGTCTTGAACTCCTGAGCTCAAGTGATCTGTCTGCCTCAGCCTCCCAAAATGCTGGGACTACAGGTGTGAGTCACTGTGCCCGGCCGTCTTTAGATTTTTAAATTTATGTAAGAGTAACTTAGAAGCATTTCATTTTTTTTTTTTTGAGATGGAGCCTTTTTTTTTCTCAGTTCATATATTTAATATTTTTATGACAAACATGCATATCCATAAACAATATATGGTATGGTTTTACATGCTTTTAAAAAATATGTAAACAGCATTCTGTGCTACATAATGTTGTACAACTGATTTCCACTCAGTGTTGTCATATATATGTGTGGATGCATATATATTATAAATTAGTTCATCCATTGTAACAGTTATATGGCAATCCAATGCAGGAATACATCACAATTGATTTATTCATCCCCTTAATGAGATACATCTGGCTTATCTCCAGATTTATCTCTGACAAAAAGGCTGGAAAGAATGTACTTGAATGTGCATCCCCTCTGTCCATGTCTCTCTGACCCATTAGACTGGCCAAAGCAAATGAGAGAGAACCAGCCGGGTGGAGAGGCAATGGGACTTTTCATATGCTGCTGATGGTGGGAGTGACAATTGACATAATCGTTTTAGAGAGCAATTTGGCAGTATCCAGTTAAGGTGAAAACGCTCAACCCTGTGATCCAGCAATTCTACCTCTGTCATAAATCCTTTTCACCAAAGGTAAATTACATATTTATTTTACACTCAACAGAAAGAATAAAATATATAACATTCCTTTATGACTTCAAGTTTACAATGCAGTTTTACATATATTACCTAATTTGACATTCACAAGCATAGAAGTAGTGTCAGCCCCTTGTTATAAACGTGGGAACTGAGGCCAAAGATAAGGCCAGGGAACTGTAGTTTGGCGCTGGGCTCAAATCCCAGTCCTTTGACTTTTTGTCCAGGGCATTTTCCATGACCGTGGGCTGCCTTGCTGTGTTTTCTTTTTTTTAATTATTATTAATTTCTAGGGTACATGTGCACAATGTCCAGGTTTGTTACATATGTATACATGTACCATGTTGGTGTGCTGCACCCGTTGTCATTTACATTAGGTGTATCTTCTAATGCTATCCCTCCCCTCTCCCCCTACCCCACGACAGGTCCCCGGTGTGTGATGTTCCCCACCCTGTGTCCAAGGGTTCTCATTGTTCAATTCCCACCTATGAATGAGAACATGCGGTGTATGCTTTTCTGTCCTTGCGCAGTTTGCTAAGAATGATGATTTCCAGCTTCATCCATGCCCCACAAAGGACATGAACTCATCCTTTCTTATGGCCGCATAGTATTCCATGGTGTACATGTGCCACATTTTCTTAATCCAGTCTATCATTGATGGACATTTGGGTTGGTTCCAAGTCTTTGCTATTGTGAATAGTGCCGCAATAAACATAC
>NW_012115200.1:3263594-3266377 GCF_000951035.1 Colobus angolensis palliatus | reverse complement strand
TAGTAGAGATGGGGTTTCTCCATGTTGGTCAGGCTGGTCTCAAACTCCCAACCTCAGGTGATCGGCCCACGTTGGCCTCCCAAAGTGCTGGGATTACAAGGGTGAGCCATTGTGCCCGGCCCGTTTCTTTAAATATCATCAGCAGCGTACATTTTCTGGTGTACAAGCCTTCATTGGTTAACCTTGCAGAAAGTAACTTCTGCTTCTGGCTGCATCCACCTCTCCACTGTTTCCAAATAGACATTCTCCAAATCAGCTCCTTTTCGGGTTCCTACATCTGCTTTATCTACCCATAGCTGTACCAAGAGGAAATCTCAATCTCTAAAACTCTGGGGACTCCCTGTCTGCAAACCTAGTCCAGTAATACTGAACATATTTGGCAGCTGTTACAGGGACTAGGTACAGAATCCTCCCAAATACTGGATCATTGAGTGCCTCTCCCACTCCATTCCTGCCCATAGAACCTCAGTTCTCACCAATTGCCTGCTCCCTGCTATATGCTGTCTTGCCACACGACAGTTTCATTGTCCACTGTTGCTGCCATAAAATATACCTGTTTTCTTTAAATACCGCATCAGAGACAGCAGAGGTGATGACAATGGGTGAGTGAATCCAAAATTTAAGGACAGAGAGCTTTATTTCACTGAAACAAAGATTCCCTAAAATGAAGCATGTGGATTCTTCAGTGCTTGCTGGAGAGCATTAAAGAGAGGCTCCAGGGCCAGGCACAGTGGCTTACGCCTGCAATCCCAGCACTTTGGGAGACTGAGGTGGGTGGATCACTTGAGGTCAGGAGTTAGAGACCAGTCTGACCAACATGGTGAAACCCTGTCTCTACTAAAAATACAAAAATTAGACAGGTGTGGTGGTGGGCACCTGTAATCCCAGCTACTCAGGAGGCTGAGACTACAGTGAGCCAAGATCACACCACTGCACTCCAGCCTGGGTGACAGAGTGAGACTCTGTCTAAAAACAAAAAAAAAAGCTCCAGATGGGAGATGACCTTGGGTGGGGGGAAAACGAGTACATAATTCCCAGAGGACAGTGAGATTCACCCAACAAGCCAAAGTATGAGAGCTGATGGGTAGGGCTTTGGTGCTCCACCTTCCTGGTCAATTCCAAAGCCCCCCTTTCTCGAATAAGGACTTTAGCCAAGGTCTCAAAAATATATTCAGCCACTTTCATTAAAGTGGAAGTAAACCTGATTAATCCTTTGACAATATCTGCTAAGGCCTGAAGCAACTAAAGGAATAAGATCCATAACAAAAGACTATTAAAAGGGGGTCTAATTATTCCTTGCACCAGCATGTAATACTCCAATCCTTCCTGTAAGGAAGCCGAATGGGAAGAGCTGGTATTTCGTACAAGATTTGATAACTGTCATTCAACACTGTGATCCCCAGACACCTGGTAGTACCAAAGCCCCATCCTCCTCCGGCGGCTGGAAGTGAGAGACTATGACTGACGTACGCAGTGCTTTCTTTAGTATTCCAGTGGACCCACAGTCAGTATTTGTTTGCTTTTACTTGGGATGACTGTGAGCATATCTGGTCTATCAGGAAATACTGTTGATGAAACTGCTGCCTCCATCACAGCTCAACAAAAAGCTACTGACTCACTGGCTGAGGCTGCACTGGACAATTGCACTGCTTTCGATTATTAGCTGAGTAAGCAAGTGTATGTATGGTGGCAAATACCTCTTGTGCATATACCCTTTCCATGAAGTAGAAACTCATATTGGAAAAATTAGAAGCCACTTGGCTATACTATTCTAAAGAATTCTCCATTTAATTTTCTTCATAATACTTTTAGTTGACTCCCTAGAATAGGTTCCTTTTTTCATTCTGCACACACATTCTCTTTCTCATTGTAATCCTTATGTGCACTGTACTTGGTAACATTTTTGTTTTAATAGAGATGGGGTCTTTCTGTGTTGCCCAGGCTGGTCTTGAACTATCAGGCTCAAGCAACCCTCCTGCCTTGGCCTCCCCAAATGCTGGGATTACAGACAAGAGCCACTGCCTGGCCAGCATTACAGTTCTACTATTGAAATTATTCATGTTGGGCCAGGCGCGGTGGCTCAAGCCTGTAATCCCAGCACTTTGGGAGGCCGAGATGGACGGATCATGAGGTCAGGAGATCGAGACCATCCTGGCTAACACAGTGAAACCCCGTCTCTACTAAAAATACAAAAAACTAGCCGGGCGAGGTGGCGGGCGCCTGTAGTCCCAGCTACTCGGGAGGCTGAGGCAGGAGAATGGCGTGAACCCGGGAGGCGGAGCTTGCAGTGAGCTGAGATCCGGCCACTGCACTCCAGCCCGGGCGACAGAGTGAGACTCCGTCTCAAAAAAAAAAAAAAAAAAAAAAAAAAAATTATTCATGTTATGCCATGTATCTCTGGCTGTTTTACTTTTTTTTTTGGAGACAGGATCTCACACTGTTGCCCAGGATGGAGTGCAGTGGCCTAATCATGGCTCACTGTAGCCTCTACCTCCTGGGCTCAAGCAATCCTCCCACAGCGGGTGCCACCATACCCAGCTGACATTTTTGTATTTTTTTGGTAGAGAAAGTGTTTCGCCATGTTGCCCAGACTGGTCTCCAACTCCTGGGCTCAAGCGATCCTCCCGCCTCGGCCTCCCAAAGTGCTGAGATGAAAGGCTTGTGCCCCACGTTGGCCTCTGGATGTTTGTTACTTCTCAGAAAACTAAAATCACGGCACTCCAAAGACTAGAGACGATTCAACAGGCAAGAGCAGCGATGAAAAACACGCAGCGACTGAGGTC
>NW_012115200.1:3242580-3262269 GCF_000951035.1 Colobus angolensis palliatus | reverse complement strand
GAGGCCGGGGAGGCGGCGCGGGAGCCGAGGGGGCGCGGGGGGGAAGCCTGGAGGAAGGCCAGGGGGAGGCCAAGGGGGCGCCAAGGGGAGGTTGCCGAGGAGGCCTGGGGGACATTGCGGGCCGGGCGAGGCTGCGCCACCATCCCCTCCCGTGCTCGCCCCTTCTGCGGGTGTGCGGAGCCCGGGGCGTGGGGACCCCGCGTACTGCCCGGGGTTCGCGGCCTCGCCGCCGGGGCGGGGGTTGGCTCGGACCTGGGTCGGACCGCACGGGAAAGCCCCGATTCTCCAGTTCCGCGCAAGCTAGAATTCCACCTGGAGGTGAATCTGCGTCTCGCAGTTGGTCCGAGCAGCCTCAAAGTCCACGTTGCCCTCCGCGGTCTGTAGTTCAGACCAGTATTGGTTTTAACGACCAAACACCAAGGCGTGGCAAGTGGACTGTTACGTGCTTTAATTTTGTTATTAATGTTTATATCCGTGGTGACTTAGGATTTCCTGAAGGGTGAAGGCGGAGATGGGAGGGGGTTACAGTGTTTTTAAAATATGGGCATGTTCCAATTCTACTAGAGGGTCGTTCCAAAACAAAGCTTTAAATTCCTGACGGGCTAAGAAAACACAAGCACAAGGACGCTGCCAGGGCAGCACTCAGTCGTTACAGCCTGCTTAATGCCCGAGTAGAGGCTCGCCCTGTGCCCTTGGTTAGATTCGCAAGACCATCCGTTCACGCAGCGGGAAACGCTGGCCCGGGGTGCAGGACTTGCCCCACGCACAGCCAGGTGGCGTGGAGACCCTGCCCACCCGGTGGGTCCGCGTCAGAGTCCAGACGAGCATTTGCTCAGGGAAGCGGGCACTGAAGCCGCCTTCCCAGGGTCCCTAGGGCCCAAGCCTGGGAGGAGGGACCTGGTGGCAGCTGACCTTTGTGTTCTCTGAAGCCAGAGTTTGCTAAGCAAAATTAGCATGTAAATAAGCTTGGGAACGGGCTGCTGAAACCTCTGACAGTGAACTTTTAATCTTCATTGAGAGTTTTTAAAACCATGTATTCACATAAATTTAGTGAGTTGCTAATTTTATTACAAAAAAAGGATTTTACTAGGCAGGACTTAGTTACTGTAATATATTAAATATATATGTATATTTATTTAATATATTAAATACATATATATATACATATGAACACTATAACCATATTTTTTAACTTTTTTTTTTTAAGAGACGGGGTCTCACTCTGTTGCCCAGGCTGGTCTGAACTGGGCTCAAGCGATCCTCCCGCCTCGGCCTCCCAAAGTGCTGGAATTAATAGGTCTGAGCCACCGCGCCTGGCCTATAACCGTATTTTTAAAAATCCTGTAATTCGGATTTTTCCTCTTGAAATTTAAATATTGACTATTACTATTTTGGAATATATTAAGGGGTGTTTTCCTGTCTTTTGTTATAAAATCCAAGGGATGTTTTTATAAACTCTTTGCCATAAAATCACCCATTTTCCGGTTGTGTTACTCCTGACATTGTGCGTTTCACTGCCTGGCTGGGATCTGGGCGCTGGGAGGTGGAGGGGACTCCGGGGGGGGCTCGGTCCTCTCTCCAGTATGTAACTTACACAGCCTGCTGAGTCATTGGCAGTGCAAGACGGCCAGCGCCGGAGTTGCGAGATTTTTGTTTTTCTGTTTTGTTTATTCTATAAGAGGATAGTTACCCGCGGGGTGGATCCCATGTAGGCGATTCCTTGGGCCGCCCTGAGTGTCCGCGCGTCAGGACGGGGCCACCGTGGACTCGGCGTGGGCGGGGTTGGCTTGTCCTGCGGGCTCCAGCCGCCTGCAAATCCGGCGCGGAGCGGTGGCTCGCTCAGGCAGCGCTCACCTCTGCCCCTCTGATTTCACTGCCCCTTGTTTACCTTGGAACAGAGAACTGTGGGAGCCTTGCAGCCAGACCCACGATGGAAGCAGCAAGCACTCTCTCTGCGTGTACCCTCTGAGGCCAGCTGCTTTTCCTGAGGAGTTGACGGCAAAATGGGCTGATTCTGTTCCTTTCTATCTCTTGATCATTCTGGCTATTGTTGTGGACCCGCAGGATGCTCGTATTTGTCCTTTTTTTCCTCTTTATTTTTTACGAGCCCAGTCTTACTTTGTGGCCCAAGCTGGAGTGCAGTAGCACAATCATTATATAGCTCACTGCAGCCGTGAACTTGGCCTTTTTCTCCTAGGCATGTCACTGCTAACATGCAGGAGAGGTAGGCTTCTGCGATGAGACCGTGTCACGGTTGCGGGGCGTCACTTCCTTGAAGGACCCACTGTCTTCACCAGGAGGGCATCAGTTCAGTAAAGTGCTTGCCCATTTACTCTGGAGCTTCTGTATTGAATGATCCAAGCCCTCACCTCTTCACCCACTGCTGTGTCTGCAACTGGCAGATGGTTCTCTTGTCAGAGGCAGCTCACCATGGGTAAAGTTGTAATAGGAGAAAAGATGTCCCCCCGTATTTTGGAGCGGAATCATAGCATTGTGCGCTTTGGGACCTGAAGGGGTTGCAGACATCTAGATTCTTGTCTAAGACCTGCATTTCATAGATGGTCACAATGAGGTTCTAGAGGTGGAGTGAAAGATAAGGCTCGCAACTTTAAGGAGAAGCCAAGGACTCTGCATTAAGCACCCGTGGGATACCTGGAGCGCAGATGTCTGAGGCTGCGTGCCATAGGCCAGGGTCCTGGAGGAGAGCCTGGCAAGAGGAAGGTCCAGGGACCTGATATTACCTACCGGGCTGACTTGATGCTTGAAATATTTTGTCAGGCAAGTCACTTTTGTTCCTCTCCCCACTAACCTGAGAAGCTTTAAAGGTAAAAACAGCAATTTCTTAGAGCCCACCTCCCCTGGGGAAGAAGCCCTTTGTGTGGTTTTGGGGGTGCTCGTTCCCTCTGGGGCTCACAGCTCCTCTGCTTCAGGCTTTTTTTTTTTTCTGGGAGGCTGCCTCCCTCTCTGCTGACATTTATCCCAGAGCTTTTTCAGTGTATTTTCTGGATTCCACCCCAGCATCCCAAATAGTCCCTTTCAGAGTGGGCTGAGGCTGGGTTTTTGGAGAACAATGAAAAAAACACCACAGGTGATTCTCCCTTCATAGCCAGAGTTGAGATTGTCATCCCAGGTTAGGGCATAGGGTGGCCTTGAGAACTTGGCCCTGTGTTTACTCCACGTGGGGCTCAGGGCTGTGGCCAGTGAATCCATGTTGAGGAATGGGACCCAGGGAGTTGCTCTGGGGACATACAGAGGGCAGTGAATTGAAGGCATTCCCCGGAGTCTGTCACTGGAGAGAGAATGCTTCGGGCACCTAGAGAAGCTGAATGTCTGTCAGATGATTTTCTTTTCTTTTCTTTTCTTTTTTTTTTTAACATAAAGTGAGAGTAAGACATGCATTAAGAACTCTTGTTGGATTGTATTCTGTCTCTGAGGTAGACCTATCAGTTTTCTTTTTTGTAATGTGATGTAAATATAGTCTAGGCTTTTCAAAATCTCACCTGCCTTGTTATAGAAGGGAGGTAAGACTTACTGGCTGTGTGTCTTGTTAGCACTGTAAATTATAACTAAGTAAGGAGGGGGAGGAACCTAAGGAGAGGGACATGAAATGAGATTAGGAAGGAGGGCTTTTGTTGCAGCAGCAACAGCAGCACCTTTCTTTCTGGGGCCTAATTATACTACAGTTATTTGAAGTAAACTACTTGTGATTATGAGCAGGTTTTCTAAGGTCATTAAGCAACCTCACTCCCCATCTTCCTTTGGAAAGGTGAATGATCTGCGTGGAGAACTGTAACACGTGAGTAGATACACAGCATGCTCCGTTCTCCAGGAAGTGCCTTTCCTACCCGGTTGCTATAGGTTAATAATAAAACTCCTGTCCCTTAGTAAATCATTCCTGGGAATACAGCTTTTGGGCCCAAAGTCATTAGCCATGGACAATCCGGAATGGGTTTTTTTTTGTTTCCTGGATGTTTAGGACTCTTTCTGGGGCGATTTTTAAAAAGCACTGCTTTGGTTTGCAATGTCCTCCCCATGTTGCCCGTGATATGGTAGTAAAAGGTGGACCTTTAAGAGGTGGCTTGGCCATGGGGGCTCCTCTCTAGGGAATGGGATTAGTGCTCTGAGGGGCTGGATGGAGGGAGGTGGGTCCCTCTGTGCCCTCATTGAAGGGATGGGGCAGGAAGGCCCTCACCCGACACCAGATGTTGGTGCCTGGATCTCGGACCTCCCAGCCTCCAGAAAGGAGATCAATTTCTGTTGGTAAATCACTTAGTCTGTGGGATTCTGTTACAGTGGGACAGAGAGACGGAGACGGAGATACACTTGTCTCCACTTTATCTTCCTCTTCCTGTCGTCTTCAGCTTGCCCCTTGTGTGACAGATACATATGTGTTTGGTCTTCACCCTACTTCCAGGTGCAGAGCACCTAAACCCCTGGGATTTCCTGAGCAGTAACTGTCTTTCTTTTCCCCCTGGAGACAGAGTTTCACTCTTGTCGCCCAGGCTGGAGTGCAGTGGCAGATCTCGCCTCACTGCAACCTCCACCTCCTGGGTTCAAGCGATTCTTCTGCCTCAGCCTCCCGAGTAGCTGGGATTACAGGCACCCAACACGCCCAGCTAATTTTGTATTTTTAGTAGAAACGGGGTTTCACCATGTTGGTCAGGCTGGTCTCCAACTTCTGACCTCAGGTGATCCCGTCTGCCTCAGCCTCCCAAAGTGCTGGGATTACGGGCGTGTGCCACTGTGCCAATAAGTGTCTTAAGGATGTTTACTAAGCAAGTAAAAGAATAAAAGGGTGGCGACTCCATAGGCAGAGCAGCCTCACCAGTGTGTGTGTTATTCATAGTCACCCTGTCAGCAGTGTGCTCCAGAAGTGCTCCTTGGTTCACCATTTTTGGTGTGAGTTGTAAGGAGCCCCTTCAGAATACGCTGCTAATACAGCGGTTCCAGGGCGGCCCCAGGATAGTTATTTGAGGTAGAAATTCCCAGGGAAGCCCCTCCTAGGAGGGGAGGGGACTGGAGATGGAGATGGGGGAGCCATGAGGTGCGGGTAGCATGGTTGGGGTTAGGGTTGGGACGTGTGGGGTAGGGGGTCTGGTTAGGGTTAGGGTTGGGATGTGGGGTAGGGGGTCTGGTTAGGGTTAGGGTTGGGATGTGGGGTAGGGGGTCTGGTTAGGGTTAGGGTTGGGACGTGTGGGGTAGGGGGTCTGGTTGGGGTTAGGGTTGGGACGTGTGGGGTAGGTGGGGATCTGGGCTGTATGTCACTTCCATTTGGCTGCTCTGTAATTGTTTCTGGTAAACTGATAAAGTAAAATGTTTTTCTGAGTTCTGTGAGTTGTAGCAAATTATTGAACCTGAGGGGGGTGTGTGGGATCCCGAGTAGGTAGAGGGACTGGCAAAAACGTGGGTAACCTGGACACCCCATTCTCCACTTGCATCTGTGGGAACAGTCTTGTGGGCTTGGCACTACGTCTGGGTAGATAGAATGGAATTGCGTCATTGGCCACCCCAGCGGTGGTGACTTGGGGTCCCACATTTGATGTTAAGAGTGGCATCGGACAAGAGACGTCTTCAAGCTCCATTTGTGTTTCATATCGTCAGAGATCTGAACAACACTTTTGGCAATACTGTCTAGTCAGATGAGCGGTTTCGGGAATGGTGTGGTCTACACATCTCGGAAGGCACCGTGTAGCCTCTGCCAGAGTGTGGGGCAGACTGGCCTGGGCCTTTCTCCTGCAGTGAGCTCCAGGCTCCAGGACAGACCCTGGCCTGCCTTTGTATTAGGGATGTGCTTCTTGTGGGCCAGGACATGAGGCAACGTGAGAGGCCAAAGAGAACATCATGTGTTAATTTGAAAATTTGTGTGATCATTTCGTTAGCAACTTACTGGGAGGCTGTTGATGGTATAAGCTGCAAATCCACATTTCCTTCCTGGGCCTTCGGTTTGCTTTTTTCTGGTTAATATGAAATATACTCAGCAACAAGTGGCGTATTGAGGCAGGGCCAGGCCTCTTTCAGGAGAGATGCCTAGTGTGTGTGGAAAGCTGAACACCTGCCTTTGCTTCCAGTGAACGTGACGGATGAAGAGGCTGCTCTGTTCCCCCAATAGCATGGTGTTAGTAGTGCTGTGTTGGTTTAAGGACAGTCAGCAGCTCAGGGTGATTATTCTACTTACTCAAATTATAGTGACTGCAAAATGAGATAATTCCATTGTTCTCCTCCGTAAGTTTCTCCATCTTTTGTGACCTGCACTTTGCTCTGCTGCACTCCATCCTCCATACATGACCAGAGGAAGCTTTTACCAGATTTGCTTTAAATAAATAAACCTATGACACAAAGTAGAGAAATTATCCTGGGCCCAAAAATAGACATGTGCCTGTGTGCACGCTTGATGTCTGACAACGGAAGCAGCCCAGAGCAGAGGTGAGGTGGGAGCTGCCTGCAATAAATGGGGCATCCGTATCACATCAGTGGAAAAATTAATCCACGTAGATTTTGGATCGAAATGTGAATGTCATAACAGTAGAGGTATGTGAAAATAACAGAATAGAATAGAATAGCTCAGCTCAGGAAGGGATTGCTACATTTGACTGAATTAAAATCAAGAACTTCTGTACATCAGAAGGCATGATAAATGAAAAGAACCAGCTACCAAGTGAAAGTTACTTGCAACGCATTTAAATATGCAGAAAAATGCATATCTAGAGTACAGAATTATCCCAGAAAAATGCATATTTAGAGTATAGAATTATCCCAGAATTGCACTTTTAGCAGTAAGGGAACGGGAGCAGCGTTCCAGCCTCAGTTTCTATTTATAATGGTGACAAGGAAAAAATACTGCTGGATGCCCATAAATAAGATAGATAATAGAAAAGAATGAGAGATTTGAAGAACCAGTTCAAAAAAGATGCTATCCAGATGGCTAGCAAGCTTGTAAAATCATGTTCAACATTGTTAGAAATTAAATACATGCAAAGTAAGCCACACAATACAAGTAATAGAGGCTGGGCATGGTGGCTCACACCTGCAATCCCAGCACATTGGGAGGCCGAGGTGAGAGGATTGCTTGGGCAACATAGTGAGACCCCATCTCCTAAAAAAAAATAGCCAGGAGTAGTGGCACATGCCTGTAGTTCCAGCTATTCCGGAGGCATCAGCTAGAAGATGGCTTGAACCCGGGAGTTTGAGATTATAGTGAGCCTTCATTGTGCCGCTGCACTCCAGCCTGGCTGACAAAGTGAGACTCCGTCTCTAAAAGAAACAGAAAATAGAGTTCAAACCTTTTAAAGAAAACTGTAAATCCCTTAAGCTTATGTTGACATTATTTTTTTAAGACCCCTTTTTCCAAATAATAGTCTTTTTCTTATAAAAGCTCACTGCAAGAAAGCATTCTAATTGGATTCTGGTGACTCAGCAGTTACTGGACATTTGCTTGGTGTAAAGGAACTGCAAGACATGGACAGATACGTGGTCTCAGCCCCAGGAGGCTTCCTTCCTGTACGCAGGGAGTGTGTGCGTAGACAGTCACTGCCATGCCAGTGGGCAGAGGGATGTCTTCAAGGTGGGGTTAAGGGATGGTTCCTGGTGTGTCACCATTGCTACCTCTTGGAAATGGAAGGGCAGGCTGGTTAGATATTAAGACCAGATTCCAGAGTGGGTAGAAAATTCCATCTGTGCCCCTTTTTTTGTCCCCACCAGGCTCCTGGGTGGAATTGCACTTTAGCAATAATGGGAACGGGAGCAGCGTTCCAGCCTCGGTTTCTATTTATAATGGTGACATGGAAAAAATACTGCTGGACGCACAGCATGAGTCTGGGCGGAGTAGCTCCAAGAGTTCTCACTGTGACAGGTAGGTGCACGTCAGCAAGTGTATGTGTTACAGTGCTGATGTCTTCAGTGGGTGACAGTCACAGCGGGAAGTGCCACCTCTAGGAGAGGGGGCTGCTGTTCCCCTCAGGCCACGTTCGGGAGTGGCTCCTGCTGCCCTCTTTGGGGATGCAGCGTCCTGGGACTCAGTCTGTGGGGAGCCATGTTCAAGTCGCCAGTGGGTAGCAGAACAGCCGGAACCCCGCTCTGAGAAACGCACTCACGTGCCTCAGCAGGGCTGTGGTCGCAGGAGGAGTGGTTCCTGGTTAGCAGCACTTGTGAGCGACTCCAGGGTAGAGTGGCTGAGTGGTCAAAGGTCGTGTGCCCTTGAGAACTGTGCAACAGACCGTGAAGGCGGCAGGTGACAAAGCCAGCCGCTCGCCAGCTGCCTCCCCCCCGCCTCTTCTCTGGAAGACTGGCTCGCTAACTCCTGTCGGGCTCAGCCGAAAGGGCTAAGGAATGGTTTGGCTCTGGCTGGTGCTGGGTGGAAGGGAAGACGCATACTGGCTGGAGCCCCTCATCACGGAGGGCGGTTGGAGGCCTTTGGGGTTTGAGCTTCTAATGATAGAATGTTCACATGATGTTCTGTTTTTCTCATTCTATTCACATTGCCAAGCCCACCTCGCTCACAGACACCACAAGATACTAACAGAGCTTCTGAAACAGATACCCATAGCATTGGAGAGAAAAACAGCTCACAGGTAAGCTGGAAGAAGAATGCGAGTTACAAGTATTTGTGATCTGTTTGTACAGGAAACGGTTTAAAATGTAATTGAGCACCTCAGAGAAAAGTCAGGCTGTAAGGGTGTCTCCTGTCTTTAAAAAAAAAACAAAAAAAATCCACAAGCACATGGGCTGGACACTCAGCTGAGCGGGGGCGGCGCCGCGTGGGACAGGCAGCGGGGGCCTCCTGCCCCTGCCTGCCATCAGGGATACACCGGAAAGGAGGAAGGGCTCCCTGGTGGCTGCAGTCTAGAGAGGAGGGAGGGACCACTGGAAAGGGTGGCAGTGAGCCAGCTACTAGCTGGTCTTTCCTTGTGATTGTTGGTTGGACAGTGAGTGGGTTTTAATACTTGCATGCTGTGTGGGACTCAGGCGTTACCCACGGGGCCATTTGAGGCCATTCGAGGCCATTCGGTCAGTGTGGCTGTGACTCTGAGGTGTCTTCCTCGTTAGACATTGTCACTGCCTGCTGGAAGTCACCCCCTTGTGCCTTTCCGAGCATCTTCCTCGTTAGACATTGTCACTGCCTGCTGGAAGTTACACCCTGTGCCTTTCCGAGCATTAGTCCTGAGCAGTGCGGCATTAGTGGCTGATCAACCCGGTAATTTAGTGTAAGATCATCTTTTTTAAAAGTTTTTTTGTAGAAGCGGGGTCTCCCTGTGTTGCCCAGGCTGGTCTTGAACTCCAGGGCTCAAATGATCCTCCCAAAATCCTGGGACTACAGGTGTGTGAGTCCGTGTCCAGCCTGAGATGAGTTTTCTAACGTTAACAGATACTTAGTGGGCTTTACATGCCAGCATTCAGCATTGTTGTGAAAGCAGAGTCTTAGAGGAAAAAGTGTGCCTGGGGTCACTGCCTTGGTTTACTATCATTCTCCCTTCACACTCTGCAGATAGGGTTCGAGGCAGGGATCAGTACTGTCTTGCTCAGTTATATCTGGTAGTGCCTGCCTTACCTTGTTGCAGATGAGATGCGCGATAAATGTTTTCTTGGGTGTTTTGTTGATGGTGAGAACTTTAACGACGAACCGTGTTCTGTATTTTGGAAGCGCTGTGAGGAAGCATGGCCTTCCAGGCAGGATTAGTAGCTGGCCCTTCAGTGCTAGCTTTCCTCAAGGCTTCCTTCACCAAGGAAACAAGGAGTCCGTTACCCAGGCCTTCTCAGGGACATCCCTCTGGCCCCACTCCAAGGGTTCCAGAGCGCAGCATGATTTTGGGAGCCCTGGCTGTGGATGTGTGGGTGCACCCCAGGACGTGCGACCTGCTTCTCGGCACATGGGGCTATATCCAGCTTGGGTATACCCAGATGTTTGGTGGGTTTGGGGAGCTATATTCTGATTTTCAATTTTATTTCTTTTTTTTGAGACAGGGTATTGCCGTTTTCACTGTTTTAAAACAAAATTTTCCCCTTAGTTTTAAAAGGAATTAGATGTTCAGGTACAGAATTCTGAAAATGCAAAAAAGAGAACAACACTGAGACTCTCGGATTTAAAATCCTCTTTAATGTTTCGTGCTGTTATATAATTCTGAGGATTTGGCCGCAGCCGTGGTTAGGTGTACATTCTGCCTTTTCCCTTCTGCTTTTCCCGGTAGCATCTTGTAAACCTGCTCACTGTCCAGTGTCCGTTTCCTTCGTCATATCCCTGTTTTGAGCCATTTTCGGCTGTTTTCATTTTCTTTTGTTATAACCAGTGCTGCAGTCACCATCTTTGCCCTCATGTCACGTGACTTCCCTAGGCCAGTGTTTGCCGCTCTCAGTACCCCCGCATCTCACAGTGAACCAGAAGGACTGATGCCCTGGGTGGGACTCCCCCAGGTGATCTGTCCCTGGAGGCGGCGAGCGAGCCGGGAGCCAGGAGCCGGGAGTGCGGTGCAGTGCGGTGCGGCCCGGGGAAGGCCCCCAGCCCCAGGACTCCCCTTGGACCACAGTCGGGGGCAGTGACACGTGCCTCTGGGCTCTTGAATGGAGCCTGCGGTTGTGAAGCTCGGGTGGGAGGCGGGTGCTTTCTGGTGTCATGTGTGGTACATTAATCTGCGTTTAACATCGACTTTCTCTTAGTCTGAGGAAGATGATATTGAGAGAAGGAAAGAAGTTGAAAGCATCTTGAAGAAAAACTCAGACTGGATATGGGATTGGTCAAGTCGGCCGGAAAATATTCCTCCCAAGTGAGTGTGTTCTCAGTGTCACGGGGGCTCCCCTTGACAGAGGACCCATCGGCTGACACGTTTCTTCCCGCCTCAGGGAGTTCCTCTTTAAACACCCGAAGCGCACGGCCACCCTCAGCATGAGGAACACGAGCGTCATGAAGAAAGGGGGCATATTCTCTGCGGAGTTCCTGAAAGTTTTCCTTCCGTCTCTGCTGCTCTCTCACTTGCTGGCCATCGGATTGGGGTAGGTGATGTGACTCTGTGACTCCTGTCATGGCATGTCGTGGGGCAGTTCCGGGCCGCGGTGATTTATTCGTAAACTATTTCCTGAAGTCCAGATCATCAGTTACAGCTTGGCGCGTTTTCGCAAACACACCCACACAGTCACCGTTCAGGTCAAGAAACCACCGGCCTGCAGCCCCAAAAGGCCCGCGCACAGGCGCCCTGCGGTGCTGTCTGGCATGGACGAGTCTGCCTGTCGCTCAGTGTATATAAATGGTATAAATGGAGCCACAGCAGGGGTTCTTATGTCTGACCTCTTTGTCCTGTGTGTAGTTAAAAGCAGTCTCATTGCTGCGTGGCACTGCATGGTGGGAACGCCCCCAGCCGTCTGCTGTAGATGCAGGGCCTCAGTTCCTTGCTGTACTTCCTCCAGGACCGGACTGTTGTTCTACTTAACTCTCAGCAATAAAGAAACCAAAGCGGTCTCCGATTTTTCTGGCTTGAGTTTCGCTCTTGTTGCCCAGGCTGGAGTGCAGTGGCGTGATCTCGGTTCACTGCAACCTCTGCCTCCCAGGTTCAAGCGACTCTCCTGCCTCAGCCTCCTGAGTAGCTGGGATTACAGGTGCCCACCACCACGCCTGGTTAATTTTTGTATTTTTAGTAGAGACGGGGTTTCGCCATGTTGCCCAGCTGATCTCGAACTCAAGTGATCGCTCACCTCGGCCTCCACAGTGCTGGGGTTACAGGCGTGAACCGCCATGCCTGACCTTTTCTGGCTTCTTATACTAACTAATGCTGCAGAAAACAGAGACCAGGCAGGTGCCACTGTGGATTCTCAAGAGCTTTAGCTGCAGCAGTGATGAAGAGCCACAGCGGGAAGCCAAAACCGCTCCTCCTTGGGCTGGTCCCAGCCTCTCTCAGTGGGGAGGAGGGGTCTAGTCCTGGTGTGCAAACAGTGTTCTGTGGCTGCCGTGTATTGGACAGACTGGAATGCCACTGGGGGCAGGTGGGTTCCGTGGGCCAGAGGGCTCACATCTGGGGTTGAAGGAAACGGGATAAAAGCCACTGAGTTTCCTGGGCCGGGGCCTGAGTGCTGCCCGTGTCTCCACCTCGCCCTCCCATGTGTACGGCCTTCTCCTAGCTCTTGTACACATTCTCACGTCCACCCCCATCACCTTTACTTCTGCCAGTGCTTTTTGGAGGCAGACCCACAGACTGCATCAGCATCACGAGGCAGTTTGCCCTCTGGAGCCTTTTCCAGAACTGTCAAGCAGACTCTGGGGGCAAGGCCTCAGGATCCTCATTTTAAATACGAGGTTTAGCCCTTCCTTTCAGGATGGATTTCTGCAGCCACTACTTCCCAACTACTATCCTCCGTCCTGCCCAGGTTTTCAGAGCCTGATACTGCCACTGGCGACCCACAGCCCTCAGCAGCTTTCCAGAACTGCACTATAAAATCTGCCCCGAAAGCTGCTGCAGCAAGGTCTGTGCTCACAGTGCCCAGCCCACCACTGCCCACAGGCCAGGCCAGCCAGGCTTCCGATTCTGCCCCTTCCTGGAGACCCATCCTCCTCCCTCCTGGAGTGATGCCCGCTGGTCAGCTGGAGCGAGCCTCTCTATTGCCGAGAAGCCTTTTCTGACACTCCTGCGTCTTTAGTTTGGGAGATCTCTCCCACTACCAAACTTAAACCACGTGAGGGCAGGGTCTTCATTTTTAAGCAGTTGGCCTTGGTGAGGCTGGTGGTGATGAACTGGCAACACCATCTTGCCCTGGTAGGTGACATCCCCCAGCACTGAGTTGGAACAAAGCAGCTTTCTGTCTGGAAACGGTGCTTCAGTTTGGTGATCTTTCTATGCAA
Source organism: Colobus angolensis palliatus (assembly GCF_000951035.1). Classification (NCBI taxonomy): domain Eukaryota; kingdom Metazoa; phylum Chordata; class Mammalia; order Primates; family Cercopithecidae; genus Colobus; species Colobus angolensis. The sequence continues at coordinate 3,249,452 of NW_012115200.1, read as the reverse complement.
GAATACAATCTGATGTTTTCTAATTAATACAAAATACATATTGATAAAACACTCAGTAAAGGATTACAGATAGATTCATTACAAAATTTTTATCATGGGTATAAAATCACCAGTCCCCTTGCATAAGCTCTAACCACAGTGAGCTACCCTGTTTCAGCTGTAACACAATCTCCTGGGAATCACAAGATACATTAACTGCTGATTACTTTTTCTGTTAAGGATCTATATTGGAAGGCGTCTGACAACCTCCACCAGCACCTTTTGATGAAGAACTGGAGTCTGACTTGGTTCGTTAGTGGGATTACTTCTGAGCTTGCAACGCAGCTCACTGAAGAGCTGTTAGATCCTGGGGTGGCCGCGTCACTTGTGTTTATTTGTTCTGTAAATGCTGCGTTCCTAATTTAGTAAAACAAAACGACAGACACTAAAATCATGTTGATCTATAATTATACCTATGAGATCAATTAATAAGCATGTCAGACTGATTAATGTCTATTGTAAAAATTTGGTAGTGAATTTTCATTGGATATTAGATATAAATATCTGAATATAAATAATTTTAATATCCTAGTCATGATGTATGTTGTATTTTAAAAATTATCTGCAACCTTAGTTCAGTTGAAGTACTTTATATTTCAAAAGAATGAATAACATTGATAATAAAATCGCTACTTTAAGGGGTTTGTCCAAAATATTGTGGCCTTATATATCACACTATTGTAGAAAGTATTATTTAATTTAAAATGGATGCAGGTTGTCTACTAAAGATTATACATAACTATACTAATTGTTCATAATCAACAGAAACCAAGGTAGAGCTACAAACAGCTGTACAGTTCATACACTAAACTCTTCTTGCTTTTGCAGTATAAGGAATTAAGTCTCCGATCATTAGGTAATCACCTTGGATGATCAGTTTTCTGCTGAAGGCACCTGCTCAGTGTCTTTTCCTCTATCACTCTGCATTGGTGAATTTAATCCTCTCCTTTGTGCCCAACTTGTGTGTGCTTTTAAAATCAGCTTTATTCTAAGCAAATCTGTGTCTACTTTAAAAGACTGGAAATGGGAAAAAATAAATCTTTGCTAAATCCTTCAGATTACTGTATTTACATATGTTTTCAAATCAGACGTCATAATAGCTTCTTGATGAAACCAGGACTGGTCCCTATTTTGTCATTATCTTTCCTACAGCAAGCTTTTTAAAGGCTGCCTGCCGCCTTGGTGTTTCACCTTTCCATGCGTAATTCGGGTGTGAAATCTAACGTTGTCATTTGTAAAGATCTCTGTTGATACTACCTTGGAAACAGTCATCTCTAAGTCTTACATCTGGAGGAAGTGGATGGCATGACATCAGAATTCCTTTATATAATTTAACCTCAGAATAATCTGAGATCATTTTGAAGCACACTGGTCAAGGAATTCCGTTTTTGTTTTAGAGCAAATATGTTTGCTGTTTGTCTTCCATCACAAATGTGGAGTTTCAGAGCTTAGTGAACCCCTGCTTAGTGAACTCTTGCTCACCATCCAAGTTAGCACACAACAAAGCCAGCCACGTGTCCCCCTCACAGATGATAATGGCTGAACTCTCAGTGAAACCAGCTGTACGGCCGGGCACAGTGGCTCACGCCTGTAATCCCAGCACTTTGGGAGGCCGAGGTGGGCGGATCACCTGAGGTCAGAAGTTCAAGACCGGCCTGGCCAACATGATGAAACCCCATCTCTAATAAAAATACAAAAAATTAGCCGGGCGCAGTGGCACGTGCCTGTAATCCCAGCTGCTTGAGAGGCTAAGGCAGGAGAACTGCTCGAACCTGGGAGGCAGAGGTTGTGGTGAGCAGAAATCACGCCACTGCACTCCAGCCTGGGAAGGAGAATGAGACTCCATCTCAAAAAAGAAAAAAAAAAAAACAACAGTTGGAGGTACTGAGCTCTGGGACTGGGCCAGTGTGATGGCTCCACACCTGTAATCCCAACACTTTGGAAGGCCCAGGTAGGAGGATCACGTGAGTCCAGAAGTTCGAGACCAGCCTGGGGGGGAGCCTAGCAAGACCCTGTCTCTACAAAAAAGACAAAAATTAGCCTTGTGTGGTGGCACACACCTGTAGCCCCAGCTACTCGGGAGACTGAGGCAGGAGGATCCCTTGAGCCCAGGAGTTCAAGGCTGCAGTGAGCCAGGAGAGTGCATGCGGCCTGGCAAGAGCAAGGAAGACCCTGTTTCAAAAAAGCAGAACTCTGGGACTGGAGTGCTTTAGACAGATGGGACAAGAATCAAGTTTTCTAGAGGTGTTTTCCATTAGATTGTAACATTAGATACTTCATTAAAAACGAAGTCTGATGTGTGTATCAATGTTTTTATCTTTGAGGTAGGGTGATAGCAGTAAGTGAGCCTTTCTGAATAGCTTTTGTAAACAGCCCTTCTTTTCTACAGTGGTTAATACAAATAACTGCCCACACCACTCATTTCATTAACAAGTTTACAAAATTAACATTACCTAAATGATTTTGATAGAAAAACATTGAACACTTGGCTACTATTTATCTAATATTTACTCCGATGCAGACATTTGCCCATACACATCTGCTTAGGGTGTGGAACGCGAGGCCTACACGTTGCTTACAAGGAAATGCGCATGGCTGCAAGAGAGGAGTCGGCAACGACTCAAAAAACTCCAGCCCTGCATCTATGCTTTGGACGCATGACCTGCTTCCAGGAATTCACTCTGGAGACAGACCTAGAAACTTCCACGTGCACATGCACGAGGATATAACTAAATAGGCAGTATTTATTATAACATGATTGTCTTAAAATACTTGAAACAATTGAGGTGCCCATGCATAGAGGCGAGGAAGCGACACTGCTGCCCTGCAGGGCCGGCGCTTTGCCACTCAGGCACGACGGGGAAGAGCTCGGGATGAGGGGTTTCCAGGGAATGTGAAGTAAAGCAAGGTGCAGAAATAGATGTGTCCCTAGCAGAAAGGAAAGAACATTTGGTAGCAGCTCTTTGAAACAGGAAACCTGTAGCAGTTTTAAGACAGCCCCCGGCCAGGCACCATGGCTCACGCCTGCAATCCCAACACTTTGGGTGGCTGAGGCCGGTGGACTGCCTGGGCTCAGGAGTTCGAGAGCAGCCTGGCCAACACGGTGAAACCCCATCTACTAAAATACAAGAAAATTAGCCAGGTGTGGCAGTGTGCACCTGTAGTCCCAGCTGCTTGGGAGGCTGAGGCAGGAGAATTGCTTGAACCCGGGAGGTGGAGGTTGCAGTGAGCCGAAATCGCGCCAATGAACGCCAGCCTGGGTGACAGAGCAAGACTCTGTCTCAAAAAAAAAAAAAAAAAAGTCCCCTAGTTTTTTTTTGACAACAGCCCTTAATGAGTGATGTGGGTCTGTGCCCCTTCAGCTCTGGACTCTGCCAACAGGACAAGGAGGCAGTGATGCCAGTGGTGCAGCACCACTTCCTGGGCCCACCCAGCCTTAAAAAACTGGCAGCTGCCCCTTCCTGTCTCTTTGGGGATGCATGCTCTTGGCCGTGCTGGGAGGAAGCCACGCTGCTCAGTAGAGAGGCCTGGTCAGATAGGATCCAGCAGCTAGCATCCCTGCCAGCCATGTGGCCCCCTCTGTGGATACTCCAGTGCCAGGAGCGATGCCCTCGCCGACTGTCTGGAGCACAGATGAACGGAACCTGCTGAGCCCCATCCAAACTGCAAATGGGTGGACCAAATACAGGATTATTGAAATATGTAGTATACTTTATGTGAAAAAGCGAAGCAAAATATATACGCATACCTGCTCATTTGTGCAAAAAAACTGGGGTAAGGTAGAAATAAATGAGATTGGTTACCACGGGGTGGAAACAGGTGGAGATGGAAAGTGGGAAGAGGGTGGGAGGGGTGCAGCTTTTTGTGAAACAGACTTAGAACCACACGAATGTTTCACGTGCTGCCAAATTCGATAAACTATTGTGGGGGGAATCCAAAATGGAATACCTACAATAAGGGAACCTCACTGTTTTAAATAATAAAGCCACACTGAAGGGGGTAGGCTGCTGAGCTAAATGATGGCCAGAGAACACCATTCGGGATGGATACTGCAAGGTTAAAGTGACATATTTAAAAAAAGAACATAGTATACTCTTGCTAGTGAATTTGCTTTCCGTGGGTTGGCAATCCCGAAACCACAGGCGTACTAACATTGTGTGATGTTACACATGATGACAGCCTGATTTCCCACTAGCCGGACAGTCACAAAGAAGGCTAGCATGAAGCCGTGGGCTTGCTGGGTTCGGTTTAGCAGTGAGTCGGGGTTTGAGCTGGAGCTGTGTGTGGCGGGGTGTTCCAAGTGCCACTCAACAAAAGGGCCTGGAAGCAATGATCCTCCAGCAGCCCTGGGCACGGCCAGCCCTGGGTCCCGGTGGTGGTGATGGTTACTTGTCTCAAAAAAAAAAAAAAATAATAATAATAGAAAGTCACCATGAGGCAAATACCAATAACTGCTGATTCGTCGACGGAAACTAAAGTTACTGGGTTCTTGAGAGGATATTCTCATTGTGTCCCCGCAAGATACTCATTACACCAAGGAAAATAGTGACTCCACAGTGGAGAGACCTGGCAGACACCACCTGCATCCTGATTTGATGCAGAGGAGACCAGATCTCTTCCGTGTTCTTGCCAGAATGCATAATTGCAGTTTAATCACGAGAAAATATCAGGCAAACTAAAATTGAGGGGGAGTCTACAAAATGCCTGTCCACACTTCCCAAGTGCTCGGGTCCTAAAGACTGCAGGAGAGACTGGAAGACAGGGAGACAAGAAAATACAATGTGGGCCCATTGGAAGGGCCCTGGACAGGAAAAATGGACACTTGTGAGACAGCCAGGCAGGTGCCCAGGCAGGTGCCAAGACAGGTGCAGGTGAGGCTGCCAGCCCTGCACGGTGCGAGTCTGCAGGAGACACCACTGTTAGGCGGCTGGGCGAAGGCTGCAGGATTTCCAAAACCCGTCCAAAGTTATTTCAAACTACAACACTAAGGAGGAAAATAAATAGAAGATACCTTTTTACTTAAAAAAAGATAAAAAAAAGTGTGGTCCTGGATGAGGGGTGTCAGCGCTGCCTGAGGGCTTGTTAGAAAGACAGAGCCTCAGAGCACAGCCCTGTGGCGTCAGAAGCCGCGTCCTACACGTGAGGCGACGCCACCGTGCAGCAGCCAGTGAGAAGGCTTCGCAAATGGGTGAGGACAGCCTGCCCAGGCGCGTGCAGTGAGGACAGCCAGGTGCCCCCCGGCATGCACAGGATACTACCCCATGTGTAGAAACGGGAAACAGGAGTGAAACTTATTTGTGTTTGTACAAAAGCTGAAGTACCCCCAAGAAACAAGTATTCAAAATGATCCACAAGGGCAAGACTTTGTCACCCTCCTCTGGGGACTTGTGAACGGTGTACGTATGACCGGTTCACAGCTTCTTTAAGAAAAAACACCTCTAGTAAGAGCCAGGGTTACGCTGTGTTCACATATTTAGGTTTGGACAACAAATTTCCCCTGAAAGTTCTTGGAATCATAAATTAATGTTTCCCATCGTCCTGGAACAGACACACTTAAAAAGATGTCCCAACCTTGTTTTGAGATGGAGTCTCACTCTGTTGCCCAGGCTGGAGTACAGTGGCGTGACCTTGGCTCACTGCAACCTCTGCCTCCCGGGTTCAGGTGATTCTCCTGCCTCAGCCTCCCAAGTAGCTGGGATTACAAGCGTCCACCACCACGCCTGGCTAAATTTTTTGTATTTTTAGTAGAAATGGGGTTTCACTATGATGGCCAGACTGGTCTCAAACTCCTGACCTCGTGATCCCCCCCCGCCTTGGCCTCCTGAAGTGCTGGGATTACAGGCGTGAGCCACGGTGCCCGGCCCCAAAAATAATTTTCTAACAACTCCAAGGCAAGCAAGTGAATTGTCTAAGGTCACACAGTCATCTTCAAAGGTATAATATTAACAAATGGAAAGTAAGTACCACTGATTATGAAACTCGATGTCATGCAGTCGACCACTCCAGGCAGACGCAGCTCTATCTGGACCTCTGATCGGCAGAAGTGCAGCCACCTCTCGGCCTTGGCTGGGCTGAGGTTGTGGGGTGGAGCCTGGTGGGCAGTTGTGTGGTCTGGGCCTGGCCATCTGCGGGGTTGGTGCAGTGCAGGCAGCCCCTGCCAGTTCTGACTGGGTGGTGCCAGTGTTTTGCATCTATACACCAGCGATGGACAGTCCCTGCAAATCCGCGAGGGACCCAGTCTCCAGCTGAGTTGCAGGTCCAGGAACACAGCCTGTTAGCAATGTCCAAGACACGTCTCAAGGATAAGAAGGAAATGCAGAGCTACAGAGCCTAAGACAATGGGAGCTGCAGAATCGAAAACTATTACGATCAGAAGCATTTCCCAGCAACCAACAGGCAAATGAAAACAGAATGTGACTTTAACCACTAACCAGATGGAGACTGTGATTATTAAAGAAATCACAGGTTTTGCTTCTTTGCAATCTACATCTGGTGAGTGAGTGAAGGTGACTGCATGCAGCTGGTGAGCTTTCTTAGACGGTATTGCTCCTCACCCCAAACCTTTTTTCTCCTGCGTGATGGTGTGATTTCATGAAATGCAGTTTCAGTTCTAACCTCACCATTCCACTGTCAGGGATACCGGCCACTGCAAACCAGGATCGATTTGGTGTCTGTCACTGGGCAGCTAGTCTTGTATTTTAAGACACCAGTTTCTGTTATATTAAAAAATACACTAGGCCGGGCGCGGTGGCTCAAGCCTGTAATCCCAGCACTTTGGGAGGGCAAGACGGGCGGATCACGAGGTCAGGAGATCAAGACCATCCTGGCTAACA
>NW_012115200.1:3239233-3241631 GCF_000951035.1 Colobus angolensis palliatus | reverse complement strand
CAGCCAAACCCCACAGCTCTGCAGGGCCTGACCTGTGACAGCCCCATGGGGCTGCAGGTGCTGCCCTTACTCAAATCTGGTCTACACTCCACCCACCCCTGCACACTGCCTGAGCAGAAAAGACCCACTGTCAGGGACTGCTGAGCTCGGCTTCGGCAGGCAGCCCCCTCGGAGGGCACGAGCGAGTCCTTTGGCCCAGGATGGGACGCAAGGTAAGAGCGTGAGGCCTGCCAGGCCCCCAGGCCCAGGCCTCTCCTGGGAGTTGGGGGAGCAGTGGCCGTAGGCAGTGTCTGAAGGTAGTCTGCAGGCCCCTTTCAGCTCCACTGGTTGGAGCTGCATTTCCTCCCCACCTGCAGCTGGACTCCTGGCTGTGTCTCAGCAGCTCACAGGCGGCTTCCATCCCTTGGTGATCCCAGCACAGCACCAACAGCACAGCTCACCACGGAAAATGCAGCTCCAGCCCCACTCAGGACCCCCAGCCCAGCCCAGCCCAGCCCAGGGCGAGCAGAGCCACACCCTGCATACAGCAGGCACTTCATGTCCCTTCGCCTGCAGCTCTGGGAAGACGCAACCTCTGCTGTCCTGCACAGCCCGGACTCCTGCTGGCTCTGACCTCATTCCCCTACTCCCTGGCCGACGCCACAGCCGCTGGCCAAGGACACACAGCGCAGGTTTAGGAGAAAGCAAGCTTAAGGCCACTCAGCCTCCGCAGACCCAGACCCAGACCCACTGTTCCTCCCAAGCAAGCAAAGGGGTGACGCAGAGCAGCCGGGCCAGGCGGATCCGGGGCCAGCTTCATCTGGCCGGGAGCAGGACACACACCAAACCCCTGGCACCGCGCTTTGGGTGGCATCTGGCACTAACGGCGGTCACTTGGCTCCACACAGAAGGACAGACATGCACATGCTGCAGTCTCCAGCCCACACCTGCCAGTCATGTGGCTTCTGAAATCAGACCGAGTGTGTCCACAACGGCATCATAAACTGGTTCATAGGAGCTCCATTTTTCTTTCAAAAAAGGCATGTTAAATCCACATATGAAGGAAGTGTGTTCATGGAATCCAGGTCATCACCCCAGAGCACAGCAAACCTTCATGTGAACCACAGGCACAGAACCTTCATCAATGAAGTGTGCTCAGCATTAACCTTCAGAAGCTGATGACACTGTTTTCACTTTAAGCAGAAAAGAGGAAAGTTAGAACAAGAGAAATGACAGATATTTCCTAAGCTTGAATATAAATAATAAATATCAAGTCTGAAAAAGACAGGATTCTTACCTCACTGGGATGGAAAAGGCTTGAATGGAATCTGAAGTATACAAGGGAAAAGAACCCAGGAGAAACTTCCCCCATGCCTGTTGAGGGCACTTCTTTCTCAGAAGTGAATGGATCCTGCTTTTTGCGGACATAGGTGCCTGCAATCGCCAGCGCCTCTCAGAACATCAAGACTGCACTGGGGAGAACCCACGGAAGTGGACAGGGCTGCTGGCCAGGTGACTTCCCCCACAGGGGCCCCAGAGCCAGGTGAGGACACCTCCAGGGAATGTGCACCCCAGACCTTGAGGCAGTGGCAGTCCCATGGGAGCGGCAGTGCCACACAGAGCCTCTGCACACGGGATCCGCCTGGGCTGCACCTTCTGCTCTGCCCCGGAGGTGGAGGAGGTGGGCTATTTAGTGGGAAATATGTTCTAGAGGAAAGATGGCAAAAGGTGTCCAAATACGTAGTGAAAATCCAGTTAAACGTTTACAATTTATTAAACTTTTTGGTCAAAATAGTTGAACAAATATATACAATCCCATTTTACTAGAACTGTCTTTTTAAGGACCAGGGTTGACTAATGCTTAAATAACTCTGTTCCACACCTCAGACTTTGTAAATTGTGTCACAATCAATCAATATACAAAAATAAAAGTACTTTTAGATTCTCAATTTCTAACTTAATGTGAACTCAAGTGGCACTGTGTTAGCATTAATTCAGGGTATTGATGGACACCCTGTTCTTGTGATGTGGATTAGTAATCAGCACACACCTCCATCTCCACTGGGGCACGAGGAATCAGGATCAGCACACACCTCCATCTCCATAGGGGGATGAGGAATCAGGATCAGCACACACCCTCATCTCCATAGGGGCATGAGGAATCAGGATCGGCACACACCATCTAGACAGGGGAATGGGGGATCTGCACACACCTCCATCTCCACTGGGGCACAAGGAATCAGGATCAGCACACACCTTCATCTCCAAAGGGGCATGAGGAATCAGGATCAGCATACACCTTCATCTAGACAGGGGCACAAGGAATCAGCACATACCTTCATCTAGACAGGGGAACGGGGGATCAGCACACACCTTCATCCCCACAGGGGCATGAGGAATCGGCACACACCTCCATCTC
>NW_012115200.1:3238867-3239183 GCF_000951035.1 Colobus angolensis palliatus | reverse complement strand
ATCAGCACATACCTTCATCTAGACAGGGGAACGGGGGATCAGCACACACCTTCATCCCCACAGGGGCATGAGGAATCGGCACACACCTCCATCTCCACAGGGGATGGGGGATCGGCACACACCTCCATCTCCACAGGGGGATGGGGGATCAGCACACACCTCCATCTCCACAGGGGGATGGGGGATCAGCACACACCTTCATCTCCACAGGGGGATGGGGGATCAGCACATACCTTCATCTAGACAGGGGAACGGGGGATCAGCACACACCTTCATCCCCACAGGGGCATGAGGAATCGGCACACACCTCCATCTC
>NW_012115200.1:3229357-3238407 GCF_000951035.1 Colobus angolensis palliatus | reverse complement strand
GCACACACCTCCATCTCCACAGGGGATGGGGGATCAGCACACACCTCCATCTCCACAGGGGGATGGGGGATCAGCACACACCTCCATCTCCACAGAGGGATGGGGGATCAGCACACACCTCCATCTCCACAGGGGCACGGAAGCCCGACTCCCCACTCCCCTCGGGGACACGTAGTGGGTGTGTGTTAAATCCCACAGAAGCAAGCTCTGGTCACCCAGCATTGTTACAGCTCTGTATTATATGTCTTGGAAAATCTTGATTTCTGGTATCAAAGATCTTGAAAATAAACAAACGTGCTGGTGGCATCATGTAACTAAAATTACTTAATTTTCCTGGTTTGAAATGCAGGATGAAATTTAGCATGCATATAATTTTAGCAATATTTAAAAAGTATACTTCCCCCAAAGTACTTTCTCAAAAGCCTTAGAAAGAAAGCACGTTTCTTCATCTGTAGTGAATTTGAGGCTACTTTAAACCAGGCTGATGGGATGGCAGCACTTTCGGTTCTTCCTTGCAATTTTCTTTCTCAGAGGTGGCCTCGGTTCTGGTTTTTCCCAGACCTTACCTGGTGTATCTGATGGGCTCCTACAGAAACACAGTGGGTGGCAGCTTGGGGACAGAAATGCTGCACACATCCCCCCACGCTGCCAAAGAAGGGGACACATTTCTCAAACAGGTAGTTCCAAACAAGAACCCTGCATAACTTCATTCTATGCAATGAAAGCAAATGAAAAGGCAATGCTTCTGTTTGGATTTAAAAACACTTTTTATAGCGTGTTGTTTTTATTGAGTGCTCACACCCGAAGGGGTGGCGGCGGATGCTGTGGGTGAGTGGGGCCGCCTGAGCCTGCTCGGGCCACATCCACACATCCACGGAGCCCACCCGGACTCAGAGGAAGGCTGAGAGGACACGGACGGTGGCCACGCCACGCTGCAGTGAAGGCCCAAGTGCGATGGCAGAGAAAGAGGGAAAGTCGAAGGAAGAGCGGTAACTGACAACAGTAACTTTTCTCTTGGATGTTAATTTTTTGGTCTATAAATTGGAAAGGAAGGCTTGGACTGAAATAAATACATTTACTCTGAGTCATGGCCTTTTGGGAGCAGCGTCCGCCAACTCTGCTTCCAGAGCATCTCCATGTGAGCAGTAGCGCCTGCCTCGCGCCTCGCCAAAGGCGGAAACACACCGGGCCTCCAGTGGCGGCAGCTTTCTCCTGTGTCTGTGAAGGGAAGCAGCAGGTGCGTCACTGTTCTTAATGGAGCGGACAATGATGCCTTTCTCTGACAGAAAAATGATCGGCTTAACTATGCAAGACAAGACTTGGTCCTCACGTTCGCGTCCCTAGTTGATTTTGTCCTGGAATATGTACAAGTTATTGGTGGCAGCCACGGCAATGACATTGTCCGCGGGGTGCCAGGCCGTGTGCAGGATCTTCTTGTTGAAGTCCAGACTGTCCACACTGATCTCGTCTTTCTTCCGCTTACCGCCTGTACACACCTTCCTGGGTTTGAGGCTGGCGCGTGGTTTGCTGCTCTCTCTCGAGGCCTCCAGGGTCACATCCCTCCGCGTGTCTCTGTCAAACATTCTGAAGAAGTTGTTGTAGGACCCGGTCATGATGGCGCTGTTCAAAACAAGAGCAGAGAGCAGCACTCCTAAGTGGGGGGAGCAACGAGGACTCAGACCCCACCCCTGGGGTGCACGGTGCATACCACCCTGCCCCACAACCCAGTTACTTTCAGAAATCAGGAATGAACAATCACAATACCAGTCCGAAGAGAAATGCTGTGAAGATTCTTACTGAACTTTATATATAATCATGTCAGAAAGAATAGTCACAGGAGAAACAAAACAACGGAGTCATACTTTTAATGACATTAGTGTATTTTCTGAAACAATCCCACCTATTTATCTCACTCATGAATAACAGTACAGTTTAAGCCTTAAATTCTGCAGTTTGTCAATAATTCATAATGACCTGAACATAATCCTTATCATGTTCAACAGTTACTAGTCGTATCTGTCAATGTTTCTTCAGAGTTAAACTGCTTTTCTATTTCAAAAAGTTTCCTTCAAATGAAGCAACGGATAGAAATAGTAAAAATCTTAAACACTGGGCGAAGTGTGGCAGAATTTTAGAACAACTGCATTTCACAACACATTCCAGACAATACAATACTGTCCATGCTTTTTTCTTCAAGACCAATTGTAATGGCTTTCAAATGTCTCTGCTGTCGAAAAATTCCACGAACGCACACATCCTCATAACTTCATATTGGCAAAAACCTCTGCAATCTTCCTTTTTCTACAAAAATGACAGAAAAATGGCTGAATGATAGCAAACACTGCCATGATTTGACCCATGGCTTTATGAGTCCAGTTTCTGATGAAAGATGTGTTCAAACAATGCCCTTCTGATTTCTCCAGCAGTCCTCGAAGCTCGCCTGCTCTTCGTATTCTGACACTGACCTGCACCCTCACGTCCTGCCCCCGTGGTCATGCATGGCGAGAGACCTTCATGCCGGCACGTCTTCAAGGTGCCATGAGAAAGAAGCGGGCTGTTTCCCTTCCATGGCCCAGCACTGACCCCAGCTGCTGGCAAATATCTAGTGTCTGGCTGACCTTGTCTAAAACTTCAAAGCACGAAAAAAAAAAAAAAAAAAGACAAACTCAGAAAAGAGAAATTGCACTCAGCTATCCATGTTTATTTCACATCTCCTGCTTCCATCCAGGAGTCCACAGCACCACAGGGGCAGGAGACACAAGATGTGCCCAGCACCCTCCAGCAATGCCAAGTTGTGCACGTGGTCTTGGAACAGGGGTGTGCAGCCAAGCTGGCACGTGAGGGCCATCGACTGGGAGTTCCCGAAATTAGTTTCCACATAGAACACAATGTTTACGAAAGGGTGAGTATAAGAATGTGTGAATCTGAAGCTTACGTTTATGTTATTAAAACTCAACAGCAACCATTACTCAGAACACAGACGACAAAAGATGTATGGCCGACACTGGAATTGCTGGTGCATGGTAAGAATGAAAAGCAGATCAGCTTTTATACAGATTTATGATCCCTTTTAAATTCTCCACAGACAGTGCCAGCCCCGGAGTGGGTGTTTCCACGCTGCAAACCAGGGCGCTGCCCAGCAGCCTGGTGCTGGCCCAGGAAGGGAACAGCACAGACACAGACACAAGCGCATAACTCGCATAACTGGTTTGTGAGGCGGCCTAGAACACGAGAAGGCGCTGCCACACAGAGAATCAGGACTGGGCTGAGGCAGCACTGCAACGCCTCACTCCCCTTCATCAGGTCCCTCAACAGAAGTTTCCAGGCAGGAAGACAGGCGTCTGTGAAAGTAAATGGACTAAGCAAGTGTTACTGGGAATGCTTTTAGATGGTCTTGGGGACATGTAATCTAATGGTATTTTGCAATATTTGAAACATATCAAGAGGAATAAAGAATACAGTAACTATCCATGTACCTGCAAGTCACTGCTAAGACAGTGAACACCCCCACACACCCCAAGTCACTGTTAAGACGGGGACTCCCCCCACGCACACTCACAAGTCACTGCTAAGACAGGGACCACCCACCGCACACCTGCAAGTCACTGTTAAGACAGTGAACCCCCCCCCACACCCCCAAGTCACTAAGACAGTGAACCCTCCCACACACCCCCAAGTCACTGCTAAGACAGTGAACCCCACACACCCACAAGTCACTGCTAAGACAGGGACACCCCCACATGCCCACAAGTCGTTGCTAAGACAGTGACTCCCCCCCGGCACACTCGCAAGTCACTGCTAAGACAGTGAACCCCTCACACCCGCAAGTCACTAAGACAGTGAACCCCCCACACTCCCGCAAGTCACTAAGACAGTGAACCCCCCACACTCCCCTGCAAGTCATTGCTAAGACAGTGAACCCCCTGACACCCACAAGTCACTGCTAAGACAGAGACCCCCCCATACCCGCAAGTCACTGCTAACACAGGGACCCCCCCTACCTGCAAGTCACTGCTAAGACAGTGAACCCCTCACACCCGCAAGTCACTAAGACAGTGAACCCCCCACACCTGCAAGTCACTGCTAAGACAGGGGCCCCCCCGCACACCTGCAAGTCACTAAGATAGTGAACCCCCCCCACACCTGCAAGTCACTAAGACAGTGAACCCCCCCGCACACCCACAAGTCATTGCTAAGACAGTGAACCCCCTACACTGTGTTGCCACTCTGGAAAGAAAGATGATCTTCTATCCTGTTCCCAGTTGGGGTCCTCACTTGCTAGAGTACACATGTGTCATCCCCACACACACTTATATTTTGAATAGTTACAGATTTTTTTTTTTTGAGACAAGGTCTCGCTTTGTTGCCCAGGCTGGAGTGCAGTGGCACGATCTCAGCTCACTGCAAACTCCGCCTCCAAGTTTCAAGCCATTCTCTTGCCTCAGCCCCAAGTAGTGGGATTACAGGCACGCACCACCATGCCCAGCTAATTTTTGCATTTCTAGTAGAGATGGGGTTTCACCATGTTGGTCAGGCTGGTCTCAAACTCTTGACCTCATGATCTACCTTCCTCGGCCTCCAAAAGTGCTGGGATTACAGGTGTGAGCCACTCACTGCGCCTGGCCAATAGTTACCGATTCTTAAAACAAAACTGTCTTGTATGTCTTAAACACGTTGTAGTCATTGTGCTGTACACGTTCCTCCTGAAATCTGTGAGATCCACCTCTGTGATCCATGTAGTTCTAATAACTGATTCTCACTGCTTTTCAGTTTATGTTATGATAGAGAACTTACCTGTCCATTCCCCTAATTTTGCACCTGTGGGCTGTCTCCAGGTGTTTGCTATTTCAGGTATCTGAGCATGTCTTCTTGTCTGTACATGCAAGAAGCTCCCAAACAGACTGAATGTCACTAAGGAGGCCCACAAGAAGGGCACTGGCTGAGACCACCAGTCTCCACCCTCTCCCCTACACCATCATCATTCTGACGGGCGTGAAAGGACGTCCCTCTGGCTTTACTTGCTGATCACTAAAAAGGATGAACATTTCTATTTATTTTTCCATTTCTCCAAAACCCCATTCATGGTGTTTGCTCCTTTCTGAATTGTTTGCCACCTTCTTGTTGACTCCTAATTCTGCACCTCTTCTGTACACTTAATCTCTGTTCATTATGCTTTTGGGGATTTTCACTTTTAATTTCAATATAAAGAAGTTTAAAATTTAATGTAGTTGAATTTCTTAATGTTTTCCTTGGGCTTTTGGGGCCTTGTTAAAGCCCTTCTGTCTCCAGAGTTCACGAAGATGCCTCAGGCTTACACACACTCGGAGCTTATATATTGTGTGGGGCTGGTGAGGGCTCTAATTTTTCTCTCCCCAACACAGTTAACTAAGGTCGTCCAGCTGGCAGAGCTGCCGAGTCCGCACTGCCCTTCCCTGCCAGCTGCGTTCCCCTATCTGTCTCAGCCCCTTTCTGCAGGGCCAGGCTCCCTTTACGGCTCACTCTACTGAGTTTCCTGTTGTGATACATTGTCTCCCATTTGAAAATAATTTTATCACAAGCAGATTCTTGAACAAGTCATCTATTTCAAGGCTTGCCTCTAAGCTGGCGGTGGAGAGTCACGAGTCACACTTGCTGGATCTGTCACACGGCTTCTGGCTCCCACTGTGGCCATGGCAAAGCCGAGTCTCACTCTCGGTGTCCGCTTTCGGAGGTAATTTGTGTTTTTTCCTTGGGTGCATTTAAGATATTCTCTTTGTGTTTGGTGTCCTGCAGTTTCATGATGACATGGATGAGCATTTCTGTGCCTCCCAATTCTGTGTATTCAGGCTTTCATAAATTAGCGAAAATTGCTGGCCACTGTCACTTTAAGCCTCACACCCTACATTCTCCGTTTAAACGTGTGCTGTGCCTCCTCCTGGCCTCCACAGTTCCTAGTGTCTCATGTTTTCTGTTTGGCTCTTTAGCCCCCATTTCTTCTGGTTTTCCTTTCCATCCACTAACAGAAGATCTGTTTAGCCAAAATGGACCTGCCGCTAAACCTACATAGTTTCATCTATCACACTTGTCATTTCTAGATGCTCTGATTCCTTTCCAGTCTCCAGGTCATGTCCTGGTTCAGGCTGTTTCCTTCCTCTAGTCTGTGAATATCTCAAGCATTCTTAGTTTATCTTCTTTAACTTAGGGTCTCAACAGCTGCCTTCTTGGAGGTTCAGTTCTGCCGTGGTCTGCTGACTTGCTCATGGGGGCTTTTCCTGTATGTGCTTGGTAATTTTCACCCGTAAGCTCATGTTTAGATGATTTTAATGTGAGGAAATCCAGAGATCTGGGTGTGTTGGCAGCAGCCACCCAGCACGTGTGTTCTCATGGAGTCTGCCAACAATGCCATTCTCTCCACCTGGGCCACTTCTCAGGGCTGTGCTTCCAGCAAGCGGCCTCGAGGAATGAGATCATGTCTCTTCTGGTCAAAGTGCAGGTGTGTTTACTGCCCACTGTGAGAGCAGTGGGGTTCTCCAAGCTCAGTGTGCATCAGCCACGGCCTCATGTGTCCAGCCATGGGGAACCCAGACCAACAAGAGGCTCATGCTGCCTGCGGCGCCACGAGGACCCGTGAACCTCATGTCTTCAGTCAACATCCGTGAGATGCTACAGGCTGACAGGTCAGTCTGTAAACTGAGTAGAAGCCAAGCTGGAACCACGCCGGTCCGTCCCGATGCCCGCACACAGCCCTCGCAGTAGAAGCCAGGGCTGGAACCACGCCGGTCCGTCCCGATGCCCGCACACAGCCCTCGCAGTAGAAGCCAGGGCTGGAACCACGCCGGTCCGTCCCGATGCCCGCACACAGCCCTGGTGGAGGCAGGAGCACCACAGCATGAGATTTGACAGATCATAACACAGCCGAACCAACCCACACTGCAAACCCTGTGCAGGGAGGTTATGCTTCCGCGTCTCAAGGGAGGGCTGGCCACCCCCATGCAAGGCCTCAGACAGATAAACTGCACTTTGGACTCCACCTGCCAGTGGAGGGAGACATCATCTTCCAGGGTCCCTGTTCCAACTCCATACCTCGTGTGGGCCAAGGCTTCAGCTCTTCAAAATACCACGCTCACACAGAAGAGCCACCATGAGCAAGTCACCGCGTGGGGGGCAAGGCTTCAGCTCTGCACCACAATCTGCTGTTCACGGGCGCAGTGGTTCCCGCTATGGGCTGATGGCCCTGAGGCCAGCCAGGCCTGCAAGGCTGCTCTCAGAATAGATGCCTTCAGAGGCTGCTGTTCTGGTCTCAGCTGCCTCTTAGTTTCTGGCTGTTGTGAGATTTCCCTTGCTTATCTATGCACCTGAAGAGACACCTGCTGTATCATATCCAGCATTTCTAGGTGTTTATGCCAAAGGGTTTTGCAGAATATCCAGTCAATCACCTATTGCCAATAGCAGACTCCTCTGTACTTTTAAATTCTGAACAAAAATTCTGTATTAAAATGGTGCAAGATAATCTTCCATCATCTGAAACGTAACCTTTTGCATAATAATAAAACATAACTGTCAACCACACTAATCATAATATCTTTAAAGAATGTATACAAAATAAGTTATCAAAGTCCTAGAACCAGCACATGACAAATTACATCGGCGTTTCACACCAGCCACGACCACGCTGCGTCTGGGCACCACAGGCAGTGGCTCCGGGGTGTTTTCATCCACTTCTCTCCAGAAGGAAAGGCGGGAAAGGCGGCTGCAACGCGGCCGCTCCAGTGAGGTGACTCCCTTCCCCACTTCCTTCCTTTTCACTCATCTTTGGCATAATAAAAAGTAATAAAACTAACATTCACTAATCATTTAAAACATAGCCGGTCTGTACCTAGTGCTATACTTCTTATCTAAATATAGATGGAATGACAAGCTGGTGAGAAACGTGCTCAGAGATCCTATTTTCTCTACCTTGATACTATCATCCATCAATCAAAAGGTCTGGAAAACACCACCTATGAGCGTCCTCCTCTGACGCTCCAGGACAGCTCGCCTCCCTCACTGACCTTGCGCTCTGGGAAACCAGCAAGCTTGGGGCGACGGCTCGTCTCCACGCAGGCCTTACCTATCCGAACCGTTCCAGCAACACTCGAACTTGTCAAAGATGCAGTCGTTCTCATAGAGAGAGCAGAGCTTGCTGCGCAGGTACTCGTGGACTTGGTGGGTCTCCACCGGCCTGCTCTCCATGTTGAGGTCCCACACCTTCACCGACAGGTAGTCTCTGGTCATCATGTACCGCCCACTATGACTGAATTTTACATCAGATATGGATGAAATTATTTCTGAGAAGAAGGACCTACTGCTGGGATCTTCAGGCTCTTCAAAGACTGAAAAACAAAATAAAACGTTTTCAGCTTCTGTTTAAAAACCAGAGAACAAATCATTTTCAAGTTCAAGTAGGACGTGGCCCCTTCACAGAGACTCTGGAAGGGCTTAGCCTCAACAACACTAGGTCTTCTGATCTTTCTGATTCTCTAGGTTTTCTGATCTTCTGTGACTTCCGTGGGCAAGAGCTTCGGATACGACATTCTAGCACCAGCTATGGACAAGGGACGGGCATCAGGGATGGGCATCAGAAGCGGAGACACCCAAGTCTCATCCGGACCCTGAATCAGAACCGCTAGGCAAGGTCCTGGGCACTGTAATCTGTGGGAGCTCCTCGGGGCATCCTGATGTGGGCCCAGGGTCAGCACCACCGCATTCCTGTAGGAGTGTCTTTGCATCCTCATGGCACCAGGCCCGAGCATGTGAAATCCTATCGCATACACATCACAGGAAGACATAAACAGCATTACATGGTCACGCAGACACAGCGGTCTGCGCCTCTGAGAAACTGCCTGCTTTTCGGAGGGTTGACAGCTTGTGGGTCTGCAGGAGTGAACACCCTGACCGGCAACACTGTGGTCCCGATTTTATTTATTTATTTATTTTTGAGACGAAGTCTTGCTCTGTCGCCCAGGCTGCAGTGCAGTGGCCGGATCTCAGCTCACTGCAAGCTCCGCCTCCCGGGTTTACGCCATTCTCCT